>NC_016132.3:58209743-58516687 GCF_000005505.3 Brachypodium distachyon | reverse complement strand
ATAAAATCAGAAGAAACATGCTTTCTTTCATCAAAAAATCCCTGCAACGTACGTGGCTGAGGTTAGGAGGTCCACATGACAGTCATGACTAACGCTGTATCTTTGTAGAGATATCTAGATGTAGCTTTTGCCTAGCTATCTTGGGTGCCTATAATTACTTCGTGCGGGGACGCCAGGGAGAGATTAGTGCAAAAATAATTAGAGAATATTCAATAAAAACATAAAGATAGGAAAATAAAAGCAAAGTTTAATGAAGCTACTTATTTTTTTTACCTCAATTAATAAATCAGTTAGCTAGGAGAAACATTCTGCAGTTAACCCTATACATATTTGCATGTTTTGTGCCGTACCTTTTCTTTGCCCGTAAAATATGAACATGCCTATCAAGAAGGCAATCTTGTATCAAAGAATTGGTTGCTTTTTTCGTTTCGAGAGTCAGACCGTGTTATTCTTTGTTAATCATAATTTCCAAATACACGTAATATGTTGCGTTAAATTTATTGTCAGGTTTATATTAAGTTTTAGTCCTATTAAATACCTTCGGTAAGTTCAAACTGCAAATGTTACAGATAAGTATCGAGAACAATATAATCACAGACGAATTCCTACAGATATATAAGTTATGAGAAGATACATGAATTTTCATCGGAATGATCATGTATTAGCAGCACCCGTAACAAACAAGAGAACAACAACCGTCAGCACATCACGACTGGACATACTGTCCCAAAAGAGAACATTGATCGCCAACAACGGCTCAGTGAATATGACAAATGTGTAGAGGCCTGGGAGCGCGCAAATTCTATCTTCTTTTTTGCGCACGGGATTGTTTGATTAAAAAAAGGAAAGGTGAGATTCATTGTCGAAGAACCGACCGCCTTCTTTGGATCAATCGTCATCCTTCCCTGCTGCGGGTTCAGCGGCGCACTCTTAATTTGTTACCCATAAACTCTATTTCAAAGCAAAAAAGCATGACTTTACTACCTCTTCGCGGCAACAACGATGCTACGATGTCGCCTCTCGTTGAAGACACGGCAGCCACAAGAGAAGTCTGGAGGCCTCTTTCAATGTGGTAAGAGAAGATCGGCAGCGATAGTAGAAGTTTGGAGGCCTATTTTAACGTGGTAGGAGTACATCGTCTCGGTAATACGTACTAATCGTACTGCAATAAATAATGATACGAGAAAAGTGAGATCCAACGTCGATGAATATAATTTAAGTTCAACTGCGACGTGCTAATGATATAAGATTGAATGTTGAAATGTCGATGAAAAATATTACTCTTTTAGCTACGTAGTCTCAACAAAAACATACGGGTTTTAAGCACAATTTGCTTATAAAAATTAAATGGCTATATATTTTTTGAAGGAGCCAAAAACTTTGGCGACAATCAAGGGATCTGAAACTTTGCCTGATTCATTGATAACGTAGAAGAAAAAAGGACAAACAAAAGTACAAAAAAGTAATGCTACGACCACTTTGGCGACCACACACCACTGAAACAACGTTACAAATGAGCGTCACACCGTACAACGACAACACTGGCTCCGAGGCCACGCACCGGGCTTGTCGACGCTTCCATCGTCTAATGGAACCAGCATGATCATCTGGAAAACCAATGCAAATGCAATATTCGTCTCGCAATGAGTTTATTGAGCTAACTCGTGTGTTGCACGAGTCAACCCGAGTTTGGTTTTGAACTTGTTATGTTAGCGAGGCAAGTCGAGCTATCTCGTTAACTAAACAAGTCGAGCCGAGCGGACTCTTATCCAGCCCTAGCACGCTCCTTTTGGTGAATCTGGATCCATCTCAGTTTAGATTCGCACGTATATGTAATCAATCAGAAACTTTTGGCTAAGTTTTCAGGACTAAAAATAAATCCAAAGAAATTAATACTACTTGCTTCTTTGCACTAGGACGGCGACAAGTTATTTAGGAACGAAGGCAGTACTACGGTTCAATTTCTCGGGCATACAGTACAGCCCCCCAGCTTCGTTCATCGGCAGACAGTATACAGCAAAGCAGCAGTCTGACAAAACGAACATAACGGTATCAAGCAGCTGAACAGAGGATTCTCCGTAAATCGATCTCGGCACTCAAATCTTCGACCTCACTTGTTCATGGCGCCAAGCCGGAGATTACCGCCACCGTGCCCCGCGCCGCAACCACGCCGGGCGCCGCCACTCCCCGGGCTAGCAGCAGCAGCGGTACCCACGGAGCCCCCGGGGTGCCCATGGACAGCAAGCGCGAGCGGGTCCCAGAAGGCCGGCCTTGGGCTTGGGCCTGGAGCCGAGGCGATCCCGGCGACGAGGTCGGTGAAGCTGCAGAGCGGCCAGCTCATCTCCATGAACGCCACCTCGTCCTCCGTCATCCCTTCCGCCTCTTCTTCCTCGTCTCCGACAACGACCACCTCCGGCGGCGCCGCCAGCCTGCCTGAAGCAGCGATGATGGGTTTGTGGAGCAGGGTGGTGCCAGTGACGACGACCATGCTGAGCAGCTTCGTCTCCTCCCTCAGCCGGGGCTCCTTCTCCATGGCCGCGAACCCGAAGGAGCTCTGCCACATCGCCACCAGGCCCGCCACCGCCGGGATCACCAGCCTCTCCACCCCCACCGCCGCCACCACCTGACAACACAAAGAAGAAGAAGATGAATGACACCTGATCTCTCTGAATCTTCTTTTTTTCTTTTCGCAAAATCTCTCTGAAGCACAAACTACAAGAATAATGGTGGTTTCTGGCGCGGACCTGCTCGACGGCCCTGAAGAGGCGGCGCATCAGCCCTCGCCTCTGGTACGCCGGCAGCGTGCCCGCGAACGGCATCTCCGCCAGCTTCCCCCCATGGAACCTGCAATAATCGAGAATATGAACCGCAATGTCAGTTCATCGGCTGCTCTCCAGTTCAGTTCATCGTCTCGGAATTTCGGGTACCTGAGCAAGGCTACGGAGACGATCTCGGCGTCCTTCTCCAGGACAATGGTGTAGAACCCTTCGTAGCTCACCCGCTTCAACTCCGACCTGCTCTCCATTGATTCCACATCAACTCATCAAAATCGATTTTGGCTCAGCAAAACTGACACTGAAGCAATGGATGTAGTCTTCAGATAATGCTGTCAGTCAGTCTCTCGACACTGAGCTTGAGCTTACCCGAGGCTGTAGACAGCTTGGTGGAGCAGGTCGATGCCGGTGCGCCGGTCCCTCACGGGGTTGAAGCACTCTTCCAGCACGCCCAGCGCCACCGCCAGCTTCGCGTTGCACTCCAGAGCCCCGGCGCCGGCGCCGCCCTCGGTGTCCTTTTGGATCTTCAGTAGAGACCAGGAGAACCCGTCTTGGTCGCTGGTGTTCAGGGCTCCTACCATGCCCGACAGCTTCTCAGCCATCTGGAAAGATCAAACGTACATCAAACAAGAAGGCCCAATTAACTGTCAGTGTCTGATGCAGCATGATCCGGTTTAATCAGTAACAATAACGAATTAAGACTCACTGGAAGAGAAGTTCCTGAACAAATATACTGTATGTATATTTTTTAAGTTGTAATAACAGCATTTTTCACCTTCTTGCAGGTTTTGCTACAGTACGGGCCGATGTCGTGCCCGGACGGCGATCCGCGGCAGTGCTGGTGATCTGCAGCAAAAAAAGGCATTGTCAGTGTTGATTTCTTCTTCAGACACACCAAGAGATCATTCCTCATCAGATTATGATCGATCGATCAGGAGAAAGATCTTGAAAAGAAATGTACTGCAGTTCGAGTATCTTACATTTGCGAGAGCATTGGTGGCACGAGCTCAAGCTGCCGCTGCCGCTGCCATGGCCATCGAGGCAGAGCTTGCAGCGGCAGTAATGGCAGACCCAGGATCCGTCGGGCACCTTCACGGCGAGGCATTCCGGGTGGAACGTCGCCGGGCAGCTGTCGCAGCACAGCAGCTGCCCGCCGTCCGCGCACACGCCGCACGCGTCGTCGCTCCGGTCCCGTCCCCCTCCGCCATTGACGCCCTCTCGAGCTGCCCCCTTCTTCCTCGCGAGCGCCTGCAGCGGCTTCTTCTTCGCCGCCCCGCCCTTCTTCTCCCTGTCCTGCTGATGCTCCGCCATGGCCGCCCTCGCCTTCTCCTGCGCCTGGAAGCTCTTGGCTGTTTCTTTCTCCCATGCCTCCTGCACGCACCGCAGCAGCGGCTTGCCCGACATGAGCACGAGCTTCTCCCATGGCGTCGGCGGCTGGTGCTGCTGCTGAGCCTTTGAGGACATGATGGTTTTGCTGTGGGAGATAAAGGACTGGAGCGGCATGGTGGTTCTGCAGCAGTCGCAGTGGACGCCGAACTTGGTGACGAAGCCGGACACCACGGCGGCGGCCTTCTCGTTCTCGCCGCTGTCGCTGGGCCCGGGCACGTAGAACAGCTGCTCCCTCTCCTTGAGGATGCCGGCGTCGATCAGCCATGTCAGGACCGTGTGCTTCTTTGCTGGGATGGTTGTGTTCGTCCTCCGGGTGACGAGGCTGCTTGGGGAAGGAGAGGCGGTGGCGGCGGCGGGGTTTTTTCTCTTGCGGCTTCTGGTGGTGGTGGTGGTGCTTGGAGGCGGCGGCAATGGGGGCGGTGGCTCGCCGGCGCCGGAGACGGAGACGGAGGCGGTGGCGTTCTTCTTGGACGGCCGAGCCGGAGCGCTGCTGCTCCCCTTGGGCGCCCGCGGCTTCCGGACGCGGCCGTTGGGGGATTTAGCGGCGGTGCCGGCACCGGCCTTCTTCTTCCCTTTGGCGATTGCCCCGGCGGTGGTCGGCATCGCGAGCACCGGGCCGAGAACTTGCGCGGCGGCGCTGCCATTGCCGCCGCCCGCCGGTGGCACGCCGTTGCTCTTGCCGGGCCTGGCGCCGGTGGCGGCGATCTGGAGCGGCCTCCCGCTCGCCGGCTTCCCGCGCCCGGAGCCGCCGCCTCGCGGACGCGGGCTGCTATTGCCGCCGCCGGTGGCGCTCTGTGCTGCGACGGCGGCAATGCCAACGCCGCGGCCGCTGCTAGCTCCCGGCGGCATCCCGCGGGGAACGAAAGGTGGCATCATCCCACGGCCGGCGGCTCTCGCAGGGGAGAAGGGCGGCCGATGGGTACTCTGCTGCGGGAAGCTCTGGAGCCATGGCGGGCGGCGGGGGGAAGAAGAAGAAGGAGAGCCCCAGCCGGCCAACATCATCAGCTGCTGCAGCAGGTGCGGCGACGTCGCCGTGGACGACGACGACGCAGCGCCGTACGAGGCGCGGCGGCCGGCCATGGCGGCGCCGCCGGCGGACGACCGGGAGATGTGGGCGGTCATGGCGCGCACGAGCGTCGGCGAGGGCGGCCCGTACGAGGCGCGCCGTCCGGGGGCCGCCACGGGCGACATGGCCGGAGGGCTGTAGGCGACCATGGCACCGCGCGCCGCCGGCGTCGGGGACGACGATTGCGGAGACGGCAGCCGATAAGCCCCGGCGCCGGCGGCGGAGCCGGGGCTGGAGTTGAGCACGTGGAACGAGCTGCTGCTACCACCACCGCCACCACCGGCGGCCGCGCCATTCTCGGACCTCGCCGGCACCGGAGATGGAGACGACGACGACATACTGCCGATGCCCGATGCTGCAGACCGGCTAGCTAGATCTTTTTTGCAAGAAACGATTTCTTCTTCCAGCGGGCCGGCGCAGGATCATATCAAGACGGCATTAACGAATAACGCTTGCTTCCGCAAATGATCAACAACTAAAACAGGAAGCGAATTAAGCCAGGAAATTTTACAGAGGGCATTGGCTGCAATCCAGCCAGGATGGCGCTAACAGCAGTTAATAAAAATGCTAGGATACAGTGAGGATATGTAAAAAACATTGGCAAAAAAATTAATTAGTTACCAGTTCTACTCTTAATAATAAGCTCAAATTTTTCATCAGATTCGTCATGCATTTGACGAAGTTTGTTCAGATTCAAATTAGCTCGACCGGATTTTTTTTCCGCGGAGATGTTTCAACACTGTTCGCTTGCGGTTGGAGCATGTGCGTTATGCTCGGCTCCACGGGGATGAGTTTGAATCGAAAAATCTGCGTTGTTATTCTCCACCGACCCCTTTGCGTGTTTCACACTCCGTGGTGAGTGTAGATGACGCGGCAATCCTATGGATCACTTTGCAGGAAATTAGAAACAATTAAATTCATAACATTGGCAAGAAAATTAATTAGCTACTAGTACTACTCTCAATAATAAGTTCAATTTTTTCATCAAATTCGTCGTGCATTTGATGAAATTTGTTCAGATTCAAATTAGCTCGACCGATTTTTTTCCCGCAACCGATGTTTCGACATTGTCCGCTTGTTGGTGGAGCACGTGCGTTATGCTCGGCTCCACGGGGATGCGGATGAATCGAAAAATCCACGTTGTTATTCTCCACCGATCCCTTTGCGTGTTTCCCACACCGTGGTGAGTGTAGATGATGCGGCAATGCTCATATGGATCAGTCTCCAGAAAATTAGAAACAATTAAGTTCCTAACATTGGCAAGAAAATTAATTAGCTACTAGTACCAGTCTTAATAATAAGTTCAATTTTTTCATCAAATTCGTCGTGCATTTGATGAAGTTTGCTCGGATTCAAATTAGATTGACAGATTTTTTTTTTACCGCAACCGATGTTTCGACATTGTCCGCTTGTTGTTTGAGCACGTGCGTTATGCTCGGCTCCACGAGCATGAGGATGAATCGAAAAATCCACGTTGTTATTCTCCACAGACCCCTTTGCGTGATTCCCACTTCGTGGTGAGTGTAGCTGACGCGGCAATCCTCATATGGATCACTCTCAAGAAAATTAGAAACAATTAAATTCGTAACATTGGCAAGAAATTTAATTAGCTACTAGTACTACTCTTAATAATAATTTCAAATTTTTCATCAAATTCTTTGTGCAATTGAGGAAGTTTGTTCGGATTCAAATTAGCATGACCAATTTTTTTTACCGCAACCAATGTTTCGACATTGTCCGCTTGTTGTTGGAGCACGTGCGTTATGCTCGGCTCCACGAGCATGAGGATGAATCGAAAAATCCACGTTGTTATTCTCCACAGGCCCCTTTGCGTGATTCCCACTTCGTGGTGAGTGTAGCTGACACAGCAATTCTCATATGGATCACTCTCAAGAAAATTAGAAACAATTAAATTCGTAACATTGGCAAGAAATTTAATTAGCTACTAGTACTACTCTTAATAATAAGTTCAAAATTTTCATCAAATTCGTCATGCATTTTGACAAAGTTTGTTCGGATTCAAATTAGGTCGACCGATTTTTTTTCCCCGCAGTTGATGTTTCAACACTGTCCGCTTGCTGTCGGAGCACCGCGTTATGCTCGGCTCCATGGGGATGAGGATGAATCGAAAAATCCACGCGATTATTTTCTCCACCAACCCCTTTGCGTGTTTCCCACTCTGTGGTGAGTGTAGATGACGAGGCAATCCTCATATGGATCACTCTCCAGAAAATTAAAACCGATTAAATTCATAACATTGGCAAGAAAATTAATTAGCTACTAGTACTACTCTTAATAATAAGTTCAAATTTTTCATCAAATTCGTCATGCATTTGATGCAGTTCTTTGGATTCAAATTAGCTTGACTGATTTTTTTACCGCAACCAATGTTTTGACACCGTCCGCTTGTTGTTGGAGCACGTGCGTTATGCTCGGCTCCGGGGATGAGGATGAATCAAAAAATCCAAGTTGTTATTCTCCACCGACTCCTTGTGCGTTTCCCACACTCCGTGGTGAGTGCAGATGACGCGGCAATCCTCATATGGATCACTTTGCAGAAAATTAGAAGCAATTAAATTCATAACATTGGCAAGGAAATTAATTAGCTACTACTACTCTTAATAATAAGTTCAAAATTTTCATCAAATTCGTGGTGCATTTGATGAAGTTGTTTGTATTCAAATTAGCTCGACCGATTTTTATTACCGCAACCGATGTTTCGACATTGTCCCCTTGTTGTTGGAGCACGTGCGTTATGCTCGGCTCCACGGGGATGAGGATGAAACGAAAAATCCACGTTGTTATTCTCCACCGACCCCTTTGCGTGTTTCCCACTCCGTGGTGAGTGTAGCTGACGCGGTAATCCTCATATGGATCACTCTCCAGAAAATTAGAAGCAATTAAATTCATAACATTGGCAAGAAAATTAATAGTTACTAGCACTCCTGATAATAATAAGTTCAGATTTTCGTCAAACATGTTGTGCATTTGATGAAGTTTGTTCCATGAAATTTGTTTGAATTCAAATTAGCTTGATTGTTTTTTTGCGCAATCAATATTGCAACCCCGGACGCTTGTTGTTCGAGCACGTACGTTTTGATTGGCTCCAAGAGGATGAGGATGAATCGAAAACCCCACGTTGTTATTCTCCACTGACCCCTTTTACGGGTTTTCCACATCGTGATGAGTGTAGATGACGCGGCGATCTCAATATGGATCACTCTCCAAGGAATGTTATATGAAAAATAGAAACAATTGAATTCATAACATTGGCAAGAAAATTAATAGTTACTAGTACTACTGCTAATAATAATAAGTTCAGATTTTCATCAAATCTGTCATGCATTTGATGATGAAGTTTGTTTGAATTCGAATTAGCTGGATATGGCTCCACAGTAACTTTGTGAAGCTCTTTCGAGTTGCCCAGTCATACCTCCCCCAACTTATCATCTTGCACTTGTCAGGATGGACATTAAGAAATATCAAAATCTTTTATGTCGAGTGCTTGGCAGACGAGGTAACGGCCGCCCCTAGATTGGAGAACTGCACGGGATCAAACTCCTCAACAGCGAAAGGCAACTCAGATGTAGCAAATAGAAGATCAGATGGACTTTTATCGAGCACAACAGACAAGATGCGAGTGCGGTTGAGTGGTGAAGTTCATTCTATTTGCGACGAGCATGGTGATAGAGTTAACTCTTCCAAGGTAATAAGTGAAATCTCATATCCTACATCAGCCCAAGGTGACCAAGATGCAAGGAACCTCGAATGTAATGCAGGAAAGACTCCGTCTCCTGCCGGCAGAAAGGCGATTTGTAAGTAGGTATTGGAAGAGGAAGCAGTTAATGGTGATGTCTTCGAAATATCTTAGTCCATGTAAGTCAACAAAATTTAACCCCAGAAAGCTTAAACAATTAAAAAAAACACTATATTGAACAGGAACCTAATGCGAGTTTGCGTAAAAAAAACCTAATGCAAGTAATTTCTCGGTACAACCCATTACTACGTAATACAATAGCACTTCTGTAAAAAATGTGTCAGGCAATAATAAAAATTGTTAAAATACAATTGACACTAGTGTAAAAGATGTAGTAGACACTAGTGGTAAGTGACTAAGTGTAGAATGCACACGGTAGACTACCATAAAAAGGTGCAATTGACAAGTGACAAAAAAATATGCAATTGACACTAGTGTAAATACCAAGTGGACACTACACTTAAATTGCATTAGCTATACTGCTTTAAAAATGCTTTAGACACTACTATGAAAATGCAACGAACACTAGTGTACAATATGCAAACAAAACTAAAACATTGTAAAAGTGCAATCCACGTCAATGTAAAAATGTAGTAGACACTAATGTATAGATGCAATAGATAATAATCAAAAAGGTTAAAAATGCAACCGACCCTAAATAAAAATGAAATAAAAACTGATGTAAAAAAATACAGTAGACAAAAACCAAAAAGCATAGAAGTCAAGTAAACACTAGTGTAAAAATTATGTAGACAACACTCAAAGTTGTAGTATAGACATCACTGTAAAAATGCAGTGGACACTATAGTAAAAAATCACAGCTGGCAAAAAAATCATGTGATAGCATTTCCATTTGCCAAGAAAATTAATAGTTACTAGTGCTGTACTGGTTTCATTTTTTCTTCAAACTCGTTGTGCATTACATGAAGTTTGTTTGGATTTGAATTAGCAGGATTCAGATTCAAAAATGTGTTAAACATCCATAAAAAGGTGTAGTTTGCAACTAACAAAAAATGCAATTGACACTAGTGTACGTAAATCAGAAGTATCCACTGCCTTTAAAATGCATTAGCTACACACTGGTTTAAAAATGCATTAGACACTACTATGAAAATGCAACAAATACCAGCGTAAAAATGCAGTAAGAAAACTGAAAAAGTGTAAACATGCAATCCACACCGATGTAAAAAGGTAGTAGACACCAATGTATAAAGGCAGTAGATAATAGTCAAAAAGTGTAAAAATACAATCGACACTAAAATAAAAATGTAAGAGGCACTAATGTAAAAATGCAGTACAGAATAGCCAAAAAAGCAAAAAAATACATTGGAAACTATCGTTTAAAACTCAATGCCAGGTAATATCATCCAGAATGCAAGTAGTCAAAATAAAGAAAGTGTTGAAACACAATAGACACTAGTGTAAAAGAGGCGGTAGACACTAGTGGAAAATGTAAAATGTATTAGACATTAATCTAAAAAGACAGTAAACATTTGTAAATTTTTGGCAAATGACAAGGGGTAAAAAATGCACTTGACACTCGTGTAACTACGAAGTATACACTATTATGAAAATGCATTAGCTACACACTTATTTAAAAATGTAGTAGACACTACTATGACTATGCAACAAACACTAGTGTAAAAATGTAGTAGACATAACTTGAAAGATAGTATAACATATTGGAGTAAGTAAAAAATGTCGCTGTTAAAAAAAGTGTAATCCAGACTAGCGTCAAAATCTAGGAGAAATTACTGTGTCAATGAATTAAACAATAGTAAAAACTGTTAAAAAAAATACAATCAACAGTAATATAAAAAATGTTACTGACACCAATGTAAAAATGTTGTAGAGAACCAAAAATCATAAAGTTGCAATAGACGCTAGTGTAAAAGTGAAGTAGACAATACTCAAAAAGTGTGATAGGGACAACAATAGAACACTAGAAAAATGCAACAGACACTAGAGTAAAAAAAATTCAGCAGGACATCGGTGTAAAATGTACTAGAGAAAAAGAAATAAGAAACATACTTATTCGGGGTCTAGCTTTGAATATCTTGTTAAAACAAATACAATGGTACGCGGACCAATTTTGATTCCGATGTCCTTTTGAGAGCAACTAATTTGAAGTTTAATAAAAATCAAATGTACGGAACCACTACCCATATCTTAAGAAGTAAATGTGTGCATTGGTTAGTGAAGGGTAAAAAAAAATAGGAATCAACAGTGTAGCTACCATGGTAATATAAAAGTTTTATACCGGTGCATCATAAATAGTATAAAAATACATTTGTTATTGGAGAAAATACTACGTAAAGAATCATTCGATGACACATAGATTATTTCCTTTTCAATAAACCTCACATCAATCACGGAGCCCTATACTTTGAGTTAACATGAATTAACCCATTTTTAGTCACTTCATTCGTATGACACTGGACAATTGGAGTTTTTAGGTACAAAGATATTAGGAGGTGTGATCATTCTCTAGCCAATTGGTGAACAAAACTTCCTTGGGCTTGCTCTTCAACAATTTCATCACGTAGTATCTTCCTTGCACTGTTTTCTATTCCTAGTTGAAATTGTCTTTCTTCCTCCTTTATCACTCATAATTTTAAGGGTGACAAATTTTCCACACTTCTAGCGCCACTAGTTATTGCCGTAAAACTTTCTTCGCTTGTTCAACCCATCATAGGTCGAGCCTATAATGCCATTCCAAACTAGCGCAAACCACCTCACAACAGTAGAGAATTGTCTCTGATCTTTAAAATTTATATCAAAGTTTTTAGGTTATTATTTAAGAAGCGAATCCTCATTGTGCAACAATTTTAACACGTTGCATTTTGACGGCCCTGTTTCGTCCACTTTAGTTGTTAAACATATTTCTAGGGAGAAACATGTCAGCTCTTGTATTAAGGCAGTATAGTAACGGGTAGCATATTGTCTATCGATGAGGTGACCTTTGTCATTTAGTAGATTTATCTTGTCAGCTCATATCTAAGCCATGTTATTTATTTCTTAGCAACACGTCTTACTAATACTCTATTCCAAACCTTATTACTATTGCTAAACCAAGTTATGAGCATGTTTGCGCTAAATACAAAAATTCTAGTCCTAGAAGGAAAGCTAAAATTTGAAGCACTAAATTAAACTTTTTTTTTTCACACAAGGCACAAAACAACTCTACTTTATATGAATTTTTACAAGCACAAAATAGACTCGAACATTTTGCAAATAGACATATATTTTCAAAACACTTTGATATTAAAAAAATTGTTCTTTTTTCATGCTTTAGAGTTTTTGTTTAGCCTTCATGCTTTAGAGTTTTGGGGCCTCTTTGAATTGCCATTTTGTTTTGTTATGAGTTGCCTCCCACACTAGGAGTAGCACTATAGTCCAAGGGCCCACCTTTGATCTGCCTTCACGAAAAAGAGCAAGAGAGACCAGGCTACCCTACCAATGGCGGACGCGGCGGCCGGCGGCGGCCACCGCTGGACGGAGGAGGTGGACGACTTGGTCGACGCGGGGGACGTCGACGGGGCCATCTCCCTCCTCGAGTCCGTCGTCTCCAACCTCTCGACCGCCGCCGCCGCCTCCTCGCAACCGACCGGCGCGGAACTTCGGCT
This sequence comes from Brachypodium distachyon, assembly GCF_000005505.3. Classification (NCBI taxonomy): domain Eukaryota; kingdom Viridiplantae; phylum Streptophyta; class Magnoliopsida; order Poales; family Poaceae; genus Brachypodium; species Brachypodium distachyon. The sequence continues at coordinate 58,504,075 of NC_016132.3, read as the reverse complement.
CGCCACGGCGCTCGGCGACCTCGCCGGCCTCCACGCCTCCCGCGGGAGCACGCTCCAGGCCGACACGCTCCGCTCCCGCGCCATCGCCCTTCGCCTCCGCGCAGCACAAGCTCCCCAGGCCTTCTTAGGGTTTGCTGCTCTTGCTCTTGCTTTAGAACTTGCTTTAGAACTGAACCTTTACGTGCTCGAACAAACCAAACCTGTCGAATTCGGAAGCTTCTTGATCGCGAATCGCTTTAAATGGAACCTTGATATGATGGGGTAGAAGTAGTGAGGATCGATGAGTGATATGGAATGAAAGATCAGAGATCGACGGACATGATGAGATTGGATCGAATTGGGGATTAATCAAGGAGAAATTTTCACTAGAGAACTAGCTGTAGCATTTCCTTTCTACTCTCTACTCACATCGATAGGGTAAATACCAAGCTACAAGGTTCAGAGTTGCAGCAAGTAACAGTAAAATAAGAACAATTTCTGTGAAAATACCGTGATGGTAAACATTGTTGGCCGTAATTTATAGTTACTGGCTTGAGTCTTTGCTGTTGGATGTAACTTAACCCTCCGCTTCTATCTGGGCTGTCAAATGTCTGAACCCTGGTTTTCAGTTATGGTCTTAGGCTGGGTCCTGACACCGTCTCAGGATGTCTGGTTTGAGACTAGGATTGCATGATTGGAACAAGAATTTGTTTGATATGAAGTGCTAATATTTTTAGACTTGGTTTAGTTTTCTTTGCAAATTCTATCTTCTAGTTCATGATCACTTTGGTATTAGTGCATGATTAGTAAAAAGTGGCACATACTCTGAACAAATGTAACCGCAATTCTTCCTATTTGAGACACCGTCCTAACTTCTGTTTTGCTTCTAAAAATGTATATTGAAGAGATCATGGGAAGGTGGAGAAATCTTCACCAGAAGAGTGCGCCACGGGTTCCAAGGACTCTGAAGTCTCAGCTAATTTTGATGAGAAAAATGAAGATGAAGATGATGGTATTATTTTTGTGGTCTGTGTGCCAGGTGCTATCTTGGAACAGCTCGGTTAAACTGAGATCTTAAATTCTTTCTCTGATGCACATGCAGATTGGGAGGCTATTGCAGATCGTGGTGCACATGAGGAGACACCAGTGCGCCCCCTCAAGCAAGAGGCAAGGGTGACTTCTTCAAGTTCTTCTGAGAAAAGTAGCACTCCGTCATCTTCAGGGCCCAAGAGGAGGGGAAGGGGTTCTTTTCTTTATGATAAGAGTGTTCTATACAGTGACCAGTGTGGTTTGGAAAGAGATCTTGATGACAAGGGTTCTGATCCTCGGGGTGGATTGAAGGGTCATGTGGATGAGCAGCAGGAGAACAAGATTGGTAATTTATCAGGTTTATTTCATCTGCCTAGTTAACTTATTCATGTTGATTAAATCAAATACTTGTTCTCTTGTCTGGTTTTGTAGCTGTAAAACAATATGGGATAAGGCATGCCCTTGTTCTTTATGACTTCCCACCTAGCACACGCACAACAGATTTGGAAAGGATTTTTGAGAAGTTTGGAGACCACGGAGTTGCCATTCGCTGGGTCAATGATTCTACTGCTCTTGCAGTTTTTCGGACTCCATCATCTGGTAATTTGGTTCTCACAATTATTTCTAATAATCTTTTTGTATGTTTTAGGTAGGATGATCTAGAAACTGTCACCACTTTTTGGGTTTAACCTGGATTTTTTAATAGAAAATGCACCCATCATGTGTGATCTAGAATCTGCAAAGCTCCAATGTCAAATATGATGTACTGGACAAACATTGTTTCATTTTCATATTTATTATTTTATTTCCTGTAGGAGAGTATCAGGAATTTTGGGCTAAACTGTTATAGTGTCTCAACGTAACCCCACTGCCAAAGTATTAGAGGAAATCCTTTCAATTTTGTTCTTCCAATTAGGTTGCATGGTTCTGATATGTAAGCTTGAGTCTTGGTATATTGTTCAACCTGATGATGTGAACTTGCGAGCTTTTATTAATAATTGATCCATTTACCTGTAGCTAAGGAGGCACAAGCCTGTGTGCCTCCAAGATACAAGGTGCGGCTACTGAAGGAAGACGACGATCTCTTGGCCAAAATAGATGGTAGAGGTAACAGCTCGTGCATTGTGATCATCCTTTATTCGCTTGACCTCCCCCCTGTGGATCATGTGTAGATCATAGCCTGTAACATAGCTTCAATCTGACGTTGTTTTCGTGTTGGACTGCAGACCTAGAACCGCCGATGCCAAGGCCCAAGACATCCGCGAGAACGGCACAGAGGCTGATTGCCCATGGGATGGGGTTAAAGCAGTTCACAAAATTGGGGGCGGGCGAGCTGAAGGAGCAGGAGGAGGCGAGGAGGAGCCGGATCACCGCTCGGCAAGCTGCACGTGACGACGCATGGGGTTCGGACTGATGACCCATTGGCAGTCTGGCTGCTCCTCTGGCCTTGCTTTTGTTACATGAGTGTGCCAAAGTTAGAACCTCTGTGCTTGGTTTTATGTTGTTGTTTCAGAGATTGCAGGGACTTGTACTAAAAACAAAACAAAGGCCTAAGCACCGTGGTGTGTTGTTGGAATGTTGATGTGAATTCCTGGACTTGGTGAATCCCAAGTTGAAACTCTGTAGTTGGTTCGTGTTGTTTCAGTGGCTGCAATGACTTGCCCTGAACAAACAAGACCAAATGTTAAAAAAAAAAGTTTTGTGCATCATTTCCAGAGGGAGCTTGGTACGCTGCCGATATGGAAGACTGTTCAGTCCAGCGGCAGCTTGCAAAGCCACGCCAGTCGATGAGGTCCACTGAGATGGATGTTGACGCTGTTGTCGCCCTGAGGTATTGGCGAGCTCCGGGGAACGGCGTTATCGACGATTCGAAAGGGTTTTGGACCTTCGAGCAATGGCATGTGTGGGCGAAGGAGCATGAGCTCTCGCGCTCTACATGAACCTTGGCAGAGCAGAGTCGCTGCAATTTCGGATTTGCTTGGAGCTGATCTCCAGATTTGAAAATGCTAAACAGAGGCGGCTAAAAGTCCCAGCCTCAACCAAGGCCTCACGGATGTTCAATTTTCACACGATACTAGTAGGAACTCTAATGACAAGGTGGCTCATTTCTTACAAAGGAGCTGTGTATTCATGTCTTTTGATCATCAGGTTTGAGTTATAACGTAATGCCTCTTAAGTTTGAACCTCTTGATGTTTTGATTGAATAGAGATTTTGCAGAAAGATTTCTCCTTGGCTTAGGGCTGTTCATAATCTGTTCCACCAGACCGTCTCAAAATCGTCAATTTTTATCATTCATTTTTTGAACTAACCAAAAGGTCAAACCAGTCAACAAACTCAAAACTCTACTAGACTTGCTGTCTGTTGGGTTGGGCGGTTCCCCCAAGCCGATTTTGAACAGCGCTACCTCGGCTATTGTCCTAAAAAAAGTGAAGAGCGTAGCTCATCTGACTCGGAAATAGTTATTTCCGAGTCAACATCGATAAGTCCTTCGATCAAGATCTTCTCAGTCTCTTTCGTAGATGCACGGATCTAAAAGGTCTCTTTCGTAGATGCACGAATGTCATGTTTAGATTGGATAGTTCTTAGGGTGACTTGACTAAGAAATTGTTAGTATTTCAGTCACCTAGGAAATAACAAACCAGGAAAGTTAGCTTCATTCTCTCAATGTCTGTTTCGGAAAGAAGTCTCGCTTCACCCTCAGTGTTCACAAAGTAATCTATTGAGTGTGGATTGCGATGAAATGGGTTAACCACAATCATGTTAGTTAAGAAATGTGCTGAATAACCTCACGGAAGTGTTAAAAACACATTTATGCCAGCAACAAATAACTACAATGAACTCCAAGCGAATTACATTAAGTTTAACCGAACAACAAAGCCCAGCAAATGGATGCAACGTTTTTTTCCTTCGACTTCAAATGTGCCTCTAATTGGGAACAGCTACATATAGATAAATAGAGACATGGGTAGATATTTATCCCCAGAAAAAAAAGAGGCTCAGTTCTAACAGGAGCTCCCCAATAAAAATGAATATGAATGAGAAAGAGACATCTTGGGAGGTCAGGAGAAAAAAACATGAGGATCCCTCTATTCTCAGACAGCTGAATGAAGACACTGCTTTCACTACTAACAACACCAGCAGCCATCATTTGTCGTCTTCCGGGATCTCTTCTGAAAATTGGACTGTATATGAATTATTGGATTTGTCAGCAATGATGAAATGCCGCCATTAATCCCTATCTCGCCCAGATTCCTTGATGTTGGGCAGGTCAAAAATATTTTCACAATATGTTAGACGAAATCATGAGTTGGGTAGGCATACTCATGTCCATTGTAATCATAATATAGCCTTTCACCACAAGCGATGTCACGGCAGGCAACCAACAAGACATGGCTCTCACCATCTATGTTGTACCTCACACATTTGATATTCAGCTTCTTCTTGCCATCCCTGAAAGAGTTTAACAATTTTGAACTTAGATATAAGTGGATTTCCTCTCCTTCAGGACATAATACAAAATTATTTCCAACAAATTTCGCAAGAATGTATGAAACAGACAGCCATCACAAAATGATTCTTAACATGCAAATGCTGATAATTGCATATTAAAATATGTATCTAACATATTTTATGCTAATAAGGAGAGAAAAGCAACTACTTACGGAGTGTGGTTGTTAATGCCATTAATAAAGCGCGCAATGTTTCCACGTTTGTCAGGACAAATGACGAGCCTTTTGGAAGGATCCGTTGTCCAAAGAAGGGTCATTATGCTATCGCAATCATCATTGACCCTGTTCTCAAAATAATCTACATCTCCAGTATATTCAGCTATGAAGGTCATGTCCTTAATATCTGCATCGGCCTGCACAGTGAAGCTGAAAATAAATATGTATTAGTTTAACTCCTTTGTACTAAAAGTGTAAAAACATTTAAGCATCATGGGTTCAAGAAAGTACCCCTCATGGGAATCAAAAACCACAAGAAGTGGAGGGCATTGTCCACTTTTCTGCATGGCTCTGCAAAGTTCTATGGTTTCTTTGTCCTCTTTTGAAAGAACCTTGAATGTTCAGGCACACACAGTTGGACACAAAAATATCCAAAAATATAATGCTGTTTAAGTAGAAGATTTGCTAACCTGCATACCACCTTCCTCCAATCCTGCTTGATTAGAAGACTTAGGAGCCATACTACGCACATAAGTCAGTTCATTACTAAACTCCATTTTTGAAGATGTCAGTGCAGTGGCTGCAGAAGCCATTTGTCTGAGCCTTTGAACTCTTTTTTCAGTGGGGACAAATGGCAGAATCTTCCTCCTCTTCTTCTGCATAACAAGAGAACGCTTCCTGCGCCTCCTAGCATCTGAAAGAGTACAATATTTGTTATATTAAGACCATTACACTGTGCAGCTAAAAAAGGAGACAAAAAGTTGCACTTACATGCTCACATTTGTAAATTAAGTTCAATAATTTTTTCTGGTCTATATTCAAATGAGATGCATATTTGAGAAGTGGTGCACCATACTTGAGACTATTATAAACCCATTGGTACGTCTAAGTGATGAACGAGGGGGGGCGGGGTGGGGTGGGGGGGGGGGGGCAGGCTAACGTTTATATTATCATCCAGGTATGGTAGTGTACCACTGTAGCTTGTTGTATCATATGTAAGTTTATTTCAGTATTATCTGTACTAATTTGACTAATAGAAAACTGATAACGCATTAAAAGAAACCGTGAGTACAATATTTTAGGTGGTAAGAAGCAATACCAAAACACCTTAATTTGTTCCAGATTCAATCTGGTTCATGTTTATATTCAATAACAGAAAAATCTGTTTGAACCTTAACTTAATTGAGGTGCTAGTTTCAAGAAATGTGTGCTCTAGGAACGTCATTTTGCAACTACACGTGTAATGAAAATGCTAGAACACAGTACAATAACCAATCAAATAAGAAATAGATAGCATGTCAGATCATCTTTTGTACAAATTTTTGCAATGTTCATCACATAGACAACCCAAACTAGCAGCTAAAGGGTTTCTTAAAAATATATTTCCGTGAGCTACTTAAGTTGACAGCTTTAAGCGGTCAGTGAAAATTCACATTGGGATCATCATATGTTCCAAAAGGTGGATACAAGTTCATTTCTACCTGATATCTAAAATCAGTCCAACATATTAAATCCTACTTTAAGGCTGCAATTTGCTTGATTGGAAAGATTGATTAGTGCATTGAGCAAATTAGTTCTCTTAGGTAGAAAAATACATCTCAGTATAGCACACATCAATACATTCTGCAATCAGCAAGAAGACCAGTTCGTATATGGATTTTTATGGAAAGGTGGCAACTTTTTTATGTCTCAGTGAATGCAAGGCACATCATCAAGAGGGTATGCGTCTAATGTACCAACTTATCCCACAAATCATTGGGCGCATGTGATTGGAAATGTTTGACTAGTGCATTGAGTAAATTATTTCTCTCCAAAATACAGCTCAGTAGAGCTTGCATCAGAACGTTGTGCAATCGGAAACAAGAACAGTTCATATAAAAATTCTTACGGAAATGTGTCGGCTTCTTTATGGCTCAGTAAATGCAAGGGAGATTATCAAGAAGGTGAATATGTGTAACGTATCCCCAGGGGCGGACCCAGATTTTTTTTGTGTGGGGGGCCAGAATAGAAAAGATTGTTACTAGAGGGGCCAAAGCACAAAAATATATAATGTATAGTATAAAAATCCAGGGACCTAGGCATAATTTTTGGATCTTAGGGGGGGGCGGGCTCCTGCTGGCCCCCCCTGGGTCTGCCACTGCGTATCCGAGAAATCAATGGAAGTCAGTGAATCCATAGAAGCATGACCAACCGATTCCAATAACACATTCCTATTACTACACTGAAGGAATGCACTATTGACCTGAAATTAATGTTTGTTCAAACACCCTTCCCGCATATTGCCAGTAGCAACAGTTTTCCCGCATATTTTCAGTGGTGATAGCTCATTGCACTGTTCATTATCTAGAAATTCAAATTCACTGGACATATTTGTAGGATATTATTGCATCGACCTCTCAGCCAAAACAATTTCAGGATCAACGTACAACACCACCGAAAAACTAAAACTTTTCCTACCGCTTGCTCCTATTGGGTGGGCACATTGTCCTCGTATTAGTCATATTTTAGATAACTATACATATTCCCACATATTTCTGGCAGTAATAGCTTTCCCGTGTATTTCCAACAGTGATATAGCTCACTGCATTTTTCATAAGCGCGAAAGTCCAATTGACTGGAGATATTTGCAGGATACTGACATCAACAGGTAAGTCATGCAGCCAAAACAATTCCAGAATAATTGTAGAACACCACCCCCAAAAAATAGAATTTTTTGTATCACTTGCTCCTATTAGGTGTCGCATTGTCCTAGCAATCAGTCATATTTCATATAAACTATTTGCACTGTAATCTAGCCAGCAAGTGGCAATGCAGCATGCCTACACAATCCCGCGTATTCCTGTCAGTAATAGCTTGCCCGCGTAATTTTGGCAGCGGTAGCTTTCCCACGTATTTTCAGTGGTGATAGCTCGCTGCATTTTTCATTACCAACACCAACAAAAAAAGAACTTTTGCTCCTGCTTGCTCCTGTCGGTCGGGTGCATCATCCTTGCAATCAGTCATATTTCTGGCTAGTGCATTGAGTAAATTAGTTCTCTCAAATAAATAAAAAATACAGCTCAGTAGAGCTTGCATCAGAACATTGTGCAATCAGAAACAGAACAGTTCATATAAAAATTCTTATGGAAAGGTGATGGCTTCTTCGTGGCTCAGTAAATGCAAGGAGATTATCAAGAAGGTGCATATGTGTAACGTATCCCACAAATTAATGGAAGTCGGTGAATCCATACAAGCATGACCAACCTATTTCAATAACACATTCCTATTACTACACCGAAGGAATGCACTATTGGTCTGAAATTAATGATTGTTCAAACACCCTTTCCCGCATATTGCCAGCAGCAATAGCTTTCCCACGTAATTCTGGCCGTCGTACCTTTCCCGCGTATTTTCAGTGGTGATAGCTCACTGCACTGTTCATTATCTAGAAATTCCAATTCAATGGCCATATCTGAAGGATATTAGTGCACCAACCTCTCAGCCGAAACAATGTCAGGATCAACGTACAACACCACCAAAAAGTTAAAAAATTTCCTACCGCTTGCTCCTATTGGGTAGGCACATTGTCCTCGTGTTAGTCATATTTTAGATAACCATACATATTCCCACATATTTCTGGCATTAATAGCTTTCCCGCGTAATTTTGGTGGCTGTAGCTTTCCGGCGTATTTCAGTGGTGATATAGCCATTATCTAGAAATTCCAATTCACTGGAGATATTTGCAGGATACTATGATGTGAACAGGTAAGTCGTGCAGCCAAAACAATTCCAGAATAATTTTACAACACCACCCAACAAAAAGAATTTTTGGCATCGCTTGCTCCTATTGGGTGGACACATTGTCCACGCAATCATTCGTATTTTATATAAACTATTTGCACTGCAAGATAGCCAGCAAGTGGCAATGCAGTATGCCTATCATCACAATAACACAACCCCGCGTATTTCTGGCAGTAATAGCTTTCCCGCGTAATTTTTGTAGCGGTAGCTTTCCCGCGTATTTTCAGTGGTGATAGCTCACTACATTTTTCATTACCAACACCAACCAAAAAAAGAAAAGAACTTTTGCTCCTGTCGGGTGGATGCATCATCCTTGCAATCAGTCATATTTCAGATGAAGTGATAAACTATCGCTATGCAAGGTAATCAGCACATTGCAATACAGCAGAATGATCAGACACGTGCAATCAAAACTCCACGCATAAACAAATAATGGTGCAGACATATCCTATGATCTCCCCTACTCGCAATTACCTTGAGGATGGGCACATTTTGGCGCCTCGACGTCCTGCGCCCCCTTTTGAATCCTGAAGAACTCCACGATCTTCTTCTGCTTCATCGGGAACCCTGGAATTCACCACGGAAACAATTAGACACGAAACAAGAAGCGACTACTCCCAAAAAAACAAAAACTGGAAATGACGAGAGATCGATCGAGCCATCGAGGGTGTAGGCAACGCACCTATAACGGGCTTGGACGGCGGGGCGCAATCCGGGCACAGCCAGTACCCGAGCGGGACGGCGGCGAGTATGGGGCGGAGGCAGAAAGTGTGCCGCCCACGGTCGCATAGGTCACACAGCAACATATCCTCGTCCCGATCCCCGGAGCCGCACACCTCGCACGGGAGCGTCTCGTACGCCCGCCCTCCCCTGGCGCGCGCGACGGGCGGCGGCGCGTCGACGGGGACGGACCGCCGCATCACGTCGGCCATGGAGCAGAAGCGGCGCGGCGGCGGCGGCGACCCGGGCGGCGCATCGGCGGCCGTGCGCTTCCGGCGCAGCCCCGGCGAGGCCGTCTTCGTCGGCGTCGGCCCGGGGCGGCCCGGGGCGGCGGCCATCCTCGGGGTTGGGTACTCGGGAGAATAGAGAGAGGGGGGCCGAAACGAGAGGGTGACGTGGCGTTGGGTCACTCGCCTCGGGAGCTGTGTGTGCAAAGGCGAGCGGACCGCGGAAGCTCCGGGTCGTAAATACTGAGAACGGCGAGGTGACCGTTGCAAATCGCCACCGGTCTGTCTGCTAGCCGCTTTCTTTTTCACCCTCCCGGTTTTTCGTTCGGATTTCTTTCTTCTTTCAGATCCTTTTTCAAACGTCGTGTCTTTTGGATGTCCCGTGACGTCAAAAACAATATATTTTGTTAGATCGACTTCGTCAAAAATGAAAATGGAATTAATAAATAAATAAAAATTGGATGTCGCTTGCAAGTAAAGACCGTCTTGGGCGTATATGATTGAAAAATTCAAGTGTTCGTTTATCTTTTATCTCTTCTGTGCCTTCATTCAAGTATAGGTGTGTATAAAAAATGTAATTGTCCGAAATAAAAAAGAAAAAGAATACAAAATTTGAAAAATGAATAAAATATGAGCAAACCACTGATTGTATGTCCACATTATAACTCAACAACAACTTTTGAGTTTTTTTCCTACAACCAGCACTTTTTGATTTGGTTCTTATTGTTTCCTCAATCCGAGCATTGGCCGCTCTTAACAGTGAAACTGACCATAGGATCCACATGTAAGGATTGACTACCCATGTCAACTGCATCCAGAACGCGGTGAAACTGCCGCTGATCGGTGCCACCCACATGGACGACACTGTGTCTGAAATAGCACATAGCGCCGTCATTGTTGGAGTCATCCTGGGCTTCTGCGTCATGAACTCCCCCGCACCAGGATCTTTCAGTTGTTGCTGGTGGTGGCCATGGAAGCCACACCTTCTTCTCCGCATCCATCGGCTCCACCGCCTCAGCCACGCCACCACCGCCATCGACGATGATGGCCCTCCTGTCGGGGAAGCCATCGCCAATGAGGCCATGAACGACATCAGCGCGACGTAGCAAAAGGGATTGTGTTGGTGTGGTGGCGGTCGCTGTGTGTGCGTGCGGTGGTGGTGGTCGGGTGTGCGCGCGCGGGGGGTGATGGTGGTGGTTATGTGTGTGCGCGCGCGCGTGTAGCTCGATCCACATTCTTTTGTGTCGGAAACATTTATGAGAGTTGCATTTGACGTGTGTGGCGTGAAAACAACACATTTGAGTTTATGGTGTTGTCTGAGGGGCAAATCTCAAATTTTGGCAAGTTCACTACTGGCACTGTGTACAAAACTATTTCATTGGATAAAGTTAGGGACGACATTACAGTAATGAACCCATTGGTTCATACTCTCTTCATTCCAAAATAGATGACGGTGTGGATTTTACACCGTTTCTGATGAGCAAATTGTTTACGTTTTGCCTTTTGTACGAATATGTAAGTAAATAGTTATAAGTATACAACATGTAACTAGTATTTCTCAGAAAAAGGTAGAGGTACAATTCCTCGAGAAAAATATCCTTTTTCGGTCAAAGAGGATTAGAGGTCTTCTGAGCGTCATGTTTTTTGGAGTTGAGGTAGTAAATAAGAAGTAACCAATAATCATCTCTCGAAGAAAGAAGCAATCAGTAATTGCTATGGACGTCATTAAAAGCATTTGCTGTTTCTAAATCTTTGAGAGAGAGAAAGCTAACTCCTTCCCATTTGGTGACTTGCGTTTCCGAAGTTTTGAAATGAACCCGTTCACAATGGAGTATACTAGCTTGCGTTCCCCAAATTTTGAAATGAACCTGGTTCACATTGGAGCAAGTTTTTGTGACCCGATTTTCACAGTGCTAAACAGATATCTCATTAATTAGTATAAAAACCAGCATAAACTCTTATTTGTGTCATACATTTATCATTCTCTATCATTGGGACTCATATGTCAGTGGCGCATGAACAACACATTTGACTGGCAAAATCTCCGATGCCTATGCTCTGGATTGGAGATGTGGAATGGGAGAAAAGGAAGCTGTGGTGACGTGGCGTTGGGCTCACTTGCCTCAGGAGCTGACACAGCGGAGGACTGCTGGTCGTAAATAAGAAGAACGGCGAGGTGACCGTTGCAAAACGCCACTGGCCTGCTGGCAGCTTGCCGGTTTGTTTTTTCTCCTCCCATTTTTTTCGTTCGGTTTTCTTTCTTCTTCCGAGAGTCGCCCTTTTCAAACGTTGTGTCCCTTTGGACATCTGGCTGGTGATGTCAAAAATAGAATGGAATAAACAAAATTGCATTCTTTTTGTCACATATTAAGTGATTCAAATTTGTTTAAGAGTAAATTTCAAGAAACCACATTTCTTGGTGCAGTCTTCTCACACAACCACGCATTTCGTTTTTTTTTGAAAGAGCACACTTATTCGGACTAATTGTTCAAGTGACCCAAAACCGATGGTTAAGTGTATTTGACACTTTTCCTTACATGTGGGGCCCACTGTCAGGTCGCAACCCATTTATGCATTAAGCCCACTGCATATTTTCATTCCCACACTTTTCTCCCCCTTCTTCTTTCTCTCGTAGGCGTGGCTGAACTGCTACGGCACGGTGGGCATGGCCATGGGCAGCTTGACCTGCGCTCTCCACTCCTGCTCGCCCCTCGATGCGCCACCGGAGAGAGATGGTCTTCTCGCTGACCTCGCTGACGAAGAAAGCCTCGGCGCTTGCGGTGGCCCTCACCTTAGGCTGGAACCCAGGAAGGCTCTCAAGGCCGTACACCTCGACGCTCTGGGCCGCGTCGGTGCCGGGGTTGACGAGGACGACGTGGTTGCACCTCGCGCCGTCAGCCGCGTCGTGGGGAAGGCGAAGGAGACGCGGCCGTTAGGCAAGGCACCGGAAGCTTCATGTGGTTGGCGTAGGCGTGGCTGGCCATGAGGGGCATTCGGGCGGGCAAGGTGAAGATCTCCCCGCAGCGGCGGGTCTCCTCCCTGGCTAGGGCCCAAGGCCTGTTGGCGGCTGGGGTGGCTGCTAGCTTGGTCGGCTCCATTTGGGGAGGAAACAAGAGCAGTAGGCGTGTGGGGAGCCGGAGGCGGAGAGCGGAGCGAGCGAGAGGAGAGGAAGGGGATCGGACATAGAGGCGGTCGGGGGGCTCAGGCTAGGGTGCGGAATGGGGACGGGGCTCAGGCTGCACTGGCGGAATGAAGGAATAGGATTGGGGGAAACGAGGTGGCCGGCCGGCAGAGGTGGTAGCGGAGGCGGCCGCCGACAGAGGTGGGGGGAGGAGGAGCAGCCGAAGAAGAAGCGGAGAAAAGCGTGCGAATGAAAATATGCAGGCACTTAATGCGTAAATAGGCTGCGACCTGAAAGTAGGCCCACGTGTAAGGAAAAGTGTCAAATACACTTAACCATCGGTTTTGGGTCACTTGAGACAATTAATACGAAGTGTGTTTTTTCAAAAAAATTAAAAAAATGCGTGGGTCTGTGTGAGAAGATTGTCTCGAGAAATGTGCTTCGTTGAAATTTATTTTTTGTCTAAATATGGACGTATCGATATACTAAAGTACATGTAATATTAATGCAGTATGTCGTTTGTATGTAAAGACCGTATTGGGCATATGTGATTGGAAAATCCTCATGTTTAGCTTATCTCTTTTGAACCGTCATTGAAGTATAGCTGCATATAAAAATGTAATTGCCTGAAATTTCTGTGTTCTAGTCGTTTGAAAAAGTGGAAATTGCACACAGAAATACAATTGCAACATAATTACAGATCTAAATAATAAGAATAAAAGAAACAAGTATAAAATGTAAAAAAATGACAAGAAAACCACATTGAATAAAAATAGTAAATATCACAAAATGACAATCATTACGTCTGCAGTGCCACAACTTTTGGGATTTTTTCCAAGAAGCACCATTTCTGGCTCTTAACAGTGAAACTGGCCACCCTGGCCCGCACGTAAGATGCCGCATCACCATCCAAAATGAATCCGTTCACAATAGTAGCTGGGGTTTCCAAAGTCTTGAAATGAACCCGTTCAAAATAGTAGCTGGCGTTTCCAAAAAATTGAAATGAATCCGTTTCACATGGTAGCACTTCGTCTCACTTGCCAATTTATGATCCAATTTTGGCGGTGCCAAAAATCATCTCATTAATTAGAAAACAGGGTATGAACAGACTAGAAACCCTCATCTTCTATTGCTGACCAATACCTGGAGCCCGGAAATTTCTTTATGTATACAGCCATCATACATGCCACAGGAGACCCTTAGATAACGAAATAATTTTATTACATACTCCTAGCTTCTATCATACACACAGCATAACGGCAGTTTTCTGCAAAATAATTTGCCCCGAGTGTTTTCCCTTCTTCAAATGTTACAATTAAACGGGTACCTGGATAGCTAATCTAGCCTAAATCCAACTAGAGAGACAAAGAGCTCTTTGATTCACCACTCATTAACTAAGCTTCTTTCTTGATCCAGTGCACTCTCCACATTCCGGCCCTGATTCCTTGTGCAGCCTATGAAGGTACCAACCTTCTCACCGACGATAGCTTTCGCAATATTTCCAGGGTTTTGCAAGTTAAACACGACAACTGCAAAAATGCAAATTAGTATCGAGAATCGAATACAATAAAAGTCTCACAAAGTGATAGCGCCCTGTACCAGGAATGTTATTCTCTTGACATAGTGTAACGGCAGTCATGTCCATAACTGATAGGTCTCTTGAAATCACCTCATTATAGCTCACTGTCTCAAGAATGCGGGCATCTGGGTTATGTTTGGGGTCCGCATCATACACACCATCAACATTTGTTGCCTTAAGCACTACCTCTGCATTGACTGTGTGCATGATACAAGAAATAAGTGCAAGGCAAAATAAACAAAGCCAAAATTTAAGAGAAAAAACAACATTCGTCTTCGTCGTCAGAGAAAAAACAAAAGCCACCATCATGGCCTTCTCGTATGTGCCTAATAGAAACCGGGTCACCGGCAATGGTGAGCGGGCCGCCGGCAAGAGCTTCAATCTGCACAGGGATCCTCTGGCATCCAGATGCCGGTACTTCAGCGAAGCGATGACGCAGGAGGACAACTCTGGCGACGCCATCGAGCTCCCCGCGAGCTTCCCCGCCGGCTCCGAGGCCCTGGAGGTGATCGCGCTCTTCTTCTACGGCGAGGACGTCATGGCGCTGGACCCGTTCAACGTGGCGTCCATGTGGTGCGCGGCGGAGTTCCTGGGCACGCGCTGCGACCTGTACATCAACCAGGTGGTGCTGCAGAGCTGGGACGACGTGAGCCCGGTGGTGCTCTTCTACGCTTGAGCTGAAGGAGTAGAGCCCCGCGAGGTTGCGAGACCTGGTCACGTCACACCTGCGATCTGCCTACGTTGACAACCTGCTGCTGTCGGACCAAGAATTCAAGTCCCGATGGGTCCCCATGATCCGTCAGCATGTTCTTGGTATGGAGATAGATGATGATGACGCACAAAAGGAACAGAATCTAAATCGTTCGTACAAGAAAAAACAGCTTGATGGAACATCAGAATCTGCAGACATTGCCAGGAAAATAAGACCACGGGGCAACAGCCACGGCCGGTGGATACTTGTTCGGACCATTGTCTGAATGAATGATTGGCTACAGGTGCAAAAGGGGAGCAACATACCAGTCAGACATGTCGGATGACCGCCTCGGTGGCGCCCTGACGTCTCCGTTGAGCAGGGGAGGCGGACGGCGGGGCAGAGCAGGGAGACGCCGCCCTTTTCAAGAATTTTTTTTGACAGCTACCGCCCTTTTCAAGTTCCCTGTGTTCTTAGCCTTGAATACTCTGAAAACAGACAGCAAGGACCTGGAGGAGCAGGGCTGCAGGGGAGCACGGCAGAGGCCAAGGATGAAGCTAAGCTAGGGTTTTCTCGCCGGCAAAAACACAAGGAATTCGATCCTCGCCACACCCAGCGTAGTCCAGAAACGGTAACGGCAGGGGGGCAGCCCAAAAACGTAGGCGGGCAGTCCACAAGCGGTAGGCGACGGTGGCGCCTCGCCGTGCCCCGACAAACGACGTCGGCAGCCGGTGCAGAGCGATTGGCGAGGAAGGGAATGGGGGAACAGCAAAAGCCGGCGGCGGACTGGCGGAGATGAGAGATTCGGAGGCAATAGGAGGATGATGATGGATGAACGGGGTATGTTCACCGGTATCCCGGAGGTGATGGCAATGGAGAGCATCGTGTCGAGCCATGTCGCTTTTGTTTTTCGAGAAGGGCCAGCATGCAAAAGCGCCAGGCCTGTGTGTCAACTGAGAGGTATGAATGCGTATGAATCCTAACGATGACCGTACTTAGGATATATCGTCGAATCCAGTGACCGTATTTTTTGGTTTCCAAAATACAATGACTAAACTGAGAATACGGCTCAAATACAGTGGCTGCGGGTGCATTTTACTCAAATTTATACCCCTAAACACAGAGAAGTGCTTATGTGGCCATGTGCGTAGTCCTGTAGTCCAATTACTCACCACTACAAGGAGCACATCAATAAATATATGAAGAAATTCATTGAATGTTCTTCGCACTATTTTTTGATGAAAATGTTCTTCACACTATGACATCCCTCGTTTGTAAGTTAGAGTTGGTGGCCGGAAGTGCTTATGTGGCTATGCGGGTAGTCATGTATCCAATTACTCACCACTACAAGGAGCACGGAAATAAATATATGAAGAAATTCCTTGAATGTTCTTCACACTATTTTTTGACGAAAATGTTCTTCACACTACGACATCCCTCTTTTCTAAGTTAGAAAAGTGCTTTTGTGGCTATGTGGGTAGTCTTGTAGTCCAATTACTCACCGCTCCGCGTGTGCTTCAGTTACAAAAGTGAGTGAGCATTGTTTGTTCCTCTGTATTCTCTAGTACAACAACATTTGTACGTGCAAAGCAAATTTGGAGGAGAGGGCCGGGGGACGAGAGGCTAGGAGCGGAGTATTTATGAGGAACGGAAACAAGGAATGGGCGTAACAGCGGGTCCAGCAGAACGGTGAGTGTTTTGACTTGCACATCGGCACTTGGTGCAGATATATCATCCATGCATCGGCTCAAAGGGAAAGGGAACCAACGATCCTAACAACATCAAAGACGAAGCAGGTATCTGGATAAAAGCTGGAAACGAAGAGACTCAAAGTTGGTGTCCGAAACATGCTGCCCAAAAGATTTGTGAGCTCATACATCAGACTGTCCATGGCTGCCGGGGTTAGCAGGGAGCGGAGGAGTGAGTACTTGGGGCGCTCGGAGTCTGGGTGGAATGGGTTGTGTTGTTCGTGATCTGAGCTTCGAATGGTGTTGGGGTATTTTTAGGGAATTCGACCCCCAAGTCCGCTTCTGCACTCTCTCAAAAAACATGGGTCGTCGTTGCGAAGGAAGAAGAGTACGGTGGTGAGGAACACGGCGTCGATGGAATTCGAATACGCCACGTGTGGGATAGTACGTAAGAATTCCTTGAATGTTCTTCACACTATTTTTTGACGAAAATGTTCTTCACACTATGACAGCACATAAGCACTTCGACGCTGAATCTGATCGGTAGTGCTTATGGCGACCACCAACTCTAACTTACAAAGAGGGCTGAGATTGTGGCTTAGGCTCATGTTGACCAGTTGCTTCCGATATCCTAGCCGCCGGTCAATTCTGCCAGGGATTGGAGCCCCAATTCGCATATTCTTCTAATACTGGTCGCTAAGCACAAAAAAATTCCGTTCACAACATCAAAGACGAAGCAAGGTATCTGGATAAAAGCTGTCAACAAAGAGACTCAAAAAGATGGTGTCCGAAACATGTTGCCCATAAGATTTGCCAGCTCGTGCATCAGACTGTCCATGGCTGCCGGGGTTAGTAGGGAGCGGAGGAGGGAGTACTTGGGGGACTCGGAGTCTGGGTGGAATGGGTTGTGTTGTTCGTGATCTGGGCTTCGAATGGTGTTGGGGTATTTTTAGGGAATTCGACCCTCAAATCCGCTTCTGCACTCTCTCAAAAAACATGGGTCGTCGTTGCGAAGGAAGAAGAGTACGGTGGTGAGGAACACGACGTCGATGGAATTCGAATACGCCATGTGTGGGATAGTACGGAAGAATTCCTTGAATGTTCTTCACACTATTTTTTTCATGAAAATGTTCTTCACACTATGACAGCACATAAGCACTTCGACGCCGAATCTGATTGGTAGTGCTTATGGCGACCACCAACTCCAACTTACAAAGAGGGCTGAGATTGTGGCTTAGGCTCATGTTGACCAGTTGCTTCCGATATCCTGGCTGCCGCTCAATTCTGCCAGGGATTGGAGCCCCAATTCGCTTATTCTTCTAATACTGGTCGCTAAGCACAAAAAATTTCCGTTCACAACATCAAAGACGAAGCAGGGTATCTGGATAAAAGCTGTCAACAAAGAGACTCAAAAAGTTGGTGTCCGAAACATTGTGCCCATAAGATTTGCCAGCTCGTACATCGGACTGTCCATGGCTGCCGGGGTTAGCAGGGAGCGGAGGAGGGAGTACTTGGGGGACTCGGAGTCTGGGTGGAATGGGTTGTGTTGTTCGTGATCTGGGCTTCAAATGGTGTTGGGGTATTTTTAGGGAATTCGACCCACAAGTCCGCTTCTGCACTCTCTCAAAAAACATGGGTCGTCGTTGCGAAGGAAGAAGAGTACGGTGGTGAGGAACACGGCGTCGATGGAATTCGAGTACGCCATGTGTGGGATAGTACGTAAGAATTCCTTGAATGTTCTTCACAATATTTTTTGACGAAAATGTTCTTCACCCTATGACAACCCTATTTTGTAAGTTCAGTTGGTGGTCAGAAGTGCTTATGTGGTCGGGATTGGAGCACTTTGACGCCGAATCTGACAAGGCTGGCCCACCTGTCGGGCCATCGTGGCGCCACGTGGGAGAAGCCAAACCCTCCCACTAATATAGCTATAAGCCAAAGGGCAAACCAAAAAGATCCATAGCTGACAGGGATCCCGGCTTCGGCCGCCCGCCGCCGACGCCGCTCCACTCCTCCCTCATGCGGGCTAAAGTTGCCTGTACCTCTAAGGCATGATAATCGCCGGCTCGATGGCCGCCCTGCAATTCTCCTCCTTGGCCGTGATGAGGCTGGGCACCACACGTTTCGGCGGCGCCTGCGAAGACGCACTCGACGTGCCCCTTGCCCGCAGGCGACAGATCCCTCTGCTCCGCCGCATCGCCCTTGAACCGGAGCCGGAGGCCAAGCTTCCAACCGTGCTTTTCTTCCCCAAGTCTGGCCGTGCACCGGCGCTACTCGATCTCCTTCTCCAGTCAGTCCCGGTCTCGAACGCCACCATCCTCGCTAGGATGCATGCTCTCCAGCCCCGCTGCACGCCCGAGCGCCGCGTGGGCATCTTCTTCCGCACCGCGCCCCTCCAACACCGCGTGGCAGAGGCGGTGTGCTGACTTGAGCGCACGGTGCCGCTTATTTGGTCTGAGATTGCGGCTTAGGCTCATGTTGACCAGTTGCTTCCGTTATCCTGGCCGCCGCTTAATTCTGGCAACAAAGAGACTCAAAAAGTTGGTGTCTGAAACATGCTGCCCATAAGATTGGCGAGCTCATACATCGGACTGTCCATGGCTGCCGGTGTTAGCAGGGAGCGAAGGAGGGAGTACGTGGGGGGACTCGGAGTCTGGGTGGAATGGGTTGTGTTGTTTGTGATCTTGGCTTCGAATGGTGTTGGGGTATCTTTAGGGGAATTCGACCCCCAAGTCCGCCTCTGCACTCTCTCAAAAAACATGGGTCGCCGTTGCGGAGGAAGAAGAGGACGCGGGTGAGGAACACGGCGTCGATGGAATTCGAATTCGAGCCACGTGATGGTGACGGGAGCCAGAGCGCGTCGATGGCGCGAAGTGCCACCTCACGTGCCTTCGAGGAGCACAGGATGCCCGGGTCGAGCACGCGGACGAGGGACTCGACCGCTGGTGAGGAACACGGCGTCGATGGAATTCGAATTCGAGGCTCGTGATGGTGATGGTAGCCGGAGCGCGTCAATGGCGCGGAGTGCCACCTCGCATGCCTTTGATGAGCTCAGGATGCTCGGGTCGAGCACGCGGACAAGGGACTCGACAGCGCCTTCTCAGAACATGGCCTCCGTGGAGGAGCCGTCCCTGGCGGCGAGGCCTCGTTGCGCCGGTGAACTTGAGGAGAGAGGTAGGGGAATATGATTCTTTTTGTTTGCCCCTTGGCTTATGACTACATCAGTGAGAGGGTTATGTTTTTGCTCCGCTGGCCCGACAGGTGGGCAAGCCTGTCAGATTCGGCGTCAAAGAGCTCCAATCCCGATCTTAGGGTGATTAGTTACCGCATGACGCCAAAGTGGTACTGATTAGAAACGATAAAGGAATCTTGACCTGACCTCGAACCCTAGCCACAAATGTGGTACTTTTTTGTAACTCCCTCTGCTCCGAGCTCCAATGTCTGTAGATCTGTGCGAGCGCTGCAATGCTGGCCCCTCAGGAGCAGATATCCGTCTTCCACCTCCATGCCAGCTTCTCCTTTCCATCTCCTCGAGCTTCTCGTCTTCCCTCTGTTTTGTTTTGCCTGCAGCGTTGCCACCGCTAAGCTGCTCTGTTCTTCCGTCCCATGTATCTAGACGCTTTTTAGGTATAAATACATCCATATTTGGGCAAATTTGAGCCACTTAATATGGGATGGAGGAAGTATTTGCAGAGTTATCCTAGTCTAGCTTGTGTGGTCTGACTTAATTTGGTAGTGACTGTATGCTGTGATTTAATCTGCTATAATACTAAGTAGGTGTTGTGATTTGATTTGCCTGTCATACTAAGTTAGAATGTGTCCATGAAGTCGTCTCGTCATACGCCATAAGCGTTAGAAGTAAGTCCATTTTACCCCCCCCCCTCCCCCCCTCAACTATTGGTCAGGTTCAAATTCCGCCTAAACCCCTCAACTCCTCATCCCGCACATCCTCATCCCCCTGACCCTGTTTTCCCTTCTTTTTCCTGGTTTGGGGCCACGCTGATATTTTTCTGGTTTTCGGTGCCACGCTGGCATTTGACCGGGATTGACTGCCACCCTGGCAAAGGGAAAAGGAGGGCTCGGGTCTTCTTCCCCCACCCTGTTCTCTCTACTGCACTGCTCTTCTCCTCCTCCTCCTCCTCTGATTTTTTCTCTCTGCTGCACTGTTATGCATTTCTTTGCTGAGAGATAGTGGAGGAAAAAACAGTACAGAGGAATAGGGCAAAGAGATTGACGGACAGTACAGAGGAATGGGGGAGGGGGTACTGGCCTAGCCACGCAATGGCCTTCAGCCACCACCGCCCTACTAAATCCCGCCACCGGTGCCAAGCTGCTGTTCGTTCTAGGGTTGGGGAAAGAAAAGAGAACGGGGAGACAAAGGGAGAGAGAACAGCAGGAAGAAGACCCCCGCCCCATTCTCCCTTTGCCAACGTGGCAGTCAATCCGGGTCAAGTGGCCAACGTGGCACCCAAAACTAGAGAAAAGAAGGAAAAACAGGTCAGGGGGGTGAGGATGAACGGGGTGAAGGGTTGAGGGGGCTATTTTGCCCGGTTTTAGAGTTTAAGGTGGAATTTGAACTTGGCCAATAGTTTAGGGGGGTAAAATGGACTTACTTCTAAGCGTTATAATGTTTTGAAGGGGGTTGGTTGCCTCAACTCGCCATACTGTTTTAAAAACTTTGGCTGCACTGGCATCCTTGAGGACCCTTTTTTAATGTGAAAAAATAGACATCCCTTCAAGTATATTTCTCTAGCCTTTTTTAATTAAAGCAGTTCATACTTCATAGTGAAGATAAAAGGAAAAAAAAACTCACTTTCTGCGCAACGAAGAGCAGCAGCTGTATCAGTTGTAAAGAATGGGTTCCCTGTCCCAGCAGCAAATATGACGACTCTTCCTTTCTCTAAATGCCTGATTGCTCTTCGGCGTATGTATGGTTCTGCCACTTCTGAAATACGGAATGCAGTTTGGACACGGGTCGGTATTCCAATGCTCTCCATTGTTGCTTGGAGAAATATAGCATTCATGACAGTCGCCATCATACTGAATTACAAAGAAAAAAGATAAAACAGTCAGATGTAGCTGCGGAAAAACTTTTAGAGAGAAATCATGCAATCATGTAACAAACAATGTCTTTGTAGATAAAAAAAAGATGCTTTTTATTTATTTTTTACAGATAATAGGTCATAAATTACAGGTGGATTTGAGCTAGCATAAAACTTTGAACAATAAATAACCATGGATTAAATGGTTTTAAGATGCAGTAAATTTACCACTTGGTAAAATTGCTATGATGAAATACTCACTCCAGCAGATTTGAATATGACTTATGTGATGGGCACAATAAGGTATGGTACTACAAACATCGAACTGGCCAGAACGTTGGCATGAATTGTGTAATAAGTACACTCCTACCAAGATGAGCTGATATTGCTTTTCTAAACTCTTGTTTCATTATATGGCTTATAGCACACTAAATGGCATTTGAATTTATTTTTAGGCTATTTGAAATCTGATAGCAGGATTTTAAGATGATTTAATCATGAAAAGAAATCATGTATGGAACATTGTTCGTACCCAATGTAATCCGCAGATGACCGGTCAAGCCCACTACATCCAGCCCAAGAGGCCCCACGGAAGATATTGCCGCCACCAACAACAATAGCAACCTGCAAGAACTCTCTTTTTTTTTAAGTGCATCACATGATTGTACTAAAATAAGACAAGATAAACATATATACATAACATGAGAATGCTTGCTTGGAAGGCAGTGCAATTTAATTACTACCACTAAACATAACTATTCGCATTCACTTCATTTGGTTTCAGTATTTTTGGAATGAATTAGTTTCAGTGTTCACAAAGGTAAATCTAATAATAAGTGGCCAATAAAAGAAAAAAAGGCAATACGAATGACGCACCTCTACACCTAGTTTGGTGACAGAAGCAACCTCTCTCGCAATAGCCATTGTAATCTGCAACAGAAGACACAAACTACATTAATCACATGATGCACACACATCAATGGTTTAAATTCAAAGACGGCAAGGCGCTCCATCAAAACCAGCCCCACCTTTGGGTCAATGTTTTCCGTGTGATCTCCAGCAAGAGCCTCCCCGCTTACTTTGAGCAAAACCCTCTGCCACTTATACGGCTTTTTAGACCTTGAACCATCGTCGAGCATAAGGCCGCTGAACGGTGGCATCAGTGATGCATGACTTCTGACAAATAAGATGCAGTATGCATTAATGGGAAATAACTAAACAGTTACTTCAAGCGTCGGACATCAGGCGGATACGACAAAATCAGTAGGCGAGCAGCTGATTCCAACAGAGTGCATGTAAAGGCTAGAGACAACCTAGGTTTGGCGGGCTGATGCCATTAAGGACTAAAAGACCCACATGATGTAAAAAACAGTAAAACACCGCTCTTGAACGCGCTCCTTGCCCTTGTTATTTGTTAAGCCGGTGAGCCAGAGCTAAACACCGCTCTTGGTCACGCTCCTTGCCCTTGTTATTTGTTAAGCCGGTCCAACCTCTAGCTCTATCTATGCTCTGCGTGCGCCACAGCTACAGAGTATCTATCTACTATCTAGCCTCCGAGGGGAACAGAACACGGGTACTGAGCAGCAGCATAAGCATTCCGTCGAACACCTCGTCCCAACCGCCATCCACTTCACTCAGCAGGGCGGAATTAGAATATAAGTTAACTGGAGGAGTCGGGTACCGGTAATTGGAGGAGGAGGAGGAGGAGTCGGGGGCGGCGGCGGCGCAGGCGAGCGAGGGCGTCGTGGTGGAGAGGGAGCGGAGGAGCGGGTGAGGCGCGCGGCGTGGGAGCCTCGTGCGCGAGGAAGACGAAGGGAGAGGGCACGGGGTGGCGTGGAGGGAGGAGGGGAGGCGGAGGTAGGACGGAGACACGCCGGTGGCGCCGCCGGCCGCCCATGGTGGCCGCCCGGGAAGGAAGAAGGAAGAGAGGATTGAGGCCGAGTTTGCGAGAGATATTTTTTGAGAACCGCTCGCTCGGGAGCGTACCAGTAGTAATTGAGCTGGGCCTGGGCCGGAATGGCGGCCCATTAACATGATGCGAATGTAAGGAGTGTTGTGGGCTCTATACATGGCCGTACTTTTGGTTTGTTTTATCTTTTTGCGGGAAGGCGTACTTTTGTTGTTCACGACGCTAAAAAGAATCGTGCTAAAAAAGCGACGTTAAAAAGTCTCGAAATTTGCATCCCTAGCTTAGCAGCACGTCTGATGATCTCAGGTGCCAAAAACTGTTGAAAGAAACAAGAGCCTACAACATAATTCTAGCAACCAGGCATCACCAGTTATCAAGCTCACCAGTCACTACGCACTGCTAATCCATTCCTGACAGTCCACCCGCACCGACCTCAGGCAAGAGCATAACAGCTTGAGATCCGAAGCGTCAAGAACTGTGCCTTTGGACTTCTTCCTCTTCTTGGTGTGATCGATTACCAGGCCTCCGACAAATTTCCTATCCTGAGCAGTTCCCTGGATTTTGTCCTTCAACTCTGGGTCTGCACCGCCACCCTCTCTCGAAAACATCAATTCTGCAAATGAAACTTCAGTGTCATCGATTCCATCCATGTCTTTATCTTCTTTGACGGAAGATTTCTTCCTCTTGGCCTTTCTGTCAGCATCATCGAGAGAGGGTGTATGATCCTTGCTTTTCAGTTTGCTGCTCTTGCCCTGCTCCATGTCCATGACTACCTTATCTTTTTTTCTTTTTCTTACCATCTAATTGTCCAGATTTGATTGGGGAAGCCATGGTGACATCTGGGCGAGTATTTTGGGCTGTAGGTTCTTCAGAGCCCTTCACTTGTTTTGACTGTTTTGTTTTATCCTTCTTTTTTGTATTAGGCTCAATGGTATCATGATCAGGCATATCCCCATCCTTGTCCCGCATACTGTCTTTCCTAGAGTTCTCATTCTGGGAGCTGGCTTCTATGGGCTTTCCGTTGAATATGCGCAAAGTAGGTACAGTTTTCATAACCTAAGAGAAGAAAACATTCAGAGTTGCTCAAGAATTACATTCAGAGTTGCTCAAGAAAATCCAGGTAAATCACCTTTTTGACTAGGCTGTCTTTCTCAGCAATAGGATTTCCCTGCAAATTTAGGTTCCTCAAGAAGCGTAGTTCTGCAAGGACCTACAACAAAACAAATCATTGAAACAGTCTAAGGAAATCACGTTGTTAAAAATGTGTAGGAAAACTAAATCAGATACAAACCTTCAAATCTGATACCCTCTCAATTAAGTTATTTCCCAAATCAAGGTTCAAGATTTTGACATTTTTGGCCAAGTCAGATGGAATCTTCTGCAAATCATAGTTCAAATAAGGACAAGTTAACATGTACCGATAGCAAACAGTGTGCAAGAAGGACAACAAAATAAAATTTCTCCATGTGTCCGTACACTGATCTTGTTGTGAGCAAGCCTAAGTTCCTTCAATTCCACACATGCAACAAGAGAAGATCCAATATCTTCTATTTGACAGTGAGACATGGATAGCTGAAGGGCATGGTAAAATAACCGTTAGAAATGCTACACAATTAAACCACCAGAATTTATGTTATACTTTATGTAGAACAAAGACAGAACAAACACCTTTTTCAAAGATTTCGCATTGACCAAAGAATCACCAATAGTACCAACTGGATTCTTAGAGAGAAGTGTGGCAGAGCAAACATTCACAATTAAGTAATTAACTAGTTCAGGGAGAGATAAAGCAATGTGAATATCTTATACAGAAATTAGCTAATATTTACCACGGTAAATTTCTTTTAGTTCCAATATGAAAACTGCATAGAGTTATTTATAGATTGATGAGGTTGGTACTTCTAGTTTCTCAAAATTACTCTTCACTACAACAGCCAGTGAACCTTTTGTTTCTTCATATTATCAGCGCGGGTAAAACTGAAATTATGCAGTGTGCTTCACGAGAGTAAAGGGATCCAGTCCAGCAGTCCATTCTATTTGCACAAAAATGAGTGCTATATTAAAATGCATACCAAGAGTATTCAACTGATGATGGCGATCAAGCTTGCAGATTGCAGAAATGTTGTTATCTGCATGAAAAATTTCCAATACCCCACAATTATTAAATCAAGCTACAAGCAGTGAAAGAGAAGTACTCCCTCCGAAGTTGTATGTACTAAACCTGAGACACTTATTATGGATCGGAGGGAGTAGTTGACAAATCATGAACATTGCAAGGATGGTAGAGCTGGAAATTTTGCCTGCCACTTGTGGATTACTTATTGTCTAGACACTAGACACAAGACTAAGCTTAGCTACACCTAGGATCGCGTTGATGCTGCCCTTGAGCATGTAAGTAGGCTGGATGTGAAGAGCGGGCTAGAGCAATTTTGTTTGGAGTTCTAGGATACGAAATTGTCGTATGTGCAATTAGTTTAGGCTAGAGTTTACTGCGCAAATATGTAATGCGCAGCTTATAAATCAGTTTGAGATGTATGCGTATGAATAAGTTTGAGGGATAGATGTCCTTTCTTTGAAATTTCTGTTGCAGCCATACATACGGAGGATACACGAGTTTGCTTAGCGAAAAAAAACAAAGAACTCCACTAATTATGGATAGACGATTCCTAGCACTTGAAATCCTGAGACAACTCATATATTTTGTTTGATGTCTACCTCATGTGTAATGAGGAACTATAAGCCCTTATAATTGTTTGTCTAAAATAGCAAGAAACGGGTTCCACTAAATATGAAATACAGTTCAGTTTATCCGTTTTTTTTGTAAATTAATGTTCTGTACTGAACAGTTAGCCTTCTGCTGATACACTTGTGCTCTGAGTATTTTGTAATATCTATCTTTGTTCTTCTGCCAATTGTTTCAAGTGATTGACTAACTTTTATGTCCCTTTGCTTTCGTCCTTTGTGCTGGATGATGCTGTCAACTTAATCTTGTTGTGTGTTTCGACAGTGTAAGTTCATTATTCAAATGTTCTCTAACTATTGTTTTACATTTGACAATGTCCCATCTAATTAATTTCTCTGTTATAGGCTCGCTGGACTTGCGTGTATGTTCTCCACGAGCATTCTCTTGCAAATCTTGGTAATTTATGCTCACTTGTTTAAAGCTCTTCTTAACCTCTTCTAAGAACTGGATTAGGTTTCTGAAAGCCTATACAGTGGTATCTAGTGCCTCACTATCTGTTTCGGTCACTTTGAGGTCTGAGAATCTGATAGTTTGGTTTCACATTCTGTTTCTACAATTCATTCATGCCTGTTAGTCCATTGTGTAATTGTGCCAAAAGAGGCATGTAATGTATATATAACAGGTGCGGTAATGTTATAGCGCTTCATACTTGCTGGTCAGGGTTACTGTAGAAGCATCATATTCAATTTGGTGCCACACATGATAGAAAAAAACATTTCATACTCAATGCACACAAAGATTGCATAAGATTGTTTTGCTTTTGTTATTTGACTGAATTGTTACTTCTGGTTTCTCTGATTCTTATTAGTTATTTTCATGGTGTAGGCATGTGCTTTGTACAACAATTGGTGGCCTATGTTAGCAGGTATGTTAGTTTAATATCCTCAATCAGTGTGAGCAAGTCTCTGTCGCCTTCTGCTGATGTTCTTATACTTCTGCTGCAGCACTCATGTATATCCTCGTTCCAATGCCATGCCTATTCTTTGGTGATGGATCCACACGGTTCTTGACTACTGGAGAGGGTGGAGCGTAAGTTATAAGTTTGATGCCGTCCTTTCCTTCCATGTAGTAAAATGTAACATACATATTGGAGTGGCATACAGAATTAATAGATACACATAATAGTTATAATCAGGCAGGGCATCTCTTTTTTCAGGTGGATCAATGCTGCAAAGTTTCTGACCGGAGCGTCTGCCATGGGCAGCCTCGCTATCCCAGCAATCCTGAGGCATGCTGGCCTGATCGAGACCGGGGCCATGTTCATCGAGTTCACGTCCTTCTTCATTCTTGTGTGCACGGTGATGTGCTTCCACAGGGCTACCCTGGACGAAGATTGGTGAAAGGTGCAAGACAGCCAAGGAGTACCCAAGAAGAAGAGCAGTGCCGGTGTCGCTTCGCCTTCTCTCTTGACACCTGAAAAGAATTCCCTTGGTGGGAGCTAACATGGAACTGTGTACAAAGAAGCATGTTTCAAGTGCATGACTACTATATGGAGTATAAATGTAGTTAAGATCCTGCAGTCAAGTGGCAATGCCATTATTTTACTTCCACTTCTTCATGTCAAGTTTTTCTGTGTGTTATCCATGGCGAACTGCCGTTGTAAAACATGACCTGGTGCACTGATTGACACCGTTTTTATT
Source organism: Brachypodium distachyon (assembly GCF_000005505.3). Classification (NCBI taxonomy): domain Eukaryota; kingdom Viridiplantae; phylum Streptophyta; class Magnoliopsida; order Poales; family Poaceae; genus Brachypodium; species Brachypodium distachyon. The sequence continues at coordinate 58,476,261 of NC_016132.3, read as the reverse complement.
AGGTTGGTCGTCACTTCTATATATTTTCTGGATTCATATTTGCATTTGCACTTTGGTGGTGAAGTCGTTGTGCCAAATTCAAAATTCAGTTGCGAGTAGTGTTTTCGGCTACTATTCACGACTGAATTTGGGGTTACAATTTTATAGCATCATAGTGTTAGAAATGCCAATCTACTGGGTCTTTTACGGCAGATATTTTATTCTTCTTGACTAGGCCTGAGTTTATGTTCTAATTGTGTGTTTACAATTAGTAGCTCAACAAAGACAGTTTGGCCGAGTGGTCTAAGGCGCCAGATTTAGGCTCTGGTCCGAAAGGGTGATCAGAGATTAGAGGGGACAATGGTGATCTCTCTCTCAAAAAAAACAAACTAGCGACGTGTATGCTGCATGTATCAATGAAACGTGTGTGAGTACCACACACTGTTTGTTTTAACAAGTGTTCAGTAAATTGAAGCATCAACAAAGGATCGGTATACACCACTGCAAACATCTGTCGCTTCACATATCACATTTCACTGCTGTCAAAAGAAAAAAAAAAGCTCTCCTCTCCCACTCAACTCTTCACCTTCTCCCACTCAACTTGAACCCTCTTCTTCTTCTTCTTCTTCTTCTTCACCGTCTCAGGAATCAAAGCTCACACACTTAGTCTCCATGCCAAATCAACTGCAGCTACCTTGATAACCTACCTATTGCAATCGATAGCAGCTAGTCTGGTCTCTGGTGGCGTCCCAAATGGAGGAGGAGAAGGAGGACGGGTGTTCTAACCCAGCTCACCATTTCATCCCGGAAGGACGCATCACGGGGATCAAGCTCGGCGTCGCCTCCAACGACGAGATCGTAATTACTTGATCAATTAATCATAACCTTCTTCTCCTCCATGTCAATCGATCAATCTTCTCTTGATGATTCTCGGCGGGATGCAATGCAGGTGAAGGCGCAGCCATTGAATGACAAGTTGCCATGGAAGAAGGACTTGGGCTCAGGCAAGGAGGAGAAGCCGCTGCCGGTCGGGAAGCTCATGCACCCGAGCCAGCTGCTGGGGAACGCCTCGCTAGGCCTTCCGTTGCAGTTCGGCGGGTGTGACTCCTGCGGCGCGACCAACATCGAGGAATGCGAAGGTACCTACAAATGAAGATCTTTCATTGGCTTTTGATGAACACAACGCTGCTAGTACTTAACAAATCTGAAACCATATGAAGCGAACATGAATGCGTAATTAGAGCCGAATTCCTTGGTCAGCTAGTTCTAGTGTGTTCCAGTCCAGGCAAAGTTTCGGAACCGTATTGAACGAACTGAAATTTCCCGAGGTTTAACTCTGGAACTGACTAAACTACACTGCGCCTAAGCTTTCAGAAATGCTGAAAGGACTTACTTGGCTGTGATGTTGGACTGCAAGCTTTGCATGGATATTTATCAATCAGAGATAGTGCCCCTTCCCTTATGCGTTGTATCTTCTTTCCTGACGATCATTTTTTTTTATGGCTGGGACCAAGGTCATTTTGGGTTCATCGAGCTGCCCACACCCATCTACCACCCGAGCCATGTCACCGAGCTCAGGAAGATGCTCAACATGTGCTTCAGCTGCCTCCAGTTCAAGACCTGCAAGGTACCGCCGGAAACTGAATCCTGCACAAGCAGCACTCTGATCAGTTTCTTCTGAAAAAAAATAATAGTACTTCAGAAACTATTAACCCGGAATTCCTCTGCTCTGAAACTCAAACAGAAGAGCACCGGAAAGGAGAGAGACTTCACCTCATGTTCACACTGTCAGGTAAATTAAGTGACATGAACTTGATCGGTCGTTGATGTCTCCTTCAGGGTTGTGCCTCTGAATGGCTGGTGTAGCTAAATAATAATGATGTGTTTTCATATGCAGCTAGCATTAATATAAAAACATTCTGGAGGTCCTGTGATGATTTTTGCATTCCTCTTCTTTCAGGATCTCCCACCACTTCGTGTTGCAGAAGTCAAGAAACCCAATGGAGCCCTTAGCTTGGAACTGAGAGCGCCATGCAAGAAAGAACTGGAAGAGGGATTTTGGAGCTTCCTTGATCAATTTGGCTTTCGCACAAAGGGAAGCTCTCACAGCCGCTGCCTACTTCCAAAAGAGGTACTCTTACTACACAAATCCTTATTCCTGTTGCAAAAGCCACCATGCAAGAGGGGAGGATACGGAGTACAAAATTTAAGAAATTTCTTGCTGTACTTTTGCATTAGAAATGGTTACAAGGATATAAACTAAGAAATACTTCAAGAACAGGGATTAAAGATACTCACATGTTCTTCTTCTGTTCCTTAGGTTCAGAACATACTGATAAAGATCTCTGGAAGAACAAGAAGGCAGCTTGCTGTTAGGGGGTATATTCCTCAGGATGGATTTGTGATGAGCTATCTCTCTGTTCTACCAAACTGCCTCCGTTCATTCAATGGTCTAGATGATGAAAATCATCTGCTCTTATGTAAGTACCTCGTCAGAAAGTACTTCCTGGTCGCATCACAAGTTCCTTCGCCACACCCTTTTCGGTGCATAACTACTACTGATTTCTCCTTCCTATTTTAGGATACCTCAACAAACTTGTTAAGGAAAGTCCTACGCAAGGTACATGATATCAACAGCTCAAGGGTTGGCTCTCCAACCTTTCAAGCACACGAGGTGGATGCAGAAGATCTTCAGGTAGCTATTGCTGACTACATCAAGCTTACAGGGACAACAAAGGTATCTAGTTAATCTGCCAATGAAGCATATACAACCTACTTGGTCAAAATCATATGTTCACAATGTGGCGCCATCATGTATCTTTTGAAGGGTCCTCAAGCTGGCACCTTTACCAGTCAGCCTGCAGCAAAACAATGGCAGCAAAAGATGAAGTCACTCTTCATCAGTAAGAGCTCAAGCTTCTCATGCCGTGGCGTGATTACTGGTGACCCATACATTCCTGTCAATGTAGTAGGAGTGCCTGATGAAGTAGCAAGAAGAATGTCAGTACAAGAGCGTGTCACAGACCACAACATCGCTTGGCTGCAAGGCATGATGGATAAAGGACTGTGCCTGACATATGAAGATGCTAATTCCCTCACATACTCCTTGGATGTGGGGAAAGCGAATAAGAAACAGACCATATTGAAGGTTGGTGAAACTGTCAGCAGAAGAACTCTAGATGGAGATATCGTATTTATCAACAGACCACCAAGTACTGACAAGCACTCGGTCCAAGCAATGTATGTCCATGTACACACTGATCACACCATCAAGATCAATCCGCTCATTTGTGGCCCACTTGGAGCAGATTTCGACGGTGACTGTGTCCACATCTTCTTCACACGGTCATTTTCAGCAAGGGCTGAAGCTACAGAGCTCTTCGCTGTGGAGAAGCAGCTTCTGTGCTCCCACAACGGGAAGTTCAATTTTCAGCTTAAGAATGATTGCTTACTAGCTGTAAAGAAAATTTCTGATGGAAAGTATTCCAGAAGGGAGGCCAGCCAACTTAGAAATGCAATGTTCGCGGCAGGAATGACTCCCCAGAAGAAACTACCAGACGTACCGAACTGGACTTTCAGTCAGATTCTAGAGACGTTACTGCCAGAGGAAGCCAACGGGCTAGTCAGAGACTTGGTTACTGGCACTGTCACAATCTCATCAGTTCTATCTATGAAGAATCCAAGGGAGGCCATAGAATTTCTGAATCTTCTGCAGCCCCTACTAATGGAATCACTATTTGCTGATGGTTTCAGCATGAGCCTGACAGACTTCAATGTCCAAAATCCAATACTGAAGACAACTCAGAACAGGTCACTTGAGCTCGACAAGTTCCGAAATCCAATTGTGGACTTCATTGCTTCTTTTTCTGACCTTCGTTTTCTGGTTGATCCACAAAGTGATTCTGCCATGAACAAAGTAGTGGAGCAGATTGGTTTCTTGGGTCGTCAGCTTCAGTGCAATGGAAGACTGTACTCTAGAAGCTTAGTGGAGGATTGCTTATCCAACCGTCCCAGCAGCACTAATGATTGCCACCCTTTGGAGGCACATGGTTTTGTTAGGAGCTCATTTTACCATGGACTGAACCCATATGAGGACCTACTCCATTCAATATCTGTAAGGGAGAAGATAATACGCGCATCTAAAGGACTTGTGGAGCCAGGCAGTCTTTTCAAGAACCTGATGGCAATACTCCGAGATGTCGTAGCATGCTATGATGGAACCATAAGATATTCGTGTGGAAATTCAGTTGTCAAGTTTGACTCGCCAAATTCATCAAGTTCTGTGATACCAGGAGATCCTGTTGGTATCTTGGCTGCCACTGCAGTTGCAAATGCTGCGTACAAGGCAGTGTTAGATCCAAATCAGAACAACATGACCTCATGGGACTCAATGAAGGTGCGAGGCTCATTTAATCAGTTCCATCTAAGACTTCACAGTTCATATGTTGGGTGTAATTTTGACTTCTGTTTGTTACTTTTACAGGAAGTACTGCTTACCAGGGCTAGCTCCAGAACTCATGAAAATGACCGAAAAATAATTTTGTATGTCAGTGAGTGCTGTTGTGGGAAACAGTTTTGCATGGAAAGAGCAGCACTCGCAATACAAGCCTGCTTGAAGAGGATCAAAATAGAAGATTGTGCTACTGAGTTCTCAATCCAGTATGTACCATTCATGATTTTCAGATTATTTTGATACTATAATGCTACGCTCTAAGTTAAATCCTATTATTAGTAACTATGCATTTCAGCATTCATTCCATGTGATTCAAAAACCTGAAAAAAAGAAGCAATCTATTGGTTTCTTGAATGCTTTAAACTAGCCTATTATTGAACTTCGATCAGTCTAATTCAGCTTTACACTGCATTATATGGTTAGAAGGCAGAACCAATTGACAAGTAACTACTTAGACATTTCGATGTATATTCTACTAGGCTCAGAGGCATTGTCTTGTTTCAGGTATCAGAAGCAAACAATCCAAGCAACACATTGTCTTGTTGGCCATATTCACCTTGACAAGGTCTTTTCTCCTACTTCTAAAATTGTCTATGTTGTTTCAGCATTATCCTCACGATTATATGTTCAAGAAATGCATCTTGTCACTTACAGAAGAAACTGAACGAGACGAATGTAAGTGTAGAAGAAATTCTTCAGAAATGCCGGAAAACTATTTATAAAAGTGGAAAGAAAAAGGGACAGTTGAATCAACTTTTGAAGAGAATTGAGCTGATTTCAAGGTACAAACCTTTTGTGATTTTAACCCTCAAATAGTGTGAGACTTTTTTTCTGATTCTTCTGAAAGAATATTCCTATATTTAGATTTTAGTGGATCTAAATCTTAGTGGATCAAGACTTACGTTGAATATGTTTTTCATTGGGTAATTTATGCATTAGGGACTTCCCACCATGCTATATTGCGAAAATCAAGCATGAATTTCAAATGATTTATGCTATAACTTCTGAACATAATCTGGCATCACTTATTTGCAGCGAGTGTTTGTGCTACCAAGATGGAGATTATAAGAAACCTTTTCAGGTCTCCTGCTTGCAGTTTTTCCTAACTGAAAGTGTCACGACACAAATACTTGAACCTTCCACACGATTTGTCCACTTGATGGTCAATACCATTTCTCCTATAGTCTTGGACACAATTATTAAAGGTAAAACAATACTTCACATTCATACCTAGGTGCCATGCATATAGAAAATCCAGATGAATATGCTTTTATTTATGGCTTATGCAATTTTGCTTACCAAAGAGACATTCCTGCACCTTCTCCCACGTGATCCTCGAGTCCAGGAGGCCAACATAACATGGGTTTAACCACAAGCTACATGTTGGGTCCAGAAGCCCGATGCTGAACAGAAGGGTGAATTGGCATTGGAAATCATAGTAGAAAAAGCCTCAATTGGAGAGAATGGTGATGCCTGGGGAACAGCAATGGACGCATGCATCCCTGTGATGGATCTGATCGACACTTCCAGGTCTGTCCCTTACAGCATCCAACAAGTTCGGCAAGTGCATGGAATTTCGGGCGCCTTCGGTCGAGTCACACAGGTCCAGCATTACCTTGCCATAATTCAAATCAAGTGTAGCTTCTATTGAAGCGTTACTCATGTTTTCGATCATCCTTGCAGCACCTTTCCAAGGCAGTTGGAATGATAACAAAATCAGTTTTTGAGGAGCACCTGACAACTGTTGCAAGCAGCATGACCTGCACTGGTAACTTGCACGGTTTCAACATCTATGGTTACAAGGCCACATTCAAGTCCCTTAAGGTTCAGGCACCCTTTATGAAAGCTACACTCTCTGTAAGTCCTCACTTCCCTTTCCTTTTGACCTCCCAATTTTGATATGTCAAGTGTCAGCCATGATTCAAAAATGAGAATAACGTGTCACAGAGACCAATCCAATGCTTTGAGGAGGGTGCTGGGAAGTTCTACTCTGATCAGCTGGATACTGTGGTGTCCACCTGCTCTTGGGGCAAGCGTGCACCAATTGGAACTGGTTCAGCCTTCGAAATCCAATTGAATGATGGGAAACTGGTATGGCAACCATTAAACTTGCCTATGTGTCACTCTCTTATCCATGCAAAACATATATTCTCCCCTCTGCTCTGAACTTCTCGATCTTTTACAGTCAGCGGGAAATGGGAACCTCGGTGGGTATAACTTATATGAATTCCTCGCAGCAGTAGAAACAACAGGAGTCACTGAAGACTTGGCAATTGTCCCCCATGATTCCTGCTTGTATGATGTTGACAACCTTCAACAGGATGAACTTGAAGAGGATGAGATGTTATGTATGGGAGGAAACACTCCAATCTCTTGGACAGACAAACCAAAAGCTGATTTTCTGCTGCATGATCTTCAGGGTAGGAGAACTGGACGAGAACAAAATACAAGGCAAACTAATAATAACTGGAGCTCAGTTGGAAACTGGCAAACTTATCAGAGAAGGCAACCTAAGAGTAGCTGGAGCTCAGATTCAACACAGCAAGATGGTAATCAGAATTGGAACAACACTGGAGCAAATTTTACAGGACCGCAAAGTTTTGCCATTACAGAAGCATCTAGCGATGGTGGATGGAACAGGAAGACTGGTAATCTTGGTCGAGGTGGTGGTAGAGGAGCAGTCTGGAACTCAGAGGGACCACGACATGGAGGTAGTAACAGCAGGTGGAAAGCCCAGAGAGCAAATACCACAGATGCACCGAACTTTGCCTTTTCAGGACCGTCTAACTCTGGTGGATGGAACACGAATCCTGGTAATCTTGGTCCAGGTTGTGGTAGAGGAGCAGCATGGAAATCAAATGGATCACGTCGTGGAGGTAGCAACAGTAAGAAAGGGAAAGGCCAGAAGAACAGCAGTGCTGGACAAGGAGTTCGTGCTAATTTTACTCTGGTGGAGCAGCAGATACACGCTCAAATCGATCCCATCATGAAAGAAGTACAGAGGGTAATCCGTGAATCAAGGTATAGTTTCTAGCTCAACGCAACTAAAAAAAAGTACAAGTACTGAAAACTAGCTACAATTCTACAGGGACTAAGCTGGTAGATAGTTGATAAGATGAAAGATGGGTTTAAGTTTAAATATCACAAAGTCTAAGTAACTACAATGATTGAAAAAATGCACCTGCTCTTGTAGACACCGCTCCTCTTGTGTTTGTATCCCTTGCTACAGTCCATCTCTTTCAATATTTTGCAGGGATGGTGTGAAACTTTGTGAAGACGATGAGAAATTCATCGTCAAAAATATTCTTGAGTACCACCCAGAGAAGGAAAAGAAGATGGCAGGACGGGACAATTACATAATGGTAAACAGCTTGCCTTTTTGTCTTCTGATGCATCAGAGGAACCAAAATGGGAATGTCATGAGAACTCTTTCCCTGATTGCAGGTTGCTAGGCATCAACGTGGCAGCAGGTGCTTGTACGTCGTGTCCTCAGAAGGCCCTCCTACAGATTTCTCCTACAAGAAGTGCCTAGAGAATTTGATCAAGATTCATTACCCACATGCTGCTGATTCATTCTGCGAAAAGTACTTCCAATGATGAACCATAGGATGTTCATTTGCCTCAAACTGTGATCGCTTGTAGCAGTGTCATCTTAAATGATGTCATATACGATTTCTGTGGTCCCAGATGTCCACAAACTTAAATAGTAATTTAGTACGCCTGTAACATTCTATAACTGTGATATTTTCTGAACAGTAGCAAACAAAACAGCGTAAATGCCTGAAATATTTGCATGGCTGCTACAGTAGTGGAGAGTTTTAGCCAACAATATGCTTTGGGTTAATGGAAACTGGAACACAAAGCATTCAGGTTTGTGAGCTTTCATTGTAATCACACACCCATGCGCACATACACATAATGAAAGGAGTAAAATCAGGTATTCCACAAAATGTATTCCCATACTGCTTCATATTATCACTTCTCATATCCTTCAAACTCTACAACTGAAACTTTAATGATGCTAAAATAAAAACATTAAGCGAGTACAGCATCTGCATCATATCATAGCTAGGTAGCCACAACAAAACTCCACACTCCCGAAGCAAGCAATTACCTTCCTGAAAGAAGGAAAGGAAGCATACACCCTCAAGCTGCGGCAACTCTGGTCTTGATCTCTGCTGCGGCTTTCCTCTCACACCCTTCAAGGTATGACTTGAGGATGGCGAGCCTCGCCGTCTCAAAGGCACAGTAGCCTATCGCCGCAAAGCACGCACTGTGCAGGATCCTCGGTCCAATGCCCCGGGACAGACCCATCAGACCTTCCTCTGCGACAACCTCCCGCATCGTCCCCACCACCGTGCGGCTCCCCTCGGTGCCCACCCTTGTCATCAGCCGCGTCTTGACGACATCCAGTGGGGTGGTGAGCGCCGCCGATATCGCGCCTGCGAGAGCGCCACACAGCACGCTCTCCCCAGGCGTCATGTTCTCCCTGTCGCTGTGCTTCAGAGTGAAGGCCTTGAGGTACTCGAAGGAGGAGTAGCTGAGCACCCCGGCTGGGAGGTTGCGGAGGAGGGTGGCGGTGTAGCCGGCGTAGAGGCCGAAGAAGCCGTCGGCCTGGAGGATCTGGAGGAGCACCTGCCAGGAGCGGCCCTTGGCGGCGCCCGACTGGAGCCGCTGCGTGATGAGCTCCTTGGGGACCATGATGGCGGAGGAGGATATGTTGCCGCTGGCGCCGGCGAGCGGGGGCACGAGGAACGGGGGCAGGTGCGGGCGGAGCAGCGACTTGGCGAGCTCGCAGGTGCCGAAGTAGATGGCGGAGGAGGAGGCGGAGCCGAGGATGACGGCGGAGAGGCCGCGGTAGAGGCCCAGCGGCCCGTCGGCGCGGAGGATGTCGAGGAAGACCTGCCACGAGCCGCGGGAGGCGGCGCCGGCCTGGAGGCGGGTCTTGACGGCGTCGATCGGGAGCAAAGCCGCGTAGGTGAAGGCCCCCGCCGCCGCGCCCGCGCACGCCCCGATGGCCGCGCGCGCGAGCGGTGTCGGCACCTGCGCCGGCGCGGGAGCCTGAGCCGCGGAGGTGGGGATGGGGATGGGGATGGAGAGGGAGGAGGAGGAGAAGACGGCGGCGTGGGAGGAGGCAGGCGTGTGGTGGAGGAGGAGCGAGGTGAGGTCGGAGAAGAGGGAGGGGAAGTCCTGCAGGGAGCGGCCGCCGGCGGAAGGGAGCGCGAGGGAGAGCGGCTGCGAAGTCGGCTTGGACGACGGCATCTCCGCTCGTCGCCGGCTCCGGCGCTGGGATTCAGTGGACGTGGAGAGGCCGCGGGGGATCTGGAGGAGATTTGGGAGGATAGAAATGCGCTGCTCGAGTAGTACTGTAGCAGGAGTTTCAAAATAATTAAGTGGGACGTTTTCTTTTTCAAATTTTGCATTCGAATTCAAATCCTTCGTTTGGAAACACTCCAGCATCTTTCTCACAACATTGATAAGCACTCTTTAATTATCTTGATACGAAAAGCTTCAAACAAATCGATAATTATATCGTGTATAGAAGACGGAATCTGCTGGAAAAACAGTCGCAAGAGAAATGACAAGGCATTACTCACTAAAATTTGTTAATCTTGATAATCATTTTGTTTTCGGTTAAACGTTTGCATGATGCTCAGTGCGGAAGACTGTTTGATTCTTTATCCTGGTATTTGTTTAGAATTTGGTTTCATAGGCATCAAAGAAACCGCAACGTCACAGGATGAAATGCGATGCAGAAACTTTGGAAGATGGCTAGAGAAATTTTATGAATGTTACTCCTGAATTGGCTACAGAATTGGGGGAAAGAGGAGGCTGGATCTCAAACACACCCTCCACTCCTCTTTCCCAGACTAGCATTTGGCAGCTCTATATTTACATTACATCCAGGGCACAGGGCAGGGCTACAAAACCCTTGTATTATGCCTGCCTGCCTGCCTGAATGGATGATCCAATTGCGGAACAAGGAATAAACTATCGACATTGCAGGAGAAAAAATGAAGCTCGGATGATCGGCTAGGCAGCAAGTCAGTCCTCAGGTCATCTGGCTGACCGGGTCGATGCAGCCGATGATGCTCGCTCAGAGCTCCTCACGTCGTACCGTTCATAAACCTTTTCATGGTTCTCGTTCCACCAGTTCTCTGCTTGATGCTCGCTAAACCGTCTTCGACTGGAAATGGTTTGGAACAAGGCAGGTTAAAATTTGGTGAAGAAAAGAACATGTAAAGCAAAGTAAACATTTCATGGTTCTCAGTAAGCTCCCAGCATAGACTTCATGTCATTAGATAGAGTAGGTTGGCAGCAGTTGAGGTGCTGATTAGTAAAGAGGGTAAGAAACAATTGAATAAGCCGCATGACACAAAGCATTATACAATAAATGGTAATTAGACTGAACCAGGGAATAGAACAGCCTTCTATTTTATGCTCTTGGACATGCCACTATCAATAAGTAGCTGCATGCAACCTATTTTCTGGGATGTCAGACTCAAGAAGTGAATTGCTAAAACTTACTCCAGCATATACTCCTATCTATTAAAGAAGAAACAACTATAGCAGTATTTAAGAGGGAAGACAATAAAATATCGACTTACCTGAAGCGCACCCTCTTCAGATCCCGAGTCCCGTCAATAAGCGTCATCAATGTTATGTATACACCTGGTTCATACTGTTCAATCCACTCAGCCTGAACTTGGTTACCGGACAGTGATACCGTGCCTCGAGATTTGTAACCGTCCTCACCATTTTGAAGGGACATGGTATCCATGCTAGCACTATCACCCGCTCTACGGCTTGCAGTGAACAATTCATCACCACTGTCGTGCCCTCTTCGATTTGAATGCTCAGCATCATGAGGACTTGAAACCCTATGTCTGTGAGCACTCACTTCGTTATTTTCACTAATATTATTACCTGGTGATTTATGTTGACCAGAAATTCCATTTGAGTGCAAGGCTCGTCCACTGTTCAGGCTAGGCATGTTTAAAGCATGGATAGACTCATTTCGTGGCTGATGAATCCCATTCATGCTAGAGTAAATAGAACCATGAGACTCAATTCCATTTGGAAACTGTGACTGCTTTGCATCATTGCCATCATAGGCTCCCGGATCTGGAGGCAGTCTTTCAGCCATATCCTTGAGCTACAGCCACAGAAAAGGAAGACACAGTAATCAGGAGGGGAAAGGATTTCAGTAACAAAATCGAAGGAAGTCATACTTAACACAGATGAAGAAAGCTTGATTGAATATTTTGACATGTTACTATGTTAGGCACCAAATACAAAATTTTATTTCAGAACATAAATTTTTTATGACTAAATGAGTCCTTAGGTGCTGAACATTGAGCCATTGCTATTCTTTCAATGTGAAAAATATTACTTTTGTTTTTGGTGCAATGATTAAACCTCCAGCACGAGACCATTACCATAATCTTGGTGTCTTTAATAACCAACAATTTTATGTGCAAGGAATATTGCAGGCAAGCAAAAGCTAAAAATTGATTCATGGGTTTCTGAGAAGAGGAGCACAAAGCTAAGGAATATTACCTGTGCTGTTAGGGATTTTATGACTTCCTTTGCAGCTTTGGACTTTCCAGATTCCTCTGCAACCAGCGTCATGGCCTCTTGTACTTTCTTAGCTGACTTCTGTAACTCCAGGTCTTGGAGCTCACAACGGTGCCTAAGATTATCAACCTAACCAGGTGCATAAATTAGTTTTTGCCCACACAACAAAAAAGAACGCTACATACTGGCACATAAATAAATTGAGATACCTGTCCACGGAGTCTTTCAACTTCCTGATTTAACATCTCATTTTTTTTCGTGAGATTATCAGTAGCACTTTTCGCGATCGAAAGGCCATGTGTTGGTGTGGTAGAACGTGGTGGGCTAGGCTTTCGAGAGAAAGGGGAAACAGCCCTCGAAGTGTTTACCGATCGAACTGCTGGTGTGCGAACTGTTTTTTGAACCGGTCTGTTCAGATCAAATCCACCAGATAAAGCAATATCTCTCAACTGAAGAAGTGAATTCATTTGAGGATTTCGAAGGAATGACAGCGCATCTGTTTTCTTCCCTTGTTTTGCTGCCTTGCTATCCAAACTTCTAATCATATCCAAGTTACTAGGAATAATTGCTTTAGCTAATTTCGCATCAGTATTGCTTTCACCGGAGTGGCGAGGCACAGCCTCTTTCCTCTTATTAACTGCGCTAGAATCAATGGCATTGTTCAATTTCAAGAAACAGGAATCACAAACACGGTAAGGTTTTGCAGGGTTAGGAGCCAACGCTGCCCTCAGCACCTTCCGTGATGTGCACGCATTGCAATGGACATGTCCACAATTATGGCAGTTATGCCTCTTTCGGGTGAACCCAAATGGTTGCCGGCATGAAGCACATTGCGACTGCTCTGCTCCTGACATCCATTTACGTTGGCATATAGCAGCTGTGAAGTTTGCACCACAGGCTATGTGCCTAACTCCCCTGTCTCTCAACACCTCAACCAGTGTAGGTATTTTCCTGTCCTCTATATCTCCATGGCCCAATCTTCCGTTGGCTCCTTTCCCCCAAGTAAAAACCTCACTCTTAACTGTTAAAACTGCAACATGGTAGGAACCACAAGCAACTTGAACAACATTTTCACCCATAATATCTTCAACTAAACACGGGAGCTTACCATCTGAGCGGGGATTCCCAAGCTGGCCATAAACAGTATTACCCATGCCCCATACCTGTCCAGATGTTGTCAGACCCACGGTAAGACTATGGCCACATGCTATCCTGTGAAAATCATAATCAATAAGTGAAGCCACACATGTGGGCTTAACTCGCGGTTCCTTGTCACCATGACCAAGTCGATGTTTGTCACCATCTCCCCATGTGAAGAGCTTTCCAGAAGATATACTTGAACTTGACTGAGTCACTATAACTTCTACGACGGCTGCAGTGTGCCATACACCACATGCAACAGCAATCGTTTTCAACCCTGATAAAGATTCTACCTCCCTTGGACATGGAATGCTTTCTCGGTTTCCATGGCCTAGAACTCCAAAAGTACCATCACCAAAGGTAAATAACTGTCCAGTTGATGTAATCAAGGCCGTATGCCAGGTTCCACAAGAAACATAAGCCACTTGCTGGCCTTCCAATGCTCCTGAAATCCTTTTAGGAATCCAGTGACTTAAGTCCGTACCATGGCCTAAAAGTCCAATATTGTGTGTTCCATCTCCCCAGGTATACAGCTCCCCAGCTGTTGTCACAGCACAAGTATGGAACTCCCCACAAGCAACAAAATCCACATTGCTAACTGCTAATGATTCGACTAGACTGGGGTGAATATAATCTTCTCGTGATCCATGGCCAAGGCGTCCTCCAGATTCTTCACCCCATGTGAAGACTTCCCCGTTTTTTGTGACCAAAGCAGCATGCTTGACCCCACAATCCACATGATACACATCAAGAACTAATTTGGACTCCAAGGGCTTCGGTAATAGGACATCATGCCGCACAGTTGACCTGATTACCGCATCAGAACCAGCTCTTACAGAGTTTTCACAAATAACTTCACCCCACACATACACGTCGCCTGAGGAATCACAGTCATCTTGTGCAGAACCATGACTCGACGTACTAGGGGCACTAGAGGTGCTTACTCTGATAACATCTGAAGAGACCCCTTTAGTGGGCATATCTGTCGCATCTGATCCCCAAGATACTATGGAGTTCTAAAAACAGCACCGATACATATGGACTGCTATCACAGAGGACTAATACGATTGTCAAATATCGAACGACCTGCACATACATATATTTAACAACGACGAGTTGAGAAAATCACTGTGTAACATCGAATTGGTATGCTAAAGTAAATATAAAAATTACAGGAAGAGAAGTGGAAACTTTCACTGATATGGTCAAAGGGCAGGTTTGTGGGGAACAAAATAACAGCACACAAGTTATGTTTAACATTAACAAGAAAACATGATTGAGAAGCTCAATGTACTGTCCCATGGCCATGAGATGAGAGCAGGACTTTGAGTAAAACAGGTTCGGTATAGCAAAGAACCGAAAATTATAATATTGTGCACTGTATCAGTATCACACTTGTCAGTGATCTCACATGTCTGGTCCTATGAAGCGGCGTAATTGAGTTTCAGGTTTCTATGTTTCCTAAACTTGTATACTCTTTTCTCATCCACAATATACAATGCCCATATCGAAATTGAATGACTATATAAATAAAACCACTAGTCTCAGCCTAGATAAATCGAAATGCATGGAATGACTACATCGAAATCGAAGCATAGAATCGCTTTGCAACTTCAGCCTAGATAAAAACCACTAGTCTCCACCCAATAGATCAAGGTAGCAATAGTAATGCATTAATCAACCTGCACTTAGCCCGTGACCACACTGTGTATAGTACAGAACTTGCATCTACAATTCGCCGTGAGTAGCCCAAAGCATTCCCCAATCCCCATACACTCGTGGTGAGTAGCTCTTCACTGCAAGTGGGACAGCAGCCAGCCTCCCCTCTCTCTTCTCACCCCAACAACGCAACCACAGAACATCTCTTGAACCGCAAAATTCCCCCACCAACCTAATCGGCGCCGCCGCTACGAGCTAAGCCTCCCCAGCACGCACTCCACAAAGGAAACCACTAGTCTCCATCCACGCCGCAAGCAACCACAGGCGACATGAGCCTCCTCCTCTCTACCGGCCACTTCGGCCCCAAACACGGCAGGAAAAAAAAGAACGCAGATTTTGCGGTACCTGAGGGGGGACAGGAACCGAGGAGCGGGCCGAGATCGTCTGAAACCCTAGATACTTCGCCGGCCCTCCTCCTCCTCCAAGATCCGGCCGAACTGGGGAGGGCGGCGCAGCCAGGCCGCCGGCGGCCGCACGCCGGGCGGGGAGTCCCGGCCTTGCTTCTCGAGGAGGAGGCGGAGTGGGCGGAGGAGGGAGATGAGACCGGAGGGAGCGGCGGAGACGAGAGGAGAGAGAGAGCGCTGAGCTGCTGCTGCTCGCTGCGGGCTTCTTCTTCTCTGCCTGGTCGTCTTGCCTGCACGAGGAAAAAGAGGGCAGCTTTGCTTCTTGCGTTGCCTTGCTCTGCCTACTCTGCTGCAGCCCCTCTCTCTCCTTTTCCTTCTGTCGCCATTTTATCTTGCCCAATTTAGTCAACATAAAAGAAATTGCACCATTTATTCGCCTTCTTTTAACTGTGTAATGGTCGGCTGTCAAAAAAAACGTGTTATGGTCTTCACAATAAAAAGGTTTGTTTATAATCTAATCATTTTTTTATAATGTACTAATCCTTAAGAATGACTAGTCGTCGATTTGCATTTTGAAAAAGGATGGTTATTTGAGCGGTAGTTTCGAACATTTGGTTTTTCTTCACAGTGGTACTACCATGCTAATTTTATCAACTTCTACGAATAGATCACTTAGTAAATAAACCAACTACACTTATCCAACAACAAAGATAAACGTCAATTTTTTTTATCTTGAGCATGGTTGACCCTACAACGTTGTGACATATTGTTTGATGATCCATGGACTTTGTAAGATCATCTAAGATCAACACTAAAAGGTGAAATCCTGCATGATAACATCTCAACATATATTTCCTCAATCACATATTAAGTGACTCAAATTTGTACAAATATGAATGTATCTATATACTAAAATACGTCTAAATACATATAATATTATGGCACTTAATATGTGCCAAATCGTCAACTCCGTCTTAACGCGTGGCGTCACACGGTAGTGGTGTCCGTAGTAAAAGTGTTACCATGTTAAGACGAATTACAGAGATGAACGACAAGCATGGCTACAGCATTAGTTAGGAGGATGGATGTATGTCAACACGTGACTTGACTTGTTCTCTAGCTTAGCTTAGCTAATTTCCTTTTTTACAGCAGCCAGCTTAGCTTTATTTTGTGGCTTTTGACCGAACCGTACCTGGACCGCTGCAAACTTCCCAACGGAGAAAACGTCCAGACCCGCGTGTGACTCTCCTAGACTTTATTTTATTTTTGGGAAAGTGTGACTCATCTGACTCTCCTAGATTTGATTTTTTTTTAGCGGGCTCTGACTCTCCTAGAATCCTAGATTTTTCTTTTTTGGAGACAACCCTAGAATCCTAGATGGGGCTGGCTGTTCAACGCAGAGCTCTTGGTCCATCTGTCTGTCTGGAATGCCCATCCCGGCTCTCAGCTAAACGGGCTTAGCCCGGCCCAGACTCGTTGAGTATGTTTATGAGTGATCCGTGCTGTGCCGGCCCGCTCCGGCCGAACCTAGGCCCAGGCACGGCACCGGCCCGTTTAGCCTTGTGAGCCCAAAAAGTCCCGTTATATATCTTAAAAATTCAGAAAAATCCAAATTCCCGTTCCCGTTCCCAAAGAGAAAAGAAAACTCTAGAGACGGCACACGCCCACGATTCTACTCCCCCAAATCGCATCGCATCGAATTCGCCGGCGCGGCACGCACCGAACCCGAACTCTCTCCTGATCGCCGCCAGCCACACGCCGTCGCATCGCATCCGATTCCTCGCCCCGCGATGAAGATCACGGCGCTGCTGGTGCTCAGGTCGCCCGGCGACTCCTCCTCCTCCTCGTCGGCGACGGGGGGCGGCGGCGGGGAGCAGCAGGCGGCGGTGCTGGCGAACGCGTCGGACGTGACCCAGTTCGGCTTCTTCCAGCGGCCCGCGGCGCGCGAGTTCATCGTCTTCGTCGCACGCACCGTCGCGCTCCGCACCCCCGCCCGCAGCCGCCAGTCCGTCCAGCACGAAGGCACGTCTTTCCTTCCCTCCCCCTGTCGCTCCAGGCTTTGCGCAATTTTGATCTCATGACCTTTGCGCCTCTCTGACTCCTCCGACCCCCCGACTGCAGAGTACATGGTGCATTGCTACAACCAGAACGGCCTCTGCGCCGTCGCCTTCACCGACGACCACTACCCCCGCCTCAGCGCCTTCTCTCTCCTCAACCAGGTACTACCAACCTCTCTGTCACCCGCTCTTCTGATATGGAACCTCGACTCAGGATGCGTTCGTGTGCCCGATGATCAGCAAATCTTTAGTTTCCCACACTGTATGTCGTTCATGGCTTTATCGTTTCTGCCACGATTTCAACACTCTCCAGTGGATTACTGTTTGAGGCTAGGTTCTTGTAATAGTGAATTAGAAATTCCCGTTTGTTTCACGGCAGTTGTCCGTTTTGAGTTTTTCGCAGATTCTGGAGGAGTACGTGAAGAATTTTGGGGAGTCATGGAGGACAGCAAACGACAACGCCACCCAGCAATGGCAATATTTGAATGACGCGTTAACAAAATACCAGGTTTGTTTGTTAACCATAAACCATCTCTAATGTTTTCCATCTCTGCTTGAGTAAGTAGCTCTGGAAGAAACAAACCCACATTGCGGCCGGCTGACAGTCTTTTCTGCGGGTAGTCATCCATTGGCAGCTTGTCCTTGGAAATGATTTGAGAAAGATCCTTCTCTGCGAGAAAATAGTTGACGCGCCTCTAGTTTTCAGGAGTGTTTGTACAGTTCTGAAATACATACCTCAAGCATGGTTTCACTGGCTAAATTATGCTTATTTTGTCAATTATTGATTTGTTTGCCTTCCAATTATTTTTATTGCAGGATCCTGCAGAGGCGGACAAATTGCTGAAAATTCAGAGAGACTTGGATGAAACCAAGATCATTCTTGTAAGTAATGCTATACATGTGGACTAATATGTTTTTCAAGTTATTGCCCAGCTCACCCAAGTTATTTTATTTATTTGGCCAAGTTTTTGTAAGTAAAAAATATGCAGTCCTATTGAGCAATGAGTAAACTGCACAAAATCCAATGTGCATAGCTGTTCTATATATATGTTGTACATAATGAATAAGCTGGGCCTATTTTAACTGGATATTCCATTAACATGAACAGATGTACACAAGTCCATAACTGTTGGGTGTAGGTTAGAGAACTATATCATGAGAGATATTTTGATGCCCTGTATCCCTTCTGTCCTGCTATTTGAATTAACTTTTGCCATCTCAAATGCTATCCCCATAGATTTACTAGCTATTCTTGCAATGCGCACCTATGCAAGGTTGAACATATATGAATTTATTGTGTCTGCTCACTTAAACAAACTCTACATGATTGAACCAGGAATTCATTTTTATTGTGTCCGCACTTTGGATGGACAGCTGTGAATAATGACTCAATTATCTGTGCCAGGCATACTCCGTTTTTTCTTGTAAAAAAATGTCTGTGTGTTTGGATGCTTGCTATTTATGTAGGTACAAAGCTAGATGAATATGCCCATGAATGGCTATTGTAAGATGGTTCTGTTATTTTTCTGCAAAATTATTCATTTGTTTACCCATAAATTGGATCATTTGCAGCACAAAACCATTGATAGTGTGCTGCAAAGAGGCGAGAAATTGGATAAGCTAGTGGAGAAGAGTTCAGATCTGAGCGCTGCTTCACAGGTACTACAGTTCTCGCTGGGTTATTGCGGTATACGAGTTGACAAATCCATGATGTGCATACTGGTCCTGGTTTAAATGGAAAACAAAAATACATTTATCACCCCTTGTAACACTTGATAATTTTCATCATTGTTTAAATAGAGAAACAGGTCAATCGATCGGTCCCGTTCATTATGTATTTATACTGAGATGGAATTTTCTGCCGTTCATCTGCAGATGTTCTACAAGCAGGCCAAGAGAACCAACTCTTGCTGTACAATCCTGTAATAAACCGCAGCTTCCTGCCTAAGGCGACGCTGCGGCGGTATTAAGCTCTCAGTGCATAGTGCCAGCGTGGTGTCTTCCATTTTCTCTTTCTCTAATCCTTAGACGAGAGCTATATATCATAAAAACAACGGTAACACGTGTGTGATTCTCTGTAAGTAACACTAACATAAGTGTGTGGTCAGGTTCTGTCATTGTGTGTGACTGGACTTGTGTTAATTTGCTACTGTGTTGTGTTGGAGCTACGGCCTGGTGCTGATGACATCTGTTACTGCTAACTTACAGCTATCTCCTAGAAAGTGGTTGCTGCACTTGCACTACTCACTGTATTCCCAAAGAAACTGGTTGCTCGTTGGCTGATCCAATATTTGACATAGCCACACAGGACATGAAATCAAAACTGGCAAGTTTACAGATGATTTATCCTGTCCAGTGATTGAGAAAACTGGAAGCACAATTGTAGCAGTCGTGCCAAGCATAAAACATAACTGATGCGACATGCTTGCAAATGATGACAGACGGCAATGAGAGTGCAGTTCGGATCTCGGACTGAATAATCACAAAATCTTTCAGCACGCAGCTGGTGGAGAATGCGAGAACGAGACATGATCCACAGAATATTTTACAGGCGTGCAAAATCTGCTCGTCCATGTAAACACAAGATCAAAATGACAGAAAGAAAGACCAAAATGACAATTACTAGCTCACATCACTACATCAGTCTAAAGAGGATAATATACGCAAAAGAAAAAGTCTAAAGAGGATAAAGATAAAAGGACAATTAGTTGAAGAGCAGCACGGAGAAGGCGAGCAGGAGCCCAATCATGGCGGCCGGAGCAGCTCGGAGGAGTGAAGCACGGCCCACCACCTGCAGAAAGCAAAGGCAAAAAGGCAGCTCAGGACAAGGTCATGTCACTATCACTGGTGCTATCACCAAAAGGGTTGCATTTTGACCTTGTCGTGGGTTTGTGTGGTGTCGGGGAGCGGCAGCACGGAGGCGGTGTCGGTGACTCCCGTCGGCAGAGGCACCGTCGGGTTGCTCCCGATGAACGGGTAACCCTCGCCGCCGCCGCCCGGGGCTCCCGCGACCGGAGGCGCCGCGGTGACTCCCACCGTCGGCTGCAAGGGGAACCCGAAGTGCGGCGTCGTGGTTACCGGAGCAGGAGAATACACCGGCGCCGGCAGATCGTCGGCCCCGGCGGTCGGCGCAGGAGCGGGCGCCGGCGACGACGACGACGGCGCCGGAGCCGGAGACGAACCTCGGCGCCCGGGATCCGCAGGCTCCGACCGCCACTGCTGCTGCAGGATGAAAAAGTTCAGTAAAGCCAAGACAGTTCAGTTCAGTAAAGATATGGGTACTCAACTTTGCTTCACTAGCTAGTAGCTAGCAGCCATGGCGAGAAGAGAAAAGGAGGAAGACGAAGAGCGAGTTAGTTGGTTACCGTGGAATGCTCGGCCGAGACGCCGGCGACGACGACGACAGAGCAGAGAAGCCACACGGCGGCGGCGGCGAGGGCGCGTGCGCCGCCATTGCGCCGCTCCATCTTCAGTAGCAGCTGCAATTCAAGTCCCCAATGGACAGCAACCGGTAGCTCTAGATGCCGGCCGCTCTTCAACCGGCCTGATAGAGAGGCTCAAACGGGAGCTAGCTAGCAGCTGTTGCTCTGCTCTCTGGGCTCTGCGGAGGTTGGTGGTGTGAGCTTTAATGTGCGGCTGGGCACTGAGGAGTGAGTGATGATTTATGATGATTGAGATGAAGGGCAGCTGCTGCGTGCTTTGGCTATACGAGCAAGCAGCGTGCAGAGAAAAAGGACACCGGACTAGAGCCAGCGACAGTAGAACCGAAAGCTCTACCTTTCTTTCTCTCTGGGAGTGAGTGAGTGAGTGAGTTGAGGGTGGGGGTTCCGAGGCATTTGGAATCTTTGGATACTGTGCAGCACCAGCGACCAGCGTGCGTGTCGAGCCCGTGCTCTTTCTGCTTTGCTTTGCTTTCGCGGTACTAGGCACGAGAAGGAATGTTTTCAACCTTGAACCATCCCATGTAAGTGTGCATTCGCCGTAACACAATTGACTAATTTGCATGATGATGGTGGAATTTTTTTAACAATGCAGCTACTCACTAGCTAGTGTTACTCCAGAGATGCCAAGCAGGGCATGCCATTGATGATGGTGGAGGCGTAATTTGTTTTCGGGGGTTGCCGTCCTTGCACAATGCAACAACATTGCTATTTGGGCTTCCAAAAATACCCCATTGCATGGTCTGGCCGGGCCTCAATGAATTGAAAGACTTGATTGTTCGCTAGCTAGCCCACCGAATTTGACTCCAAACCGGTATGCTCCCAAATCCGATCGGGACTAGAGCTTCAACAAAAGTACAAAACAATGTACAAATTACTCTCTCAAACAATGTACAAATATTTCTCAGGAAAAAAAACAATCTACAAATCGCACCCAAATCCGATCATGGCCGACGTGGAGAACCCTGGGCTCTTTTTCTTCCTCGTGGGTGACTGGGACGCCGGGAACCCAGAGGGAACGAGGATCGTAGACAGCTTGTTGCAATGTAGCCCCCTTACTTGATCTCTCCGGCCGGGACCTCACAACGTGGTCCGTCTACTTAGTTCCATCTTACGTGCTTTCACGAAGAAGACGAGGGGATGAGTGAGGAAATAAAAAGAAAAATGCAAAGGGTTCGACAGAAAAGACGAAGCGCCCGACACCTGTGGTTCTGCGAAGAAATTTTGCAGAAATGTTGCCTTGTGAAAAGACTGCCTCAAAAACTGCTTTTCTATGAAATGTAAACCAGCAATACGTCGAGATATGTTAGCCCCGAACGCGCGTACCACACAGCCAAAAACAGTTCTCTTGTTCCATTTGTGTATATACAAATAATTTGATCTATCATCTAATTAACCCTAGTCAACGCAAGTCCACACGCCACCACAACAACAATTTTCTCCTCTTCTCATTCTACTCAGGATTGAGTAGCACTCATTCCTTGCATCCATGCCTGGATTCTTTAATAAACAGATAAGCCACAAATGTGTATACAACACAAGCTAACAACGAGTGCACAGATGCCATGAAGCTTTCTAAATCTTTTCATCCATCTGTGTCCTCACGGTTAGCTGCACGTAAAAATAAGGGGATGATGACCTTTTGCTTCAGTTCTCGCTTGATTCCGGGGTTTCTAAAGTTCTTCGTCGAGCGCATACTCGTCGTCAGGCAGCATAGCGGTCAGGAGCGAGTAGCGCACCCGCAGAGATATCTTGCCCCTCTCGAGATTGAGCTTCGCGCCCGACACCACCCAGTAGCCCGGAAAGTCCTGTGGCCCGCGCATCATCTCCGTCATGTCCACAAACTTGAGCAGCTTCGGAGCCTGCACTGGAGCAGGCGGCCCGCCAGGGTACACCGCCGAGTTGATGTTCACGTCCGTGGGGCGCGGCATCGGTTTCTGAGCTGCTGTGGAGAAGTGTGTGCTGATGAGCGTTGAGATGAGGCCTGATTTCTGGATCAGGTTTGGAGATCCCTCCCACTCAGGTTGCCTGACCGTTGAGGCGTTCAAGACTTTTGAGAAATGCAGTCGAAGGAACAGTATTTTCTTGAAGCCTTGGTTGATCACTTCTAACTGTGCTCCTGTGACAATGGAAGAATCTTCTGATTCCACTGGTGCTGTGCAGACATGGGAGAAGCGCTTCCAGGAACCAATTGGTTCCAAGTATTTGCGGTCATATGCTTCTGGACTTTGGTGATTGTAAGGGTCATCTTCAAGCTGAATGATCTGAGGAAGAGAGCAGAGATGCTGGAGATGTATTGCTAATTTGTTGCTCTTCTTTCCTTCTAGAAACAACCGGAGCCCCGTGATAGGTCTTTTGCCCACATCAACCTGCACCAAAATTTTAAAATCTGCTCAAAAGATGGACGAAAGTTCCATAAAAATAATAAAACGAGACCCATATCGGAGTGGAAACTGATAAAATAATAAGCTTGCATCAATAAGAGGCAACTTACCGTTCAAACTTTTAAGCTCACCAGAGTATATCCTTTAAGTAGTGTTGATTGGCAACTTGTATCAACAATAAGTTTAGGTAGAAATTTGAAAATTTTAAAATTATTAATCTGACAGAAACTAAACAGTAAGCATGCCATAGTCTAATAATGCTACCGCCATTTTTGTCATTACCAAACACAACTAGCACTACCATGTCTTGCCATTCCTAGGTAATATTAGGAATATGATTATTGCCAAACAGAATAGAATGGCGCTTCCAGTTTTGATAATGCAACCAGTGTTGGGGTACAAGGGTACTAGGCTGACTCGACAATTGCACACTGAAATTTCCCCACTTAACTTTTTATACATTTATTGTTATAGATACTTACCACAGCATATACCCAATGCATTATCCAATCCCTCCTCTATCTAGATCTCGCTATCGTGTATAGTTGGAAGAGAGTTATCTGCCCAGACGTTCGTAGTTCAGTTGTGAGTTGTATAACATATAAGAACATCAGCCAGAGATCGGGCAGATCAACTATCTATGCTAAGATCGATTTCTTTGTGGAAAGAAAAGCACTATAGACTCTCTGCACAGAAGAATCTGAATGGACAAATACATAGGAAAATTTTTATCTACAACACCTAACCTATGGCTACTTTCCATGACACATTTAGGAGATCATCATACAGAGTAATAAAGGATAAAACCAAGAAAATTATAAACAGAAACTATTTCAAATACGGCAACAGAAAAAGTGTGCATACCATGTTGGTACAAACATAAAGCTTCGGACCAATAAAATTTACTGGTAAAGATGCACTGCTTCGCCTTTTGCTCTGAGGACCCAGAGGGAGGTCACTATAAACTGGTGCCCATTGCCTTGGTAGCTGGAACTCCAAAAACTGGTGTAATTCCTCGATGGGGGGCTTATCTGCATGAAATTCAAATATATCACCTAATTATCACTTATCACATTATTCATTCCACTGTTGGCTGTAGAAAATGCTGTTTTTTTCTAGCTTGCTTGTTTGTTTATGTACTAATGATATAATGGTGACCTGTACCCGTAAAGAATTTTCCCTGAAACAGGCAACATTTATTTTACTTCGTTTGCAGTTCATTACTAAGAATTTGATGACATTAAGACTTTATAATGAAACACAAATTTATATTGAAGATGAAACTAACAAAGAGCATAGAGCCTCACAGTTGCAAGCTGATGATGTGATGTTGTGCTAAAGAGAGTAGTACTTCAGCAACAGATGAAAATATATGGAGTGAACTCAGTGAAGTCAATGAATAAAGTTAGAAAGGTAAATTTCTTATCAAATATTCACCAAGAACACCTTTCATAGAATCACTGAGCAATAGGGACTTAGTTTGTGAAAAAATAAGTCAGCTCTCATTCCTGCTCGACCATTAGGATGGCCAAGGGTGCAGGTTCCGAAGCCCTGAATAGCCTATAGATACAAAACTTAAACCCTATACATGCAGTGATTTGCATGTTCTAAAATAGCCTACAATATACATAGATGGAGAATTTAGTTCTTTCATACACACTATCATGAACTATAAACTGACAACAAGGAAGCTGTATGGCGAAAAAGGTTGAAGATCAGATTTTTCTTAATGTTATAAATAATTATGTGGTTTCAACCTCGAACATTTCATGATTATAGGTTAAGAATGGAGAGATGACATAAATGATTCAGCAGCTTGAAAGGGTGAGAAATCGCACTTACAACGAAGGTACAGATTAATTGCGTGATTCAGAAATCCACTACCAGGAACTCCATTCAACAGTGATGTAATAGGTATAAAGGACATTGAGATAACATCAGGCTCTGCTTGAACAGTATTCAGCCACTCGATATGAGACATAATATCTTTATCCCTTCCACCTCTTCGTTTAGGCATCATCACCAAATCCTGATATATCACAATCAGACAATCAGTAAATATAAATAAGACTTCACATGAACAGATGGTATCAACACAAAGACCTATACCTCTGTTGTAGTGTAAGAGTTCAGTGGACTGGACTCCACAAATCTCAGTCGGTGTTCTCTTCTGTCACTCTGCAGGCATGGCAAACATAAATCTCTGAGCTAAGAAAACGCACAAGGACCCTTTGTAGTCTGTACCAACATATATGACTCACATAATAAAACGTTATGACATGATGTTAGAATTCAAGTGAACAACCTACACACAAATAGCATCGCCTCTTGGAATAACAGATCAAGAGCAAGGCAATTGGCACATATGTCATCCTTTTCCATATGTGTCTACTGTGTATGGCTATTGGCAGATTCACAGACCACATGTGTGTATGTCAGTTCCACAAATTCAAATTAAAGAAGTTAGAGCTGGTCTGCAATCTATTTGCACTGATCAAAAGCTGCAGTCCTGTGAGTACTGAGTACTGCCAAACTACAGATGTGAAACATAGTTTATTGCACAAGTAGCAAGCTATGGTAATACTAGATACCAGTTAAGATTTAGTGTGGAATAGAAATATTCAAGGGGAAGTGAAAGGCAAAGAAAATTTAGAGGCCGGTGAAACACCTTATCCTTCCCATATGCATCCCTGAAACTAATGTCAGATTGCCCATTTGCATCAAGAAATCTCCTATCAGACATCTCCTTCAATCGTTTTTGAACATCAACAGCTTGCAAGCTTGACGAATGCTGTTGTTTCAAATAAATCACATCCTTCCCTCCCATTTTTACACCAACAACTATATGAGTCCCAAATTTTTTAATGAACCTGCAGGGCAAAGCAATTAAAGTTGAAGTTCAGATTTATGAAAAAAAAACTTGGGATAAAAATGAATCACACGTCTTTTCAGGGTATAAGTCTTCATCCAATGGTAAAAAGCAAACTGATTTATCCATCCATCAACCATGATTGTATGATTAAGAAATAAAACAGTTCAGAGAAAGGGAGGTAGTAGAAACTAGACCATTTGGACTTTATTGAAGGAGTAAAATACGAGGCTTATCTTATTTCATCCGCCTTTAAGGTATGATTGGACTAAAATAAGCATCTAACCTTGCCAAAGCAGCTGGTTCCCAGGTTGATGGAACAGCTTGCTTAACATGATCTCGGAGTACAATCTGTGCCTTTGAGAGTGCAACAGTATACAGTGTGATACACCAGCCATCAAAAGCAAGTGACTTCGTACTAGCAGCATCTTTCTGCCAGCAGCCAGTAAATTCAAACATATTATTGAACAAGCCAGATGGGATTTTTCCGGACAAGGATAACTCCTGGTTGAATTGCTCTGACATCTGCAAAATGTTTTCATAATTTTAGGAAGCTGGCTATTTTTTCTGAATATTGTAAACACAACGCAAGCATTGGTTTTTACAGGTCAAATTATGTTCGGCTATTTAAAGCATTTCCATGACATCTGAGGATGAGAATATATGATGTGGAAAAAAAGCTGTACTAGTGATAGCATGAAACATAATGTTCAGTAAGAGAGATGGTATATCAATCGCCAAGCACACAACAATTAGAAACACGATATATATATATATATATATATATATATATATATATATATATATATATCATGCTTATGCAGCAAATAGATCATAGTGCCCTACTAGAGCAGCATTGCAACAGAACTCCTGCCTTTTGAGTTGGAAATAGACTGCCTGTGTATGAATGTGGTAACATTATCTACATGCACCTCACATTACTCAGACTGGAAGTAAAATTTTGTCTGGCAGTATAAATCTCTGCAGGCCTCAAAAAGTATGGTTCTTATATAGTTTGTACTCTCATAATCTATGTTACCAGCACTACAAATTGCTAGTCATCCACAGTCAGGTAGTTCGAAAATGCTAAATTGAACTATGCTTTCTTATTTCCCCCAAAAAATATCCTATAAACAGTTTTGTTACTACCTTTTATTGAACTAAAGAATAACTAGTCGAATGAGCTTTAGTGTACCCTTTGAAGTTTGAACTAGGCATGCTACAACTTTATTTCGTACTAGTTCAAGTAGCGAGAGCTCACCATGAGTCAGCGATTGTTACTATATTGCAGTAACCACACATTTACATGGCATCTTATGGTATACTTCATCATTTTCAACTGGATATCATACAAGAACACAATAGACAGACGAATCGAAGTGGGCATACAAACAAACATACACACCTGCTGAAATGACAGGACATCAGACCGGAACCGCATCCGCTCCCCTTTGTCGCACTTGATCGACCTGGGCACGCCGGCAACCGTCAGGTTACCTGGCAGCACGATGTCCTGAGCCCCATCATGATCGAGCTCAATGAGCGACGGGTCAGGCGAACCACGCTGCTTGCAGAACTTGAGGCGTAGATCGGAGACGACGTCGTAGCCGAGACCGATGGACCGTATGGCGGTCTCCGCGGCACTCTGCAGCATCTCCTTATGCGTCGCCATCTTCGCTCATCCCACGAACGCCACCAGAATTTTCTAATCCTAGAGTTAGCATATATTTCCGGAGAAATCAGCAGACAACATATAATGTAATACTATAAATGAACCTTCTGCAATTGCAGCTGAAACAGCTGAATTAGTCAAAGGGTGGACCAGAAATCCCCGCTGAACGGCTAGAACTGGAGGTAGCAAGAGGCGGATCTAGACGGCGCGGCCGGCGAGAACCTAACAAAGACGCGTAATTCTTCGGTTCGGGACTAAGGAATCCCTGGAGGACGGAAAGCTCGTACCTTTATGAATCGCAGTCCACGGAGCGGAGACGGCGGAGAACGCCGCAACGAGGCGGGCGCGAGGCGTCGGCGCTGGCTACGAGCTGCGGCGCGGCGGCGGCTCTGGGGTGCTGCTCTAGGGTTGGGTTGGAGCTTGGGCGTGGGGTTGAAGATCAGGAGAAGAGCGTGGGGAGGAGGAAGGGGAAAGGTAGGGGGAAGAGAGTAGCTGTAGAAGAGACAGTGACAGACATTTAATTTCCCTTTTTATCCTTATTTTTTTAGTATATTTTTATTTTGTGCTACTAGTATAACTGTATAACTGAGTGGACAGTGACATTAATGGCTGTAGACCCGTCCGTGGACTGCTTAAATGGGAAGAAAATCTTTGACTTTTGGGTGCAGCTGTAAATTACAGGGTTGTTGGATAGAGCCAACTTTTTATTTCCTTTTTGACAACTTGCAGCATTTGATTCTTTTTATTTCTTGCATGTATTTTTTGGA
Organism: Brachypodium distachyon; assembly: GCF_000005505.3. Classification (NCBI taxonomy): domain Eukaryota; kingdom Viridiplantae; phylum Streptophyta; class Magnoliopsida; order Poales; family Poaceae; genus Brachypodium; species Brachypodium distachyon. Next base: position 58,447,859 of record NC_016132.3, on the reverse strand, counting down.
TGAACTTCTTGCATGTATAGTACGGCATCCTTTGTCAAGTTTTGACGACTGTCTTTGAGCAGAAATTAAGGCTCAGTTTGCGATTATTGTTGGAGTATTATCTACTGTAACTAAATACTTAAAAAATTCAGAAAACGTTCATTATTTATATGGTTAGAAAAAGATGAAATGAATAGAGCTATGAGAATTCACCGCACTGCTAGGAATACAAGAGGAAGTGTCGAGGGTGTAGGAATCATCTAAGAATTCCAAATTAGGCGAGTGGCCGGAGGCAAGGTTAGGCAGAGAATTCAACGGAAGGAATTTTTAGAGATAGCAGTACGAGGGAAAGAACAAAATGGAAGACGGAGACGATCGACAACGGCATACTGTACAAGCCTTCAGTTCAGCCTCATGTTTTCGTACTCTCTCCGACCTAAAATATGGATGTATCTATGCCGACAAAACATCTAAATATATGTAATAGAAAGTCACTCGATATGGAACGGAGTGAGTATATTTTACCTTAATCTTTCTTTTTCGCATTTGGAAGGTTTGGTTTGGAGTATATTTTGGTCAAACTCGAGGTTGTTGGCAAGCCTGCAGGCAGGAGGCAGGTCCTACTTTTCGTTCTTCAGTTGATGGTCGTGCCGTGCAGCACGATTTTGTCGTCCTAATTAATTATCGATTTTTCGGATGTTTTTTTTAAATAGAAGTTGAACTTTTGGGACGTGGTATCTTCTTTCTCTCTTCTTAACAAGCACGACTATACTTGCTTGCGATTCAGTTATCCAGCCAGTAGCCGATTTCATTCGAACCACAGCTGTTTTTTCGCTAGCAAGAATAGAAAACAAACAGCCCGATCGATCGATATCGATCAACTAGTCTAAAAACATAGACTAAAATTATGAACAATCGGATTTTGAGAGAGATATTGGTATAGTTCTAGGGGGGGACATCTACATCTTGCTTTACTGATTCAAAGATCAAGAAGTAATTAATTAAACATGGGAATTAAAGGGATTGCAGAGAGGACTCAGGAATCAGGAACCGCCGTTAGATAGATCGTCGGTCGCCGTCAGATAGACTAAAAATGACGTGTGTGGCCGGGCCGGTCAGAACGATATGTATATATGAACCCATGCACGTAAGTGATCTTCTTGATTACTTTTCCCGCCCGGTAGGCCGTCTCTTTCCGGTAATTAAATTTGCACGGCAGAATTTCTCGCAAATCAGAAAGCGAGACATGCACCAGCCGGTCGGAATTAATCGGAAGTGCGCAAGGAAGGAGGTCTTGAGACGAGAAAATTCACCAGATAAGTTTATAAAAATTCTGTTTAAGGAGTATGTTGTGTACAAACTTAAAGACTTTTTTCGATAATGTATAGGAGCTTTATTGAACTGAGATGTCGCGTCAAGAAAACACACCTAACAGCACCTCTGCATAACAAAGATGCACACAGCCAAGCAAACGCAAAATTAAACTGGATTCAGGCTTCCACCGTTCTAGCTTCTCTTCGTACTCCAGTTCACTAGAATGTATCGAGCATATTTATCTAGATCAGGTGGCTTCACATAAACTGTTGCGATTTCCAAGTCGGAAAAAAAAAAACCGGGATGAAAGTTCAAGTGGAAAGAGAAGGGGGGTGACTTGTTTTAAGAATTGTACTCCAACGGAGAAATTGGGCCTGTTTATCACTTTTGGTACGTACCCAACTCTCTCGACTTTGTTTTTGCACCCAGCTATTATTAGCCACGAAGCAGTGCCTTGGCTAGTCAGCAGTCAAGCACAGCTCCACACGAAGCCAGTAGCTTTCGACGAAGCTAGCAGTTTTCTCTCCATGTATGTTAGTTAATTAATTTTCCGTTTCTTTTTAGATAGATGATTTCTCTAGACGTTCTTTTTAAGGCTAAAATTTTGTTGGCATCACTGGCATGCCCTGCTTTGCAATCCCAGAAAAGAAAGGAAACTATACTACAGCTAGAGCTAGTGTCTTGTTTGGTTGCTGCCTGAAGTAGTGTCGCGTAGCTCACCTGGCCTGGTAGCTCCTTTTCGTCGTTACCCCAAAGTCAGGCCTCCAAAATCGGACGCCAGAGCTCAGGCCAACTAACCAAAGTGCGTAGATTTGGTCTAAAATGCATTATGATTTGGAAGTTTTAAGGAGGCTAGAATGTATTAATTTGTAATTGTATCATGCATGAAACAGAGGGATACGTACTTTTGAATATTCACCAGTACTAACATGTTGGTTTTCTTTCTATTGATAGACAACGTTGCAATGTTATTTCTCCCGTTCAAACTTTAGTAACAATTAATTAATGTTTTCATTTAAGCTTGGGGTGTCTCCGGTTGATTAATTTCATACGTAAACAACAAATTTGGGGTTCCCTTAACTTCGTTTCTATCCTTTATGGATACTTAGTCCTACTAACTAATAAATCTCCAATTGAAAATAAAAGGCACTCTAGTAAAAATCAGACAAAATAAAAGATGGAGTAGACGACAAATAATAACTTTGAAGTACTCCAATGCTCATTTATTTGCATGGCCTCACAACCCAATGAAACCATGAAGTTTAAGCTCTTTGAAGTAGTCTCAACGTTCATTAATTTGCATGACCTTCAACCAATAGTGTATATTAATTACAATTCTGTAAGAAGGATGATCCTAAGACCTCTAAAAATGCCCCACAATTTGAGTAAAAATTCAGGCCTCCAACATCTTATACCCTCTGCGTCCAACAAAAGATTTCTCAAGTTTGTAAACATTTAGATGCATATAGACATGACTTAGTGTATAGATGCATTCAAATTTAATCAAAGTTGAGACATTTTTTGTTCGACGGAGAAAGTATTTTGGATCGACGGCAGTGCTCCCTTTCTTTGATTTAAAAATGGCGCGCGTGTTAAAAACTTAAAATTCTTCTAAAGATTCTTTTTTTTTCCAATGGAAATGCACAAGCCCCGATTGTGAGAGCTTGGTTCAGTTTATAACGTAGATCAACTCCAGATACGGGATGGTTCAGACTAATTAATTAATTTGGTAATCCCCATGCGTCAATTGTTGAGTGTGTGCTTCAGTTTGTACTTGTAGAGCAGCTACACTAGAGTAGAGCTGTTTGATCACACATGAGCCATTGCGCCAATTCTGAGAGCCTAAACTTGTCGAAATATTACACGTATCTAGACGTTTAATTTTTGAACATAGATGCATTCATATTTGACAAATTTGAGACAAATAATATGGGTCGGAAGGAGCAGGATATTCTATCGTTGCCGTGGGACTGTGCTGTAGTTGAATATTAGGCGAAACCTGATGCATGGTGCATTCCATATGTATCACTCTTGAGTTCACATGGAGTAGCTAGTACATGACTAACTAAGGATACGCTCGATGGAGCAGCTAGTGCAACAATAAGATGTCAGCACAGTTGCACATATATATAGCATAATACTTAGTGGAGGAGCTCTTTTACGGTACCCCGGATTTAATATGAGCCGTTTATTTGTCCAGATCTAATGACTATCATTACTTCATACTCCATCTCAATCCCATGGGTGGAAAAATCAGGAAGTACCCCGAATTGGATGGCAAACTTGTAATTACGTTTGACCTGAGGTTCTTGGGATTTTGATTTGCAATTAAGAAAAAGAAAAGAAAAATGGTTATTCGGTCTTCCTTCCCGATCTAATCGAGGCGCTGGCGGAGGGGACGAGGGGCGGCCGCCAGAGCTCGATGTCGCCCCGCTCCTCCATGCCGCGCCTTTCCCCGCCCCCGACGAGCCGCAGCGAGTGCTCCCAGAGCTCCGCCTGCAGCCGTGCCCGACCTGCCCGCCGCCGTGCTCGAAGAAGATGGCCGGCTCTGCCGAGTGCCGTTGGCTGCCCCATGCTCCGCCCTGACGAAGCCTCCCGCCATGGCCTTCGTCTCAGGGCTGTCGTCTCCATGGCCGTGGTCTGCATCGAGCCTGCCATGCCCTCCCCGCGCCGCACCCGACGCCGCCCAGACCCCAGCAGCTGACCTCGCCCTCCACGCCGTCCGGCGCCGCCGCTTCCTCTGCCCCGCCCTTGCACGCGCCGCCCGCTGATCTGCTGCCCGTGCCTTCCGCCGCCCAGCGTTGCCCCACGCCCGCCCATGGTCTTCTTGGATGTGGATCGGGATGTGCAGGAGCGCGAGCATGGCGCCGTCGTGGGCACGGCCCGTGGACTCGGTGGTGAGGTGCGTGCCGAGCCAGAGCCGCTTGCCGTGCGCGCCCAGGACGCGCACCTCGCACACCCAACGGCCCGCGGCGCCGTGGTGGCGCACGCCGCGGTACACTGGGTGGCGCGTCTCCTTGAACTTGGTGCGCCCCGCCGGGCGCTTCGACCACACCGCTAAGCCTTCTTGCCTGCCGTCGTCGTGCGACGAGGAAGAAGGTGAGCTGTCTGGGATTGCTCGCTCGCCACTTTGGTGCATGAGGTGAGAGTGTATGTTCTTAGTCTGATGGTTACGTCAAATGCAGGAAGTTCGCAGCATACGAAATGAGTGATCGGCTGCGACCTGTAAGGACCGTGAAGGTGACAAGTCTTTTTGCACTGGCTTCTTGAAACAGGTTAGCTAATATTGGATCATGTCACTTCTGCACAAATATGGCATTCCTTATGTGATCATGGTCATTATCTGCAATTGGTTAATTTTGAAGTAGCGTGTGTGTTGCCGCATGACATTTGTTGGCATGGAAGTAATTTCTTATGCCCTTGGTAGTTGAAACTGAGATTCTATGAGGTGCAGAGTATGTCAAATTTCCTAGAATTTTGGTGTATGCATAATTAATGTCCTGATTAAGCAAGGTCAGAAGAGGGAAAACGAAATCTGGTCCATAGTTTGAGAAATATAATGCATCCACTGTCAGTTCTAACTTTGTTGCAGAGTGAAATATGACCATACTCACTGAACTCCCATTCTATAATTTGATACCATGGACTAAATTTTAGTCAGCAAAATTTGGATGGCATGAATTAAGTTAGCTCAATATCCCGGTCACCACGTGTAAAACCAGATTGAAAAATTATCACCACGTGGCATGAATTAAGTTAGCTTCTCCAAGTGGAAAGAATGAACTTGTGCAGCACTGCACCGAAATATTGCACAACTTTATGCACATGATTAGATGAAAATGACAAAGGTATGAAAAAATACTGTAACACCAGCAGGCAATGATTCGAAATGTTTAGGTCTACATTGAAGAATAATTATGGAGTCTAACAGCACCGGACAAAATATGATAAAAGAAGGAGACGAACTATATTTATGGCGTGACAGAAATATAGGACTACTTGCTATGACAGACGCATATCTATGATTCAGAACTATCACTGGAGACTGGAATTTCTTCTTCACTTTCTTGCATTTGCATATCCCTGATCTTGATTTTGTTCAGCACACTGTAGAGGATGTCACATGGTAGCTGCCTCCTGAAAATTTCTATATCTTTCTGCATATGTGTAGTAAAGTAGTTAAACATGGATCCAAGGATGAAATTTACAGTGCATGTAGGAATAATATTCGAAATCTTCACCTGTGAAAATCTCTTGGACAGCTTGGATCCCGACCATAGTTGTATGTACTTGATGACAAAAAGGCCACATGATGTCCTGAATTAAGGATGAAATTTACAGTGCATGTAGGAATAATATTCGAAATCTTCACCTGTGAAAATCTCTTGGACAGCTTGGATCCCGACCATAGTTGTATGTACTTGATGACAAAAAGGCCACATGATGTCCTGAATTAATTAATTAGGATTTCATTCGTTGAGTTTATAAAAAGAAGATTAGACATTGGCGATGAATGTACATACCCGTCTTTCTGCCTTGGCACATGGTTGATATTTACGTGCTCCCATGTATTAACACTTAAGTCTGGCCACCTATTAAATCTGTCCACTTCCTTGGAACTATCTTTGGCCATCCTTAAATACATCTCCATCCCTTCCAGCTGATAATTGGTTTGTTCAAGTGGTTAATGTACAATGTTAAGTGTGTGTGTGTGTGTGTGTCGGGGGGGGGGGGGGGGGGGGGCAAATAATAAGCTTACAGGTTCAAGCCACTGTTTCCTGCAGAACAAGGGATTACGCATATAAGATTTTCACATATATATGATTTGTAATGACTAGTGATGTATGATATGAATCTTGGCTTTAGATATTGTTTTGCTTAACGCAGGAGTTTTGGGCTCAGATGAGGGAGATTGGTCACTGGAGGGAGATGGATCCTGATGGAAGACAAAACAAAGGTCAGAAAAACACAGGGCAAATATATTTTATACTGTTCATGTACTGGTTTTGAAGTTAAAATTCGGATCATGCTGACCTTGTTTGTTGTTGCTAGATTTCTTGCTCTTCGTCGGAAGGAAAAAGTTGGTCTCCATTGGCGGCGGCGGCCGGGAACAGAACGAAAGATTAGCTACGAGGCGGCGGTGGCCGGGAACAGAACGCGCTTCAAAGATTTGTTCCACTTTTGGAAAGATTAGCTACGAGGCAGCGGCGGCCGGGGAACAGAACGAAGATTAGCTAGATGGCGGCGGCCGGGAACAGAACTCAAGATTCATTTGCTACCCGGATCAGAACTAAAGATTGTATATATAGAGAGACCGGAATACCAGATTTGATGTATCGTAACTGCCTAATATATGGTGCAACTTAGGAAAATAGCATGTCACGTATACTGGCCCTTTGGTGTTGGAAAAATATCTTATGTTTTCGGGCGCGGGGGCTATACTCGTCACGTACTCTGGGCTTGTTGTATCTGTTACCGCCTATATGCTTCTGTGGCTAGCTTGTAGATAGACGCCTGCACATCAAGAGATAATGGTTCGTGGCGCAGGAGGGTCTCTGGTGGCTGCCGCCGCTCGTGCTGCCGGAGAAGAAGGCTTTCGTGCCTGTATATGAACTATATGCAGCAGGATATGAATGTATTACTGGAATTGTTATTGCACCGAAAGAGAAACTCTGTATAAACAGCCAAGTCAGAGGGAATTAAAAACTGCTGGTTCACTCTGCTCTCAAACGAATGAAGAAATCATTAGAAGCTGCGCCTATCAATTATCAGTAATGTCTTTTGCTCGAGAACTGACAATCTGTCAACGCAAGAATTATGTACAACAGAACATTGCTACAACCGACAAATAATTAAACCAAAAATGGATAACTTCATTCATTACAGACAAAGATGCATGTTCCTGCTTTAATCACATAAGTTTTACAATCAATACTTTGGCGTATACTTGATATATTTTCTACTCTAGGGGGCTACAAAACTTGGTGCATAGTGTTTCACTCCCTGCCATAGCATCGACCTGTTCATCTGTGATGTTCTCAGTATACTGTACATTTGCCATTTGCTGAATCAGTTCCTGCATGGTTTATCATTTTTAAACATCAGATTCATGCAATTCCTAGGCACCAAGGTAGTTTCGAAGTAGCCAACAAACCTCCAGTACAACAAGCTCAGTGCCCAATCCTTTCTTCAGTTGATTAACAATGTATTGGAAAAGGCATTTTAGCTCCGTGCAAAGATGTTTCTTTCAGCTGTTAAAATCTACTCGTTCAGAATAGGAGCATAGAGAAAGGTGTATAGCAGTAGAAGAAAGTACTTCCATTTTCAAAACATAGTTGGGATTTATTCAAAGAGTCAACTGACAACAGTAACTATTGGTCTATCAAAATTCAGGTTCAGCTATGATTAACAACAGTAACAAAAAAATGGAGTATCGGTAACTCTGTGATATCTTTGTTATATGATTTTTTTCTCGGATGCCATGTCAATATGAGCAAACAAAAATTAATCCTTCAAATATTTAGGTTATAAATCAGTGCTTGCCATCCTGAACCAATAGCTACTACGCCTGCAACCAGCAAGAATATGCAGTGCAGAGCTTAGCACCTCTCGTCCTATGAACTAGCTGGGTAAAAAAACATGTCAGGTCAGGTTCAAGCTTGCCTTGCCCGATGAGAAGAGCAGCGCGATCTGGTTGTTGTAGGCGAGGACCAACCACTAGAATAACTACTTCAGTTTTGGACAAGTGCGCCTGTCATGTGTGGAATTGCCACATTCGCCGCACAATCTGTTTCGCCTCTTGTGCCCATTCAACTGCCTCAATGTCTCATGAAATGGCTTCATTCTCTTCTTTGATGGAGCACCTTTTGTCACGATGTGGATCAAGGACTTTCTCCCCAAAAACATTGCTTGAGGCAGAATAATGGGATGGTATAGGACCAAAAGCTGTCTCATCTGGGGTCCCATCATTCTCAACGGGGCCATCGAGAATGCTTTGCAGAAAATCCTTCACCTGCTACGAACGCTCTTCGCTCTTCGAAGCTTTGAATAGAGCAACACTAGCCTTGTTTCGCATTTGCCGGTAACGACCCATCTCTTCTGACCACACATGTGTATTGGCATTTGTCTCCGACACGAATGCGGCCTTGGCTTGCATTGTCCACCTAATCCGAACACAACACGGAGGAATGGTCTCTACACCCAGGAAACTCAGAACAGAAAAAATGTGTGAACATGGGACACCTTCGCACTCCAATTTTCGGCAACCACAGAAGATGCCATTCATTGAAGAGCCATGAAATGAACACTCTACAAAGAAGACATGTCTGCTCCCTCCTTCGGCTCTTTCTTTTAATGCAGCTCTAAAGGTGACCAACCCATCTCTCTCTGTATGCTCTTCAATCTCCCATGCAGATGATCTGCGAATGCAATATCTAACCTTCCTAAACATCTTTGGTGTGTAAATATGGGCATCATTTTTCTCTAATGGATTAGTATCTATTCTAGTGAAAAGGACTGAATTTGCAGCTTTTGCATCCAACTCGGCCTCATTTCTGCGGATACGTGACATGAAGTGCTCGCTGTGCTCCACCAAGTCAACCAACGACATTTTCCGGTCTAGGTGATTATGGAGCCTAGAGTTAAGACTCTCGCTATGCTGGTTGCTCTGCATGCCCAAAAAATATCTTCCATTTGTATAAGCCGCAGACCACCTCTTCCTAAGTTTGTACATTCTGGACATCCATGTAGCCTGCTCTGTGATCTCATACTTTTCCTTGAACTGAGCCCAAGATCTCTCAAACTCATATACTCCCTCTTACGATATATGAGTTTTCTGAAGTCCCGAAGCATTGGATTACGCAGGTGGCGTATCATGTTCTGCTCAATGTGCCAACTGCATAGTCGATGGTTTGTCCTCGGCATAACCTTCTTAATGGCTTTCCTCATGGCGGCGTCTCCATCAGTGATCACAGATCTCGGGTTCTTATGGCTCATCGCCTCAAGAAATGACTGTAGTAGCCACTCGTACGACGAGACAGTCTCGTCTGAAACAATACCAACACAAAAAACAATTGTACTGCGATGATGGTCCACCCCAATAAATGGAACAAATGGGAGATTATACCGATTGACCCGATATGTGCTATCAAACACAACTAGGTCACCGAATGCTTCATAATCAATCTGAGATTGTGAATCTGCCCAGAATATATTTCGAAGATGTCCTTCATCATCCGTACTGTATTTGAAGAAAAATTCAGCATCTCGTTCAACTTGGGCTCTCATGTGGTTCAAGACAAATTCAGCATCCCTTCCTAAGATTCTTTTCTTCTTGTACTTGGCGAAGAAATTATAGAGGTCCCGGGAAACAAACCCAACCTGATCATACCCACCATGGTGCTTCTCCATAACTTCCATGATTTGGCATGTACGAAGGCCACCAAGACCATATTCTACGGCATCAGCTTTCTGAGCGTTGTTTAAACGGCGATGTGACCGTAGAAAAGGAGACTACTTGGGGTCAAGTGGATGGCTGTGGACATCAACAAAATTCTTGACAAACCAAAGACCCGTTCCAGGTTCTCGCTGGATCTCAAGCATAGCTTTACATCCACAACGGGTGAGCGCCCGTGGCTCCCTTATTTGATCTTTTGCTACAAAGTACTTCTCCAAACGGTACCCTTCCTTACTGCAGCAGAAACGTCTTCTTTTCAATTCCATGGTGCCACTAATGTACTCCTTATCATCCAATCTCACATTAAACCCTTTAGATTTTGCATAGCTGTTGTAGTGCTCGTAACCTTCTTCAACGCTTCCAAACATCTGACTCACCATCATGTGATATTCTTCCATCTCCTCCATGCTGGCATTATAACCATCCATCTCAGAAACTGTCAAACCTGACATTATGAAACACAGTCATCAAATTAGCACCTTTGTTCAAATATCTTTCCTCTCAATAACAAAGTTCAATTCTTTTTTTGCCCAAATGGGCAGCCATGGTGAGCTTTCATCTCCCACTTCTGGGATTATTAGGTTAAGTGCTCATTGCAAGTGGTGATTAAAGTACAGTAATCATGCTGTCAAAAGTAGTAGGCTAGGTTTGTTCACATTTCAAAATCAGTGCTTGTTACCCTACATGGTTCACTGCAAATTGCACAGGGTACAAGATGACAGGCCAAGAGCAGAGGGGACGGAGGAGGAGGAGGAGAAGGGGGACATGAGAACTCACAGGAGCGCGATGAGTACGAAGAGCAGGAGCACGGCGACGAAGGAGTACTTGATGGCAGCGGCGAAGATGGAGGCGAAGATGAGCACGAGCTGCAGCAGCAGCGACGCGCCGGCCTAGACCAGCGCGCCCGTCAGAGCCACGGCCGCGGCGGCGGCGCTCAGGCGGCGGGGTGGCGGCTGCGCGGAGGCGAAGGAGGTGCCTGTTCCTAATCGGTCTGTGATAAACTGATAATCCGATCTATTTGATTAACGGGTGAAAAGACCAATGTTGATGCCTTTGGTACTCCCATGTACGTTTTTGAGGTACCGGGGTATCGTAAATTTTCTCTAGTGGAGATAACTCAGCTAGTGACGGCGTAGCTTAATAAGTTTGGCTAGGACTTGCGAATTGCGATGCAAATGTTTACGGTGATAACTCAGGTGCACGATGACGGGAGACGCACGAGCACGATGCATGCCAAGTGAGGCTGCAGGCGAGTCCTTGTCGGTGCCGCCGCCGCCGGGTCCAGGGACTGCTGCTGGTGGTGGCTTTGGATCGGCAGTAGTCGCAGGGGAGGCCAGAGGCAGTATGATGGTGCCGCTGCCACCGTCCTTGTCGCCGCTGTCGTGACCAGTAGCGTCATGGGGCTTGCCGGAAGGGGGCACCTTCATTTCCTTGGGCACATTGCCTTTGGTCAGCGGCTGAAGCTGGGGCAGTGGTGCTGCCTGCTGGAGCAGCCCTTGGTTGATGTCGTCCAGGTCGGGCAGTGGCGGTATCACGGCAGCCGGTGGTACCTCCAGATCTTGCTCGGCCAGCACTTGGTAGCCGCCGTTCTCCTTCTCCTTCTCGTCCGGCCGTGTCCTGCAGGGGCGCAGCCGCAGACCACCGGGAACGGAGGTAGGCGTGAAGCAGGGCGCACAACACAGCCGCGACGCATTCCAATTAATTGCCAAGATGGACAGAGATCAGTTATATGGGACGATCGAGTTTGAGCCCTACAAACAAGAGGCATGCAGTTCCTTCTTACAAGCATAAATATGCTGCGCCTTCCATTTCCATGGTCCCTCGTCTGCCCAGATGTAGGCCGCGTGCCACCAAGAGACATCTTTTAGATGGTACTGCCTGCTATAGCCGAAACCCACCAAGAGACCAATCACCAGGTAGGAAACCCCATAGCTCAGGCGGCGGCGGATGATTCGGCTGAGGTTCTCCGCCGTGCAGCACCAGAGGAACACACCAACCCAGCATCCCGACGCCGTTGAAGATAGCAATCCCTTGGTCCGGTTTGGTGGCGTCCCTCTCGCTCCAAACGAACCACAAAGGGAACCTGCGCATGCAGATTTGGCCAACAACAAAAATATTGTGAGCACCATCATCGTAGCATCACATCATACGGGGAAAAAGAGGCCTTTTTTTCTTCTTTACCCAGGAGCAAGAATACTCGAACCAGCAGTTATCAAGGGAACGAATCCTGCAAATTGAGGAGCAAAAAACAACATTTAGATTTCTTATCTGTTCTAGAAAAAAAAGAGGTCTTTTTTTTGCTGTTCTGCAGCACCATGGTTATAGCCAATTCTCTAGAGAGAACCTGAGGTGCCCAAATCAATGATGACGGGGAAACGGAGCCGACTACATTCGGTCCTTTGCCCGCCCATTTTTCTGGTTATAACCGGTTCTCTAGGGAAAAAATCCTTGACCCAAAAAAGATTTTCCCAAAAGGTGCTCCATGTAAGGAGAGGTTGAAGACATTCCATGAGAAATCTAAGAAAACCCATGTGGATGGAAAAAGGAAAAGAACTTCTGGCGAATGTGGCAAACCAAATCACGACAGGCAAACATGTACTGTCCTAAAGTAATGATTTATGTTTTGCTGTTGCTGGTACTCATTATACATATGTGCTAGCAGATAAACTAATCTTTTTCCTTTGTTTAGGCCACCACCTGCGAGGTGATGAAGTTGAGTGGTGTCTGGCTGCTTGGCTGCTTCTCTGGTGAGCTCCCTACTGACTAGTGCTCACCCCCAAAGCCATCGTGGCCGGGCCCCATGATCCCCGCCTCCCGCCCTTGAAACTCCTCCGCTTGAACCAGCCCCCAAGCTGGCGGAGGCGATCGAACGCCTGCTCAAGGAAGGGGGCGGCACCAGAGGCGCGCGGTGGCGGAGGGAGCTCTTGGAGGTATTCTGCGGGGAGGTAGAAAACGCTCGTGCGACAGATCAACGGGGGAGGGAGAGCTGCCGTTTCGGTTTTTTTTTTATCAATTATTGGCTTACGTTTCTGTGCGCCCTGCATCCTGATACTCCATTCTAATACCCCACACATCTAAATTGGAGTATTAAGGAGGCTGACGTATCCTATGAATCCGTAGATAAATTTGAGTCCTTAGATTAAGAAAAATTTGTTGCTGTTAGGAATTAATGCTCCTACTATACATGGAACCATACTTCATTTGTTGTCTGCATAAATTGCCATATATTGGTTTAGCTAGCTTACTGGAGAACTAGTTAGTTTGTCGTTTCAAGTACTCCCTCCCTCCGTAAATAAGTGACTTCGTCCAGACGGACAGAGTAGAAAGGATTGTCCTGCTGTGTTTTTCTTGTCTTTTCAAGTAGGAAGGATCTGTATGCTCCTGTTGCTGCTGAATTTGCCTTGTTCGCATCTTGTCTCCATAGTTTTGAATAGGCAAAGTAGAATCACAAACACTAGAATTGTAAAGATGGGTATATTTTTGAGAGAGAGAGAGAGAACATGTACTAATGCTGCAGTCAATTTTTGTCACTTATTTTTGGTATCAATTTCATATCATCACACGCAGCACTAATGCAGTCAATTTTTGTCTTGCATGACAGTTATTTTCTTCCACGTTACCATAGGATGTATTGCCAAGTTTTTACCGAGTTATAACCTGGGCAATGTGCTACAGATCGATGATTTTAGGTTGGATTTTCGCTCTTTCAGAAGTGAGCGCCACATTCAATATTGGATTTTTTTTTTCCTACACCGTCTAGATTCTACAACCAGATCGGCCAGAATGCAGGTTGCGTTTTGTGAATTTTGCTTGACTAAGAGAATTTCTTTAGCTTACTATGCTTCCATAGTACTGAGCCTACAACTGTTTCTCAGCCAGGGAGAGAGTGTACACCAGCCCCTCTACTATAAAGGGTTCTAAAAAGATTCATAGCTTTAGAAAAAAATATCTTTTCATGCTGACTGTCATTATTCTGCATATTTCTGGTATGACGTTTTTGCTCAGGTCTGAACATGTGTTGCACTTCATATTCACATTAACATTCAGCTTTAGCCATTAAAATTTTCATTTAGTGCTTGCAACTCTTCTAATATTCAGTTATGATTTATACAACTAATGGCAAACTGTTCTTTTCTTTGGCAGGTGCACTTTGAAGGGCTTAGTACAAAGCAACTAATGGCTTGCGTGTGTTGTGTCTCACTGGTTGTTTCAGTATAGCTCCGGTAGTGTTACTCATCTGAATGCCACTATTTTTGAGGTGTTAGTTACTGTATTTTGTTTACTGACATTCACCTTCCTGCATATAACCTCAAATCTATGGATCTGATGGCCTTAACCTGTGGTTCCTAGCCCTCCCTGCTGTGGCAGTAAAGAAGATTGACCGTGGCATGTTTTCCAGCAAGACCATGAATTGCAGTCAATTTGTAAGAATCGCCATTGTTGCCATTTAAAATTTTGTAAGAATCGACCATTGTTGCAATTTAAAAATTCTTAATGCCTCTGCTATACCTGGAACCATGCTTCATTTGTTCTCTGCATGTATAATACCCCATTGGTTTAGCTGGCTTACTGGAGCTACTAGTTTGTCGGTTTCAAGGAGAAAGGATTGTCCTGCTGTGTTTTTCTTTGTCGATTCAACAAGTAGAAAGGATTTGTTCGCTCCTGTTGCTGTTAACAATTTGCCAGCTGCTTGGCTTCTTGACTCTTGTCTCCATATATAGTTGTGAATAGACAAAGTAGAATCACAAACACTATAATCGTAAAGCTGGGTATTTGCATATTGGCATGCTTGAGTGGAATTTTTTTTTGTCAGGAGGCTAGCTACACTGCAACAAGCGGTCAACGATCCTCATTCCCTCTCGGTTCCCGGCGTCGCGCTCAGCCATGAGGATGACAAAGAGTTCCAAGACAGCAAAGCTGAGGAGGAAGCCGAGGATGGTTACGGCGGTGATGTTCCCGGAGTCGATGGCGCCGTAGGATGTCACCAAGAGCACGCAGCCGACGCACAAGATTAGCACCATGCACACCAGCCTGCTGCACTCCCTCGGCTCGGCGGCCATCATCGTCTCCTCCTCCTCGTCGTGGTGCCCAGGGTTCTCCACGTCGGCCATGATCCTCTCTTTTTTTTGGCAGCGCTAGTCTAGAGTGCCTCCCGTCCCGGACGGGATTTGTAGAAGAAGATTAATTGTTTTGTTCCAGCTCTAGCTAGTCCCGATCGGATTAGGAGTCCTATTCAGTGGGCTACAGTGGCGGAGGCAGGACCTGGGCCAACAGGGGCCTTGGCCCTCCCTATGATTTGGAATTTTTGCTTAACCCCTTGCATAAAATTTGTAAGTTTATCCTATAAACTTCACTTTTTATGCTTTGGCCTCCCTAATAAATCACTCCTTCTATTCTGGCCCTGCTTATCTTCTTTTCCTGCCTCCGTCCCTGGTGGGCTAGAGCATTGAGGCCCGGACTATGCAATGGGTTCTTTTCGAGCTCCCTCTTCGTCTCGGATTGAGATCCAGTGCCTTGCCCCCTCGATCGTATCCACCGTCCATGTGAATCGCACGGCCAGTAGCCACTCCCTCTGTTTAGCTTCGTCCTTAATTGTTCCGGCATCACTCTTCCATCCGCCCCCTCCGTCTACCTCCGGCTACTGCCCATCTTCCATTTCATCTTTCTCTTGTGCTTGTTATCTTGAGATGGTGGCAATGGCTCCTGGAGCTCATGACGACAGTGCAGCTCCTTCCCGAGGTCTATGCTAGCTCGATGAAATGCGGCTAACCTCTAAGAAAGGTGTTCTTGGGGAATATTTGATAGGAAATTAACCATTCTATGCTGCCTGACCGCTATATGCACTCGATGAAGAACTTTAGAAACCCCGGAAACAAGCGAGAATTGTGGTGTGTCGACTTGCGTTGACTAGGGTTAATTAAAGAGTACTTTTACAGTACTTTGAATTAAATACGGACCGTTTATTCATTGTAATCCAATGGCTAATCTTAATTGGCACTCCAAAACCAGTCTTAGGGAGCACCGCCTCCTGAAACGAGGGAGTACATCATGTTAGGCGTAAAAGTGTAATAAATCAATCTTCTTCTTCCTCAAGCCGTTGACTCAATTTTTTTCCTGTCTTCACAACGCCCTTGCTGCGCCCTCCGGTTCTTCTCAGACATCGACGACATTCCGCTGGATATTCTTACTGACGGTTTCTGGCGACCTCCTAGCACTAGTGTTCCTCTGTCCTCGCAAAAGCACTGGGGCTTGCAGTCGCCTTCCTAGCTGTCAAGGCCGCAGGCCATCATCGATCAACGATGATACCGTGCGGTCGCTTCAAAGGCGTTGTGTGTATTAATCCTTCAAAATCTGTTCGAGATTGTAACCAGTGAACGTCCAATCCTTTCGACTTAGCCTCTCTGTGTGTATCAATCCTTCAAAATCTGTTCTCAGATTCTTCAATCCTTAGCGCTGTGAGCTAATTCGTGTGAAATTAACATCAAAATGGAATTCTTGGCATGAATATGTGATGACCGTACATTTATTTTGCCACAATCTCAGCCAGAGAGTTTCACGGGTGTCTGCTGTTCTTCAACGGACGGGGTCATGGGGATGCAGCAGTTGCAGGATGGAGAGTAACGTGCGGTCGTTGTGATCTGTAGAGCTGGCTATTCGGGTGAGATGAGGAGCAGAGGCGCGATCTTAACGAGAACGTTGTGCGGCGGGGCGCCCGTGGAGATTGCGGAGGAGGCGGTGTCCGGTCGATCCAGACGGGCGGGCACGGCGGCGATCGGGACGAGGGCTTCAGCCGCCAGCTGCGGCTACATAAAAAGGAAAAAATAATTAAAAAGACAAAAAAAAACTAAATTACCTTTTTGAACGGAAGGTCAGATTTAAATGGTACTCCTTTCTCTCACGAGGAGTACTGGGTACCGTAAAATCTCTCTAATTAAATGATACCAGTAGATCAAATTATTTGTATATACACAAATGGAACAAGCTGAGAACTGTTTTTGGCTGTGTGGTACGGTTGGGGTTTCAACATCTCTCGACATATTGCTGGTTTATATTGTATCATCATCCTTGTGTTCTTGATGCTGGTTTAGCATTCCTATTTACAACTCTGAAAATACTGAGTTTGAAATCGAACGCTGTAACCCGTGTCTTTTATACAAATGCACCACAGGGTAACCAAAGAGATCAGACAAACTGGTAGTAACATGTGCCATTTATTTAAACAACGGAACAACATCACAATACTATGCAAACAAATAAGACAATGAATGGATTAATTAACTAGACGTCTGGCATGCACGCAAGCGCAGTGCACTATATTTATAGAGTAAATTTCACAAAACCACACATATATGTGAATGTGTGTAGTGTACATAGCCACCATATGTATATATGCAGTGGGCTTGCTTCTTGGCGTCTTTCTTCTTGTGGTGCTCGTGGATGGCGAAGCCGGCGGCCACCGCGGCGGCGATCTCCTCCTTGATTCTGTGCGTCCGGGCGTGCTCCGGGTCTGTCTTCGCCTTGTGCTTCTTGTGCTGCAACGAACCAATGCAACAAAATTAAGTACCATCGACACAAAATGTTGCTAGAAACATATGTGTCAAGTAAATATTAATTGGATGTGTACCCTCGCATAGGCTCCGGCGGCGACGCGAGCTGCTCCATGTGCTTGTGGTGCTTCTCCTCCTTCCCGGTGATCGCCGCCGGTGCCGACCTCGGCCTTGCCGCTGGTGCTGCTGCTGTCGCGCGTGCCCAATCGACCAGCAAAAGTGTATGCATGATGTCATCAATGGACTTGCTGCTGTGGCGCGCGCCCCATCCCCGTTAGGGTTCTCCACGACGACGTCTGCCATGTATAAGGCGGAATTATTTTTGCAAATCTTTTTTCAAGAATTTCATTCATTTTCTTTTTTGAGAGCAAAGAATTTCATTCATTTATAAGGCGAGTACGGGTAGGATTGGAAAGGGCGTTTTGGGCCGTCTCGGATTCAATGAGAAGCTGCTGGGCTGTGGGCCGAGTGGACTGTATTGTATACGACGGCCGGCCCATTAGAATGTTTTCGACAACTAGAAATCAAATTACAAAAGAAGAAGCCGAAAACATAAATTGGCCTGCTGAGAAATATAAAGGAGAAGAAAAAGAGAACCCGAGAGAGCAGCCAGCCACG
The DNA here is from genome assembly GCF_000005505.3 of Brachypodium distachyon. Lineage (NCBI taxonomy): Eukaryota > Viridiplantae > Streptophyta > Magnoliopsida > Poales > Poaceae > Brachypodium > Brachypodium distachyon. Next base: position 58,429,946 of record NC_016132.3, on the reverse strand, counting down.
GCCCATTTCCCATTATCTCCCAGTCATACGTACATAACTTGGCCTCGGCCCAGCCAGCTCGTCATACGTACGAAAAATGTTTAAAAAATCTAGAGTATTGCAAAGATAAAAATGACAAGCTATTAAGTAGACACTCACAAAATAAATCATCCGACAACCGAAACATAGACATATTGCTCATGTGAAAATAGATTGAACTGTCGAAATAACACTTGTCTGAATAAACCCTTGTAGTGAAATACATGTATTACATAAATATATGACCGAGTACACTGATTGAAAGATGCAGTAAAGCTGCTTATTCTGGGTACAAATTGCCGGCAAAGAAGCACCTGTTGCTGACATATGCCACTAGCTTCTTCAAGCCTGTGCTTTTACAAGGTGTATACTGCACACTGCCCAACCGGCGATGGGTATAACAGGCCAAAAGTCTACAAGTGCACGTCCAATGAAATCCCACAATAAGAGCCCAAATGCAAACTTGTAACCCCGTCTGGCAATCAGTATTCTTGTAGCAATAGCAAAGTTTTCAAATTTCATACCTCGGGTCAACGGCACAGCAGCAATGAGGACAAATGATGAAAAAACGACGGTGGCCCAATGACCAAGTGGAGCCCGCACCGTATACAACCCAAGTGCAAAGGCGGCAGTCAAGCAAGTCAGCGAGAGTGTGACTAAGTAAGCAGATGCCTGGACGTGACGGTGGCGCATTTCCGTTGTAAACACGGACATGCCAGAGTACATAACATTAACTGTAGCTGTTAAGGAGTAGATGAAGGCCAATGTGTTGGACATCATGAATGCATTGAAATACCAAGTACCAAAGATTGGTGGCGTGCCAGCTTTGTTTCCGTCGGCTGATTTGAGCCCTGAAAGTATGGCGAAGGTTACACTGAATGTCACCGATGCGATGAGTGCGGAGCAAATGCCAAGTGACCGAGCGGAATCTGTCAGTTTAGGAGCCCTTATTTCTTCATCTTCATCTTTAAATTCGACGTAACTTCTTTCCCTGAATTCTGCAGGTTTCGGTCTGCTCATATTGATAAAAAGATCCCAGCGTGCGCTAGAGTTCTTGCCGCCAGCATTTTCGAGTATGCGGTATATCAGGTTCTCTGGGTTCTGGCTCTCTGGGTTCTGGTTCTCTGGGTTCTGGTTCTCTGGCATCTGCAAAAGTTCCAATTAAGAATCAGAACAAATTAGTAATGCAATAGTAATCTGCTAAAGTTCCCTGGGTTCTACTTAACGGGATGAGTTAGCAAGCAATTTGGTAGCAAACAAAACAAAGATGAAAGAGAGGGGTAGCTAGGTCAATACCCATCGTCTGCTCATCATGGACCTTGCAATATCTAATGGAGTTTGATTTCTCTTGTTCCTCAAATTTAAGGATACTTCTTTCTTCAGCATGAGAGCATAGAAAATCGGCAGATTGCCAAACGCAACAGCTTGGTGTAATGCGGTGTCGCCTGTTATGTCCCGAGCGTTCAGTATCGATGCAGCAGCTGAGGTTGCACAAGCATATCTTACCACACTCTTGCTCTTGTACTGGACAGCAAAATGCAGGAAGGTTCTTCCGAAGCCATCGTCACGGAGGAACACGCAATCAGGGCATTTCTTCAACATAATGTCGATGGCGTCCTTTCTACCCATCTTGGCAGCGACGTGCACTGGGTACAAACCTTGCTTATCCTTCGTGTACGCTGCAGATGGGTGACTAAGTTTAGACATAGTCCGTGGTGGAAGTTCTGGAACCCACCATTTTACCCATAAGCGAACACCCCAGACGCGGAAGTGTTGAACTAGCTCTGATACGATAAAATGAAGAGGGGTGCTGCCATTGTCGTCTGTTTCTGCGATAAGATCTCTTCCCCGGCTCCAATCCAGTATAAGTTCTGTCATAGCTGCAATTAGGAAATTTCAATCAAAAATTGTAAACTAATTTTAAAACCTGAGGTTCATCTTGTGGTGTATGCATCCTCCCCACGAAAAACTACGTATTGCGAATATTTATCGTTTCAGAAGCTGGGAGCGTGATGCTCCTTTCTTCAAAAAGAAAAAAAGTACTTCACAATGGGAATGAATTTGTACTACATTTTGCCTCAGTGTCTCATATCATAGCATTGATGAACTTTGGAGCAAACTTCATGGCAAAAGTTCCAACCACATTTCGTAATTCCTTTTATTTGCAACTCTGCCGAAGCTGTTATAGTTTGACGGAATGCATCAAGTACAATTAACGCATTACCAGTAACCACATTCGTTAATTAAGGTACTCCCTCTGATGTTAAATTGTTGTCGAAATATTACATGTATCTATCTAGACGCTTTTTAAGAATAGATACATTCATATTTGGGCAAATTTGAGTTAAGAATTTCGGTTTTGCTATTTCTTAGGCGACTGAGAAATAACTATTTCTTAATCGATGATAACAACCTTTTGATTCAATCATTGAGATTTGTGTAAGATTAATGTAGGTCCGATGGATAAGAAAATCATCATTGGATGGCTACGATTGTTGACTGAAAAATAACCATTTCTCAGGCGCACACCCTAAGAATTTAGGATTTATTTATGAAGGATGCCGTGTATGACTTTGCTTGGTTGTAATACGTGTGAAACATTTTGTATGGAAACATCCGGCTGTTGGAAATATAAATTGTCAAGAAACACCGAAATAAGAAACAAACATGACAGATGGAAATGCAGCTAAGAAATCTAACAATATAAATTGTGCGGCACAAGCACAATCAGCTTGTTGTGAGCAATGTGTGCTTACCTCTGCCATGGAAAACCGCAGCATGCAGGACATTTTGATCAAGTGGCCCGTAACAGCGAATATTGTCATTCAGTTGAGTGGTCGTCATCATTCGTACAATGTCCTCGTGTCCCAAGGTGACGGCTAGATACAGTGGCGACGTGCCATCACCAGTAAGCTTCGCCGCCAGCTTTGGATCCACCCACAGCAGCAGCTCAACCATGTCCTTGTTTCCTAACATGATTGTCTCGTGCAAGACCGTCTCCCCAAGAGCGTTGGGCTTTCCCACAAAAGCAATCACCCCCTCATGGCCATTATCCTTGGCGGCCAAAGCGATGAGACTGCAGAGCAGACTCAAGTTCCCGGACCTGGCAACATAGTGCAGTGACGTGTCGCCGGACTTGTAGGATGCCGGGCTTCCTGCCCCTATCACTCCAGGGGCGACCCGATTCACATGCCCCCCCGCTTCCTCCAGTCCTCTCCTGGTCGCGGCCGTCGAGGACTCCGGCGCATCCCTCGCTGCCGCTGCCGCCGCCGCTTCCCTCGCTGCCGCCCCCGCTTCCCACGCTAGTGCTGTCGCTGCTTCTTGTTTCACAAAATCATTGTAAATCACCTGCGCGCACTTCAAACAGGAGTTCCGTTTGAAGGCAGCCAGCTCAAGTCGCGACAGCCGCGGGTCGGTGTTGTCCGTGCCACCCCTGGCCGTGGTCGGCGCGTCGGTGTTGCCCGTGCCACCCCCGCCTGTGGTCGGCGCGATTGTGTGAAGCAAGCACGAGCTTTGGCCGGCCGGTCGCAGCTCAGGGTGCCTGATCTCTTGGAAGGAGTCCTCACTGATGAGACGCTCAATGTACACTTGAAACGTCCCAGTATTGAGACCTTCCATGGGCGATGGACCAGGGCCAAATAGAAAGCGCTCAGTGTCCTTTGGTTTTGCTTTGCAAGCTTGTACTACTGCTGTCTCGATCGGTACCTACCCGCCCACCTATTTGTTGGTCTGTCTCAAAAAAACATGACAAGGAGCGTATGTATGGACGTACAGCATTTAGATTCCAACTTGATGCATGCGCCGCGCCGGGTTTTCTCCGGCCGCACATGTATTAGCTGTCGGAGAAAGAGTTAGCTGTCGGAAGTGTACTTTACGTACCCGGTGACAAGGATGCAACCAATTATCGTACAGATCGACTCGTTTGGATTCGAAACGAGCCATGTGCCACATGTATGTATTTGTATTTTGTCTCGTACAACATGCGTCGACGGATAAAGAAGCAAAAATTCCATAATGTAAAGCTAGAAGAAGAGACAAATCAAATCAAAGCATGCAGTGGAATCCGCTGGATCGAGATCTCGTCTTCCACTAGACCCATCCATCGGCGTGCTGCGGATCTATACGTGTTTTGCTCTGGCACCCACATGACAATCACAAGTTTTTTTTGAGGATGATCTTGCCAGCCTCGAGCAGCGTTCACAAGTTTGATCAAGCGACCTCTAATTAAGTTGCTTCCCGTGTATGCGGCAGACAAGGCCCAGGGCCAGTTACGCTATGTTACATACTCAATAAACCTATTACACTAGCAAAAAAGCTGTGCGTTGCTACAGAACAACGAAAAATGTATTAAAATATCAATTTTAATGTTGAGAATAGTCCGTTTCCAATCCTGTACTTGTAGACGACATCCGAGATGAACCCTGACTTCTTAATTCCTGAAATCGAGACTCTGACCTTGTTAATACACCGGTCAATTATGACCTTAAAGCTGTTTGGCACGCTAGGAATAGGATGATCCCGGTCGGGATTTTTACTTTAAACCCTCATCTTTTAGGCAAAGTCTGAATTGAACCTTAACCTCTTAATTCTTGTATTTCAAACCCTAACCTTACAAATCCTGATTAATTAAGGCATTTATTCTTAGAAAACTTTTGGTGGATTGGCGGCGCCTGGAGGAGCAGTGTCGCACGTGGGACTCGGAGCGGCTGCGGCAGAGCTTTGACAAGCTGGCGATTTTTTTGTGATTTATTTTTTTATTTTCTCCTAATCTCCATCAGTGTCGGCTGTGTGGCGTGACCGCCACGGATGAGGCGCCCCATCAGTAACGGGTGGCCTGCCCGCCACTGATTTGCACCTCATCACTGGCATGCAGGTTGCGGCGGGTGAGATGCCCGCTACTGATGTCATTTTACACCCATTAGTAATGATCCATTATGTAGTAGTAAAATAGACACAAATCACAAGAATTTGTAAGTCTACTCATCAATCAAAGAAACATGTTAGCGAAAACGATCAACCAAACACGATTTCTGGGATTAAGGGTTTTAATTAACCGGAATCTGTAAGGTCAGGGTTCAAAATTCAGGAATTAGAAGATTAAGGTTCGATTCAGACTTTGTCTACGAAGTCCGGGTTTAAAATAAACACAAATGTTTGACGTTTCATGAGAACACACATGACTAGAACGATTATCGATCATGTGTTTATCTGCCGTGAGGCGATGCTATGGTAACTGCCCATCAACTCTCTCTAACTCTCTCCCTTTGGCCCATCTCCTGACCAGCGCTGCGCAACCCAGCATGAGGTTTCTCTTTGTCTTTCTCTTGCCATACGACCACGAACAAAGAAGTAGAACCAAAGCACCACAAACAGGTTCCTTGTGCTCTTGATGCCCAGTTCATCGATCATATGATTGTTCCTATTTAGGACTCCACCAAAATAAAATACTAAAAATGACATGATCCGAGCTCCACTCCGCCAAAAACATGGAGTTAATTAATTAGCACTATCATGCATGATCTGAGGTGTTCTAATTGTAGGGTGGAGTTGTAGTTCTAATCCAAGCACATGTGTGTTTACGTACAAGGATATATTGGCAACTGCATGTAGTTAAATTGAACCTGCTCTACAATGGGAGCCTCCTCCTGTGGCTGTGGCTTCCCCGAGAAATCCCCATGGATGCAGAAGCTGATGGTGACCGCGCAGCAGAGAGCCCCGAGGAAGAGGCCCAGGACGCCGACGACGACCGGCGGCGGCCATGGCCCGCACGGCGGCGGACGCGTGGGCGTGGCCGGAGCGGGAGAAGAGGAGCACCAGGACGCCGGAGACGGAGGCGATGGCCAGGGTGCAGCACGCGCTCACGCACACTACCCCGCAGTGGCTGTTGAAGTCGGGCTCCGCCGCCGCCACATCGCCGTTGGCGTTAGGGTTCTCGACGACGACGTCTGCCATGTATACGCCGATCAATCAATCGGGGCATTATTTTTTGCCAAAATCTTTTTTTTAGGAATTTCATTCATTTATAGGGCGAGCTGGGCTGGGCTGTCTGGGGATTGCGAGTACGGGTAGGATTGGAAAGAGCGTTTCATTTGGGCCGTCTCGGATTCGACGAGAAGCTGGGCTGTGGGCCGAGCGGATTGCATTGTATACAATGGCGGGCCCGTTACAACGTTTTCTTTTAAAACACATTAGAACGTTTTTCGACAACGACTGGAAAACAAATAAGAAACCGCACTAGCTATGCGGTGACAGGACATGTGGTCAAAAAAAAATGTGGTCGCATGACATCAATCTCAAATTGAACAAGAAACCGCCGATGGTACAGTAGTACCACGATGAGAACAGACATAAAACCACTATGAGTAACACAACATGTACTCCCTCTGTCTAACGAAAGATGTTTTAGCTTTTAACTAAATTTGAATGCATTTATACATTAATTCATGTCTAGATACATCCAAATTTTAACAAACTTGAGACATTTTTTGTTGGACGGGGAAATACCATAACTTCAGAACAACAATGGAATGAATGGATTAACTACTGTACATATATGTACATGACTGAGAGTATACAATCTCTCAGTGGCGGTGACTATGCTTCTTGGCGTCTTTCTTCTTGTGGTGCTCGTGGACGGCGAACCCGGCGCTGCCAGCGGCCACCGCGGCGGCGACCTCCTCCTTGATCCGGTGCGACCGGGCGTGCTCCGGGTCTTTCTTCGCCTTGTGCTTCTCGTGCTGTATATATCAATGTCCCAAATGTGAGTTATTATCAACTGAAGTTGGCTAGCTATAAAATCAGGATTCAGATAGCTGGAAAAAAAAAATACCAGCGCATAGGCGCCGGCGGCGACGGCGCCGAGCTGGGCGAGCTGCTCCATGTGTTTATGGTGCTTCTCCTCCTTCCGGTGATCGCCGGCACCGGTGGCGGCCTCGGCTTTGCTGCTGCCGTTGTTATTGGTGCTGCTGCTGTGGCGCCCCATGAGCAAAGTAGTCTTGAAAGGGATATTAACTGAATCTGATATGCAGGTGATGATCAAATGTTGTGTGTGCGCGTGTGATGAATGTTGTGCTTGTTGTTGGCATTAGGGCCGGCATGCATGACCTTATATACAAGTGTTGGTGCACAGCAACGACGCGTAACGTAGAGATTTGTTGACCCGCAGGTAGTTTCTTAAGTTTAACTTGTCCAAATGGAAAAAAAAAACAGGACGCGTTAATTGCATAGTCCATTTGTTCACACGGACTATATATAATTAATAATTAACAAAAACAAAGAAATTGTTTACACGTATATATTAGGAAGCCTACCGAGAAGGTGCATGACCTTCTGTTCATGCTGTCATCGATGGATCTTATGAAGAAAGTGACAGACGATGGTCGAGTCGATGCATATATCGAGTTTGCTTAATAGTCAAAGACGACCGATCCATGTCGAGTTTGCTTAATCGCGTCGGATGCACGGCTAAGGCCGCGGGTTTGGATTTCTTCGACCCAAGTTAACCCTGCGAATACGTACGTACGCGTGGAATTTTCAAAAGGCGGCTCGCAAACTCTACTAAATACAGGGGGAAACCCTTTTGCTAAAGGCAAAAAAACTCTACTAAATTAAACGCGCATTCTAATTAACCCCTATATATGCCCAGCGCAGTTGGTTCGTTTCTTCTCATCTCATCATCTCATCAAACCTATCGCAGCAACCAGCATAGAGCTACATCGTGAATCTTGAGAAAAACCTGTTCACTTAATTTCGTAGCCACCAGCCACCGGTCTTGATCTCTGAAGGACGAAGAAATAGACCACCTGAGAATTCATGGCGCACCACTTCATGGGCCGTCACAACAACAGCAAGGCAGCGGAGGCCGAGCCATCCAAGGTGAAGGTGCCTACCGGCGGCGATCACCGGAAGGAGGAGAAGCATCACAAGCACATGGAGCAGCTCGCCCAGCTCGGCGCCGTCGCAGCCGGAGCCTACGCACTGGTACATACATATATTACGTCCAACATTAATTCTGGCCTCGTTAATTCCAATTTGCTGCCTGAATCCTGAGTTTTAACACTTTGGAAACGTGGATATTATATATATGCAGCACGAGAAGCACAAGGCGAAGAAGGCTGATCCGGAGCACGCCCGGTCGCACAAGGTCAAGGAAGGGGTCGCCGCTGCCGTCGCCGTTGGGAGCGCCGGGTTCGCCTTCCATGAGCACCACGAGAAGAAGGAAGCCAAGAAGAACCGCCGCCATGGGCACCACCATTGATTCTTGGATCTCTTGTGATCGATCGAGCTATAGTACAAGTCTTGGAAGTATCGTGCCATCGTCTTATTCACGACACTATGTAATGTAATATATGTTGTTCTTTATGTTTGCACATATATAGTACATCCTACTTTGTTATATGTGCTATATGAACATGTTTGCTTGCTCACGTACGAGCTTTGTGCGGAGATTTCATATCCATCCTATATCGTAGTAATTAATTAACATTTTTGCTAATTCTCGGTTACTTGAAACTTTACATAAAAGTCAAGCACCTAGATTTCACATTTCTTACCTGAAATTGCAGTATTGTAAAGTGTGCATTAATTTGTTAATTCGTAGTAGCCTATAATTTTTAGAATCACTCTACTAATTCTAAAATCGCACTCTCTATAGGTGTGCACTTATATAAGTGAATGTGAGTGAAATGTTTTGTCTGCATATATAATACTACCTCTGTTCCATAATTCTTGTCGAAATATTACATGTATCTAGACGCTTTTTAAAATAGATACATCCATTTTAAGACAAATTTAAGATAAGAATTATGAAATGGATGGAGTATATGCGAGTGAAATGTTCAGTTTTGATCCAAAATTTATAATTATTTAAGACAAGATTCAGACAAGAAACAACCTCATTTTACTAATAATAAATTTTTTATTCATTATTTCCGATATCGTGGAATTAATCCAATACACATACACACGTACTAGTACTATATAGTACAACATAAAAGCGACCATATCATACAAGACGCATGCAGCATGTTCTTATAATCTTATTGGAATAGTACACGTCTTATAATTTTTTTTATGTTCTTATTATGCTCATGCATGCTCTTCGTCGATATGTGTTCGGCCGGTCGATCGGTTTGTGTACTGGATGGACCGCTGAGATGAACTGATCTTGAGCTTAGTTGCAGTACTGGTTGTATGAAGGCACCCTGTGCTGCTGCTCCCTGGCGGCGCCGCCGTAGCTGAGCTGCTCGCGGTGCTCGTGGTAGGCGTAGCCGCCAGCGCCCAGCGCCGCCGCTCCCGCCACGCCGGCCTCGATCTCGTGCCTCCGCGCATGCGCCGGGTCCTTCTTCGCCTCATACCCCTCATACTGCAAGATCCCAAATTTATCAAACCAGATCATCAAATTGGAGCACTAATTTACATCCATTGATCGATTAATTTGATCGGTTAATGAATCGGAATTTATAAAGAGCGAACGTTTACCAGGGCGAAGGCGCCGGAGGCGAGAGCGCCGACCTCGCCAACGCGCTCCCGGTTCTTGTGGGTCTTCTCCTCCTTCCTGTAGTACCCGCCGGCCTGCTGGCCGCCGTACCCGCCGCAGCCGTCGTCGTAAGCCGGCCTCCTGCCGCCGCCGTGACCGTGGTGGCCGGCGTCGTAGCACTCGACGTCGGTGGTGTTGGAGTACATATTGGTCCGGCCGCCGTCGAAGCACTCGTCGGTGGTGTTGGAGTACATCTTGGTCATGCCGTGCCCGTGCCCGTGGCCGTGGCCATGACCGTGGCGGCCGGCGTCGTAGCACTCGTCGACGGTGTTGTTGGAGTACATGGGGGCCGTGCGGCCGCCGTCGCAGCACTCGTCGACGGTGTTGGAGTAGGACATGGCCTGCCGGTACGCCATTGCTAACAAGGCGTACTTGTGACTGAGTCTTTGTGAGCTGCGTTGACGGTTGCAAGTGTTGTTGATGAATTTTGCTCTGTGTTGATGAGGGGTCTATTTATAGCGTGGTGAGCAGCAGTGGCGGGAGACGATGGACGGCGGGGATCGGCCGATCGACGAGGATCGACGATTCCATGACCACCTTTCATAACAGTGAAAAATCAGAAGATTCTGATGAAAAGAAGACGGTGAAAAAGATTACCCTGCTCCGTCAGGGTTTATTAGTTTCACAACAAAGATTTCCAGCAGCGTTTCATCTCTTGTAACAGACTGACAGGTGTTATTACAAAATAGCCCCAATCATTGGAGCTACAGCATGGAAACCTGCAAATGTAAACAAAAACCATGATATGATTGCAAAGTTTCCTAGCTAGATTCGTGTTCTCGTGTTGTTTTCTCTCTTTTGGAAAAGAGTGTGCGATTATTGGACAACTGGGAGCATTTTCTTGAAGCACTCAGTAAAGTTTTATTCTTCTATCTATCTGCTCTCTCTTCTAACACGCACAGCATGTATATCTGCAGTACGAAAAGAAAATGTGCTGCTGTAACTCTCTCAACATCTTGCGGCAAGTCAATTGGGATAATCAAGCACACGCTGAAATTTCTCAGCACGTTTCAAGAGATGAACAGGGGATTTTTTGGAAGGACGAGGTGGCCAATGGGTAGCTCTTAACAAACTTAGCTGATGCCTTTACACGGTAGTACTCAGTAGATGCCTACTTAATTTGGGAAGTGGGACTAAACATAAGAAAAAATACCTCCAAAATCACAATATCAGATCAGCAGTTTTAAACGATGATATGAAGCACCACCAGTTCTAAATTCAACCCATAAATCCAAAATTGTGGCCACTTGCATCGACCTCCGATGGCAGCATCATTTTTAGACAAGGTTGACATTTGTTTTTCGAGAAAGCAAAAAAAAATGATCTAACAAGTTAGATTAGTAAACCTAAAGTAATGGGTTTAACACTCATCTACTTCAGTTCTCAGGAAAAATACTGCAGAGGCAAACAAAGGGCAACCAGCTCTCATATTTAGTCGACGGGATATTTCCAGCACATTGCTTATTCACTACTCAAGCACATATTCTAAGATAGATAGATGCTGGAATCCACAATCGCTCGCACCACAATGGCGACCATGACAAATATAAGTTGGATTTTCAAGAAGCAAACAAAGAAAATGCAGATGCCGTGTCACAAATCAGCTTGAAGTAAACTCTGGATTGCCTGTAAAGTAATCACAACCTTGCTCAGAATGGAATTTGGAAGGTACGGATGTTTTGGACAGCGAATTTGGGTCAGACCTAAAGTTAATGTGAGCAATTAGGCTCATGCTTAGGATAGTGTGGCCAAAGGTCTGGATCTGTCTAATTGTACTCATAGTTGTCTTAACTGTGCTTGTACATTCCTCTTGCAAAACATATTATGCATCGATCCACCACTTAACATCCTTTATTTTCATTTTTATTGTTGCTATCTGTCATGCAATCTATATCTTGCAGAAAACCAAAGTGAGTATCACCTGTGATGATTAGAACTAGGGACATGTCAATTTTGGTCAGGCGGGATACAAAACCCCAGCTCGTTACTGTCGTGTTACTCTAATGAAGCCCGAGATATGCCGGTATTTACTCGATCCCACACAGTTCAAGCAGGTCACAGTTGATTCAGATTTTCCAGTCAAGTCCAGGAGTTGACCAGTTTCCAACAATTAACAAACCAACAGGATACTGGATGCTGGCACTTGCCCAGGCTTGTTTCCTAACCCTCATTACAGGTATCATTGTTGAAACAGAAAATTTTGGTATTGGTCTGGCTTCCTACTCGGTATGATTAACTGGTTTGGAACCCTCCATGAAAGAAAAAAAAATGGGACCGATCATGGGTAACTAAAGTTGCAGAAAGGAGAGATCTAGATTCGACTAGTTTAGAACACCATCATGGTGAACCAGCATATGTATAAACATATTTTTGCATAACTAAATGACTTAGCTTTGAAGGAGATTTCTATTCATTCTGTAACTCAGGTAAAACCTCTTGAACAATAAATAATAATGAATGCTCTGTAGTAAGAATATTCAAACAGAGAAATGACATGTTGTGAGTAGCAGCATACATTTCAAGATTTTTTTTTCCTATTCCACCACATGCTACTTTGGGACCTCCAAAGCACTCTCAATCTGTAGGATTAGCTGATCAGCAGGCAATGCTCCCTCCTGAGTACCAGCAGAAAAATAACAGCAAAAGGCACGCATTACTTATTATCATTAGCGCTAGTTGAACAATTATTCCTGAAAATGGAAAGAAGATGGATCATTGAAACTTACAAAGCGATAACAAGGTTCCCCATTTTTAAAGATGATCAAAGTTGGTAATGCTTCAATTTTGTAGCGATTTGCGATGCTTGTGTATTTCTCTGTATCAATTTTCACAACCTGAATCTTGTCATTCAACTTCTCACCTACTTCTTCAAGTATGGGAACCATGTATTGGCATGGACCACACCTAACAAAAAGTATATCAGTAAATACAAAGATATAGCATCAAAGTATATCCTAAACCAAATTTTCTGTCAGTAGAGAATTATGCTGCTTTCAGAACGGATTCCAAGATTAGAATAATCAACCATGCTGCAGTTAAGCCTAGAGGTACCAACAGGCATTAGCTGTTCCAGTTTGGACTTTGGTTTACTAGAAGAGTCAGTAAACTACGGTCTCTTTTTGTCAGAAGGAATAATGCACATCTTTGTTAAAAGCATAATTTTTTTTAAAAGGAGGGAGCACCACACCGCCTCCACATCGATCGATGCAAAGCATATGAACTAACAAGATCAAACTACAGTCTCTTTTCTTACTAGTTCTACCGTAAACTTCAGTACTGTAAATTTGGGGGGAAATCAGTACAAAGATGTTGCATGGAATTAATGTAGAAGATGAACATAAGGCCAGTCGAAGTTTATTGTCCACAAGGTTGGTGGTACTTTCTCGGCAGGGACAGGACATGCCTCCACTAAACTTTGTTTCACAAGGGTTTTAACAAAGAGACAACAGAGAGAACATATATCTAGTATAAAGCACTGATATAACCCATTAAGACATTCTGGACCACAAGTTACTAGTCGCTTACCAGGTTGCATAGAAGTCGACTAGTAAAGGCTTTTCAGACTTCTCCAGTAACTCATCAAATGAAGAAAATGTTTCCTTCTTCGCTTTGACCTGTCAAAAATTGAAATTAGAAAATAACAAAAACAAACATATTTCAAAATAAAAAGTAACACCAATCAGAAAAGATTTGATCATGAAAATGTCTGTAGAGAACTACAAATATAAGTACACTGCACTGAACAAAGCATTGGCAAAATGCCAGGTGGCACCTACCAACATTTTGTAGTTAATCATCAAACACATGTCATACAGTGAAAACAAGGAAAGAAAACCAACCCTTGGTTCTAACTTCTAACAAATTGTGGGTTTCAGGACAGATACCAACTAAAAGAGTGGCACCATTGAGCTCACTAGGTGACTAAACACATCGCAGCTATTGATGTCTACACACACGGATCCACCCAACTCGAGTTAACAACCTTCAAAACAAAGAGTTGGACACTACTCCGCTGTAACAAGTGAACCCATGAGCCAGTAGAGATATCGAACTGCCGAATCATATTATCCGCGCCGGGCCTAGAATCAGAATACCAAACTGCGTATCGCGAGACCCAAACTGCTAAACAAAAAAAGCCAATGCACAACTCATAACTCATCTCAAATCGACTACCAAATGCACTAATAATTATACCTGCAAAAAAAAAGCACTAATAATTACATTTTGGGCGGCGGCGCAGGATGCATGTCATTCACATAAGCCTACTGAACTGAAGTAACCGAAAAGTGCGGCGCGTCTAGGTAATTAGCGTAACGAGAATCCGAGTCTCTAATGACGTACTCACCAGGAGCGTGGCTCCCCGGCGCGCGGCTGCTCGCCGGAGCCCCGCGGCCGGCGGCGAGCGGCGGAGCGGCGTCCACCGGGAGCGCGCGACGACGCCGGCGGCTGGGCGGCACGGCGTCGGCGCCCCCAGCGCGGCGGGGAAGGTGGTGGTGGTGGTGAAGGCCGCCATGGGGCTTGAGCTCCTTCCGCGCGCGCTAGGGTTTTGGCCGGCGCGTGCTGTGGATTACCTCCCTCTTCTCTCTTATCCTGCTTTGAGCGTCCATTTCATCTTCAGCGGTGCACCGGGTCTACGCGACCGTTCTGGGTCTTTGTGGACCTGGTCTACGGTCCGGAGCTCCAACACCAACAGCAGCAGTCCCCGACCAAACCGAACCGGAGGAGCAATACCAGCATGGATCTCCGCACCGGACACAGCCAACAAAATCCCTCGCCCAAATTCTAGGGTTCTTGCGGGGGAATCGAATTCCTGCCTTCCCCAATCCGCAGAACCCCCTCCTCCACGGATCCAAGCATGAGCTCCGCGCAGGATCCGTTCTACATCGTCCGGGAGGAGATCCAGGGCTCGGTAACCCTCGCCCTCCTCTGCTCCTTATCACTCCTCTCCTTCTTCATCGTCCAGTTAGTGCAAACCTTCCGTCGTCCTGTTTGTACGTATGTATGCTGCATAGATCGATCAATACTGAATTTTTTTTTACCGCGTTTGGTTCTTGCTGTGTTTGATAGCTATGCCCATCGGCTAGATCTTGCTGCTGCTTGGCTGGCATGCTAAGGATTGGTTATGTAGTTTGTATTCCAAGGGGTTATTTCGTACTGTATAGCATGACTGAGGGCACCATCAAATGTATAGAAGAAAGGGTTTATGATCCTGGTTGGAACGAAGCTTCATTGGGGCTCTGTTTTTGTCATGAAGTCGAGCAAGTGTATATCCAATTTAAATGTTGAGCATCGTACTTGATGGGTTTGCAGCACGGGGGGTATGCGACGAAGATTCTTTATGTAAGAACAATCTGATGTTACTTGGTGAACAATTTTTGTGTCATGGGACGCAAGAAGAAAGGTTTTTGAAGTGATTAGTTGCTAGTTTGTTTAAAACTTTTGTACTATGGGGACACTTGTATGTGCAGTTAAGCATACTTCCTGAATGCCCGATACACATCTGTGATTGGTACTCAACCTAAGGACTCTTAGACTGCAGAGTGTACAAGATGAGTCATTACAGTACATTTGTTGCTAACTCTCTCTTATAGTTTCAGAAACATATGTGTTGTCATCCATTTATCTACCATGTTCTGTTGTCCTGAAGATGAAGCTCCTTTCTACTGATGTTGCTTACCTCTCGCATAGCTTCAGAAACAATCATTCTATGTTCTTCTTTTGGTCCTGAGGGTAAAGTTCTTCCTTTCGCAGATTGGTAAACTGCAGACTACTTTCCAACGGTGGGAGCAAATTGCTTCAAACACTGGAGAATATGTTCATCTGACAAAAGAGCTTCTCACCAGTTGTGAAAGCATTGAGTGGCAGGTATGAGTGTATGACATCACAGCATAACGATGCCATTGGTAATTGTTGTTGTTGAAACTTTTTTGATCTTGTCAGGTTATGCATCTAATATATCGAGTTTAAACTTTTCACTGGAGATGTGTGCTTTCTCTGGCCTGACTGGCTTTTTGTTTATGTTGAAAGGTGGATGAGTTGGAAAAGACCATCTCAGTTGCATCAAGGGATCCAGCATACTATGGACTCGATGAAGTTGAGCTCTCTAGACGACGCAACTGGACTGGTTCTGCTCGTAGTCAGGTATTCCTTGATGTTCAACACTATACTTGCCCCCCCCCCCCCCCCCCCATATCAACTGAATTGGATTACAAATGAAGCGCGTCTCTTTTTTAGGGAAGATGTGGTGCTCTTTATCTGAGCTGATGTTTATGTTTCTATGCTTTGAACTGAATGATTGGCAATGTGAAGTTTACTTATTCAGAGTTCCAATATATTGACAAACACATATAGGTTGGTGCTGTCAGGAGAGCTGTTGAAAAGGGGAAGAACAACTCAGCAATGGCGAGACATCAGGACCTAATGGGCACAAGCAGAAACCACTATTCTTCCCAGGACAATGATGACTATATTGCTTCAGAATCAGATAGACAGCTTCTACTTATGAGGTGAGTTTGCTTACCCTTACTTGAGAATCAGATGCGCTTTGCAAAATATGCTGGTTAGAAACATGTTCCTTTTTTTTTCTTCTAAAAAAGAAACATGGTACGTTTTCAACATGAGGAGTATGATAACTAACTCAAGATTTTCATCATATATTTGTGACACCTGTGTTGAACGCCAGTGTTTCTAGTAAGGATTTTTTTTCCTGACACACCCTAAGTAGCACATAATTATTGTGTTTATTATTTGATTTCTTTGTTGCTGCTCCTTGGCTAATACCTTTTAATCAACTGAATCATCTTCAGTTGCGATAGAAAGTTACTCCAAGTTCATATAGTCTGCGATTAATGCATCACTTTGATTCTTGTACGGAATTCCCTTCAGGCAGCAGGATGATGAGCTTGATGAGCTCAGTGCAAGTGTTCAGAGGATCGGAGGTGTAGGGCTAACAATACATGAAGAACTGTCTGGACAGGTAGGTGTTTGAACTTTCAGTTCTGCTGGAAGTGTACGTAGTAGCATCACAAAAGGTGTATGTGGCAGTCGAAGTAACCTTACTATTACTGTTTTTACAGGAAAGGATCCTGAACGACCTAAGCCTGGAGATGGAAACTACGTCAAACAGACTTGACTTTGTGCAGGTTATTTCACCGCCTTGGATGATCATTAATTTATATTTGCACTTATGTTCCTTCCAAATGTGCATCCAAGTGTTTCTGAAACTAAATTCTGCATCCTTTCCAGTTAACAAGCATTCTTTATGCGTACTTTGATCTCTCTGAAACCGATTTTCTCGTGTTTCTTGGCGCAGAAAAAAGTGGCGGTGGTGATGA
The DNA here is from genome assembly GCF_000005505.3 of Brachypodium distachyon. Taxonomy (NCBI): domain Eukaryota; kingdom Viridiplantae; phylum Streptophyta; class Magnoliopsida; order Poales; family Poaceae; genus Brachypodium; species Brachypodium distachyon. Next base: position 58,413,056 of record NC_016132.3, on the reverse strand, counting down.
AGAAGGCGGGCATCAAGGGGCAGATCATGCTGATCCTGTTCCTAGTTATTCTGCTCATCATCCTTTTCGTTCTAGTGTTCTTGACATAGCATATATACAGTAGTTTACATGTACCTGCTTCCTGTAAGTTGTGCAGGAATAAATGTAGCACTACAATGTTACCCATTCTACCTGGCTGTTGTGTGCTCCACGTTTGAAAGAACAAAAAAAAATCTCGCAGCTGTGGCCGTTCGATCTGTTTGTGAATATGAACATTACTCGAAAAACTACGGCAGGTTTCTAATCTGAAAGTTAAACACGAGCTATCCATCATGCATGGGTCGTAAAGAATCCAGGTTTCTATACTTTCTTCGTTTAATTCCATATATATCGCGATGCATGCATGCAAATATGCAATAATACAGAGATCCATATATACACAGCTAAAGACGACTCAAAAGGCCACACGTATAAACAGAATCGATCGAGATCTCATGTCGTCCACCGCCGCCGATGGCCCCACCACGAACTAGATCAGCGCGCCGCCATCGCCATTACCGCCGGACTGGTCCAAGCTCCCCGACGAAATCCTCGCGGCCGTCCGCCTTCTGGTCTCCCTGCGGGACCGCGTGCGGCTCGCCGCCGCGGGACCCGGCCGAGCCCGCCGTGCCGCTGCTGCTGATCCTCCACCCCTCCGACTCCGATCGCCAGATCCGCGGCGGCGGCTTCGTCGTCCCCGGCGCCGACTACCCGGGCAGGAAATGCGTGTACAGCCCCGAGGACGGCGGCGGGCTGTTCGACCTCCCGATCCCCTGCGGCCGCGTCGTCGGCGCCCACGAGGGCGGCTGGCTCGGCGTGCTCTCCGTCATCAACCCCTTCTCCTCCACCCCCGGCGGTGACGCCAGCGGCCTCTTATTGCAGGTGCCGCTGGAGTTCGGGGTCTGCAAGGTCGTCTTCTCCGACGCCCCTACGACATCCAGCATCAGCGGCTTCGTCCTCGCCGCCATCACCGGCGACAGGCTGAGCGTCGCACTGCGCAGGGTGTCGTCGCCGTCGCCGGAGAAGAGGTTGTCCATGGAGAAGGCGGCGGCGGTTGGACCAGGCACCGAGTCTGCTGCTCCGACGGCAATGTCATGGAGAAGGAGAAATCCATCATCTCCGACATCGCCTTCTGCAACGGAGGAGGAGACCTCTACGCGCTCTGCGGCAAGAAGAGGCTCCTCAAGCTATTCAAGATCTCCGTCTCCGTCGGCGCCGCGAAGGGAGACGGAGACGGGCTCCTCCGCGTGGCGCCGGCGCGGCAGGTGGGGGAGGAGTTGGACACCGGCGCGGAGGAAGACGACGACGACGACGAAAAGCGGAGGACCCCCTACCACGCCCGCCAGGTACTTGGTCAGCCTGCGGGGGAAGCCGGCGGTGGCGGCCCTGGCGAGGTGGGCGCCCGGGCGGCACGGCGAGCCCTTCTTCAAGGTGTTCGAGCTCGACACCACCGGCGACGGCAACGGCGGATGCGGGTGGGCGGAGGCGAAGGGGCTGGGCGGCGATCACGCGCTGTTCGTGGGGCCGGCGTGCTCGCGGGCGGCGGAGGTGGGCGGGGACATGCGGAGGGACGCCGTGTATTACTCGGGATACCGGAGGTCCGGAGCACGGCGGCGCGGGGAAGAAGAAGAAGACGGTGGTGGCTTGAAGGAGGAGGGGATCGCGTCGGTGGGGTACTGCATCGGGAACGGTGCTCTCGGCGCCACGTGAATCCTCCGGCCGGCGGACGTGTCACTAGCAGACCTGCGATCACGTTTGACAAGGCCGGTGTTTTGAGCTACTGCATGACTAAAATTGTACTGTAAAAAAACGAAGGGAATGATCTCAATCGCTGCCACTGCCACTCTGCCACGATTAGAGAGTTTAGAGTTCATTCGTACGGTGTTCGTACGTCGCCACTCACTTTTAAACATAAACGTTTTACAGTAACAAAAAGATCATGAAAATTTCTTGCTAATTGTAGGAAGGAAAAAAACATTACCGATCCGGAGGCTCGTGGGGCCATCGGAGGCGTGGGGAGGCAGTGCAGCAACGGATTTGGCGGCGCGTGTGCGGATTTTAGGTCGGACTTAGCATCTCGCGCGCGTCAGGGACGGACGAAGCGATTTTTTTTTCCGGACTTGTGGTTCGGTAGGCCGGACAGACCGATCCCCCAATTGGGCTGGGCCCAGGCCGAAGCCCAAATCGCACGACGGACAGGGACCGACGAAGCCCAAATCCCCTGAATTTAGCTAGTGCTTTAGCTTCTGCAATCATGTATTACAGCTGCTGCGATTGTTTTTATTTGTTGTGCAGCTAAAAGTGAAAGGAGGAACACTTTTGGCAATTGGTCAGACGGCTAGTAGAGTTTCTTAAAATTGTTTATCCCTGTCTCTTGCATTTGCTACCGTACAGGAAAGCTTGTGTCTCATCTGACTAAACAGATTTGATTTAGGTTGATGTTTAATTCCTACCAAGGCAGCTTGGCTGTCGCCTGTCGACGATTTGCTCCGACTTCCACTTGCAAATTCTTCTGTAAAATATCGCTACGACTTGCAGCCAAGATATTGCTGTTACTTATCGCTGGAGGGATCTGATGAAGCGGTATTGATGCATTGAGACATTGAGTTGTCTTGCCGGGTGAGAAAATGCAAAAAAATAAAAGAAATAAAAAATGAACCGAAAAGGGAAAAAGGGGACGGCAGACGAAACTAGGCGAGAAGCGCAAAAAACAAGAGGCCCAGTATCAGTTAGCCCATCACCGGGGCCAGTATCAATTAGCCCATCACCGGGGCCAGTATCAATTAGCCCATCCCCGAGGCCCAGATGATGCCCCTATATATACAAACCCACCAAGCGGGTAGGGTTTCTCCCTCTCGCTCGCTCGCTGCCTCCCTCGCGTGCCCTCTCCGCGCCGCCGCCGCCGTCGTCGACCGTCCCCGCTTCCGGCCTTTCACCATGGTGAGCTCCCCCGAGTCAAATCTTTCTGCACATATGCAGATTATCATCTCCGGTCCACCCCTAATCGTTCAATTCGTCTACCTCTCTCTCCACGCAGATCATCTCCAAGAAGAACCGCAGGGAGATCTGCAAGTACCTCTTCCAAGGTAACTGTCTGAGCCCCTCCTTTGTATTCTCTCCTCCCGCTTGCTGATAGATTCGTGCTCACTCTCCGGATGCTAATGTCTCGTTACTGTTTACTGCCCCGATATGTTTGATTTAGTGTAGTGTTTTAGGTTCTGTTTCGTGTAGATTTTAGGTTTGCTTCGTCCAATTTCATGCGACAGAACGGTACTAAGTATATTGCTTGCGCCGATGCGGTTGTGCTATATAGGGTATTCGTTGAACGACACGGTCATTCGTTTTGAGCATTTTTTTATCTGTGTTCTACCAATTCCAACATACACAGTTGGATACCATGACCTGAAAATTCTGTAGCATGCGAAGTAGTAGAAATTGTATATGCCCAAAGAATGCTGCAATTCCTTATGATGGGCCGAAGGCTTGTACTGAAATTCTTTGAATGGGCTTGTTTGAGCAGAGGGAGTCTTGTATGCGAAGAAGGACTACAACCTGGCCAAGCACCCGCAGGTCGATGCCTCCAACTTGGAGGTCATCAAGCTCATGCAGAGCTTCAAGTCCAAGGAGTATGTCAGGGAGACCTTCTCGTGGCAGCACTACTACTGGTACCTGACCAATGATGGCATTGAGTTCCTGCGTACCTTCCTCAACCTGCCGTCAGAGATTGTGCCCAACACCCTGAAGAAGTCTGCCAAGCCGCCGTCTCGCCCATTCGGCTCTGGACCGCCGGGTGACCGCCCCAGGTGAGATGTCTGCTCTTTGTGCTAATTTCTACTATGCTTTGTTGTCTCTTGCTGTGAGAATTCACCTCTTCATCTAGCTATTTATTTAGTTATCATTGTAATAGTTTTCGAGTAGTCTCTGGAATTGTGAGTTCTGTTGACTTAATTTGCAGTGGGATTGTGTTAGTTCTACTCCAGCATTCTACTAGCCAAAATTAAATTATTTCATACAGTTTTTTTATTGCAAATCTCAACCTACATACTTGCTATGGCCTATATTAAACCTCGGCCACAACCTTTTTGTCCATCCTGTGATGGACTTTTGATTTTTGTTTGAGATCCGAGATCCAAGCTTGGGAATTCATTTTTGTGTTCTTTATGTATCTGTTCGTTGTACCATTCCACTGCCCATTTCAGCTGTAGAATGCTGTGTAGATAAAACATTAACTAATTACATTTGGCAAGTCAAGATAGTACGAGGAGGCTGAGAAGCAATTGTTGAATGACATCCAATGTGTCAGTTTCTGTTTCAATCATATTATCATGTAGGTCAGGTGGCCCCAAAGATTACACTGGTATCATCTCTAACTTTTGACTATAATTTGGCAGGGGCCCACCTCGTTTTGAGGGTGACAGGCCAAGGTTCGGTGATAGGGATGGTTACAGGGGAGGCCCTCGTGGTGCTCCAGGTGATTTCGCTGGTGAGAAGGGTGGAGCTCCTGCTGAGTTCCAGCCATCTTTCAGGGTAAGAGCTCCAATTATTGTTCTTACATTTTGTATGATTCTTTACTGTTGATTTGTGTCGATCTTGTTCTGTTGGTGCCTGCAATTTTCTTGCGGACTCTATTCAAGATAGCATTAGGTTTTTAATGCGAAGCATTTCAACAGTTAGGCTAACTTCCAATTTTCACACAAGTACATTATGCTGTTCTGTAAAATAGTTCCAACCTCATATTGAACTGCCATGCTGTATTGCATGATTTGCACGTTTAGATGTAATTCGAAGATTTTGCAGTTTAATATTTTCTGGACTATTGCTTGTAATGTTCAGTTCTGTCTTCCTGTTATGTAAAATATGTCCTTTTTGCGCATCTACTCAAAGCAGTCAATTGTTCATAATCTTTCTTGGAACTAATTTGTCTTTATTTGTTTTTGTTGATCAGGGTGGTAGCCGACCTGCCTTTGGCCGTGGAGGTGGCGGTGGCACTTTCGGTGCTGGTGCATCGTCCATGGAGTGAACAAGGGATACATCAGCTAGCGGGAGCGCTGTTTTACCTAATAGCTTTCCAGATCCAATGCGCAAGAGGTGTCTTGTCTTCTCTGTTGATGTTTGAATTCTGCGGACAACGAGATTTTGTTTATCGAATTGTAGCCAAGGTTATTAAGACATGGTTTATGGTTTTGTTTGGTAGACTGAACTCCTTTAAATGAAATTATGTCAGCTGTTGGTACGCTGAGAATCTGAAATCTGACAGATTGTTACTTAATCGTTTTTCTCCATTGGTGTGAGAATTTCTCTCTGGGCTCTTTGATCGTAACAACCTTCATTTTCGCATGACGTGTGTGCCCATGTCGTTTGAGGTATGTTGTCCGTGAAAATTGGGTTTTCTTTCGAAGGTCCAGCAGTAAAGAGCCTTGTTAGTCGTGCGTTAGAGTGTAATTTGTGAATCAGAATGGAAATGCAATTACGGAGTACAAATCTGTTTAGAGGTTGGTAGGTTTGGAATGTGGAAAGAGAAATTTGTGAATCAGAATGAGACTGCAGTTACAAATCTGTCCAAAGTTCGTGTTGTACTCCCTACTTAATCCGATCGGAATGTGTTGTACTCCCTTTGATCCATCGGAATGTGTTGTACTTCCTTTGATCCTAAATTTGTCCAAATATGGATGTATGTACTTTAAAAAAATGTCTAGATACTTTTAATACTTCGACAATAATTTAAGATCGGATGGAGTAATTAACTAAAATTTGTTAAATTTGGAACTTATCCCTTATCGTCCGGCCTTTCCATTTGACACGAGTGCTGGGCAGGGTTTGCGGATCAAAAAATTCTAAATTCTTAATGCTTACAGTTGATCAGAAAAATATCTACTCGGACAAAAATATTCTCTCTCCGATCCTGAATTCATGTCGTGGTTTTAGTTCAAATTTGTACTAAAACGACGACAAGAGTTTAGTTTGGGATAGGAGGATTATGAAACGGGAATTCCGTCTGACAACGTGAATTTCTCGTAGCCATGACATGTAAAATAAAATTATTGAATTCAAAATTCAAAATTTGAACAGGCACAGTTGGTACCAACTGAAATGGGTATATAACCTCTCCATCCAAGATAAAACGCCCTTTCCAGTGCAACGGTCACCGCCGAGCGGCCGCACGGCATCGCAGCTAAACCCTTGTTCTCACTAAACCCTAAAATTCTCGGGCCACGGCCGCCAGGCTCCTCGACCCGCGGAAGACTCGAGCATGGCGGAGGAGCAAGGTGGGAGGGAGGCGCCACCCGCGGCAGACTCGAGCATGGAGGAGGGAAGGGACCCGTCAGCGCAGGACCCGCCTCCCAAATCCGCCGCCGCCTCCAGCTCCGGCCCCGGGCCCGGCGTCGGCGGGAAGGGCTCCCCGTGCGAGGAGTGCGGGGAGCAGCCCTGGAAGTACCGGTGCCCGGGGTGCTCCCGCCTCACCTGCAGCCTCCCCTGCGTCCAGTCCCACAAGCGCCGCACCGCCTGCTCCGGCAAGCGCCCCCGCACCGACCCCGTCCCGCTCTCCCAGTTCGACGACGACCGCCTCCTCTCCGGTCACCACCCTCCGTCCTCCTACTTAGATTCATCCCTCTGATCGACACCCCCTCAATCGCTCGCTGATATGCTTATCCTCGCCCTGTTTGCTGTGTTGCAGATTACAACCTGCTGGAGGAGACGAGCCAGGTGAGGGAGTCGGCCCACAGGCTGATCAGTGGCTTCGGCCGCAACTACGGAGGCGGCGGGGGAGCCCAGCTGCCCACGTGGCTCTTCTTCCTCCGCAAGGCGGCGCAGCGCAGGGGCGTCCGGCTCTTCTTCCAACCCAGAGGCATGACCCGGAGAGAGCAGAACCGTTCGCGCCACTACCAGAGGTCTCAATTCGCATCTCTGTTAATGTTGCTCATGGACCGATCCTGTCACCCAGATATGATGATGATGTTAGTTGGAATACTAGTCCATTTTGTGTTAATAACTGGAATTTTTAGACAGTAAAAGTATATGGATGCTGTACGCAGCTCAAATGCTTTCTATCTGCTTGGGTTTAGTTGCTTGAGCTATGTATTCGGTAGTCATCCAATTGACATCACTGTCATCGACGAGCTCTAGAATTATTGCTTCTCGGAAGTTCAGTAAGTTTGCTTTAGAATCATTGGTTGCGTGGTTCATTTCGTATGTTTGAAAGTGATTATGATTCAATTTGGCATTTACATTATGCCACGGTCAGGTCAATTTGGCCTTTCCCTTATTTCACGGTCAGGTTCTTAGACTTGCACTGGTAAAATTTTCATTCAAGTTTGTCACCGCAAAACTGCCAAGTGTCAACATGTATACCTTGAGAATCAATACTACGTATCACTCTTTTTAATAATCTGTGTATTTCTAAGTGTCCCACCCTTCTCAGTCTCGCTATCGTAAAATCATAGATACATTTCAGTGAACCTTACCAGTAGTATCACTCTTTCTTTCCCACCCTCTTTACCTTGTATCAAATGAATGCTGCTTTACCTGTCGATATATGTTTGCAGAAAGGACTGCATATACTGGACACTTGAGTGGAGGTTTAATTCAACAGATGTTGTCGTAACTGACCATGAGTAAGTTCGCGTTAATCAATTATTTTGGAAATCTTCCTTATGTTTTCTTCAGTCTGCATACTTAGCTAGTTTAGCACTGTCCAGACATGTCAAGATATCCATGTAGAACTGTATTAAATTACTGACATAGCTGCATGTTAGGATGTATGATGTGTCTATCATTTTCAAACTTCTTATATCACATATTTTGGTCTGCGCTTGTCTCTACTTAACTTGGGAAAACAGAGATAAGCATTCATATGTATGTTGCAATAGTTACTTTCAGTCACTTGTATATACAATATCTCCCATTTTCATTTCATGCTCATTATGCCTTGTTTTCCAGGATAGATGAGCATGCAAGCTTGCTATCGTTATTGGAAAAACATCTGAGTCCTACTCCTTGCAAGGACCAGCTTACACCATATCGCAATGCCGAATTGCGTGATTTGAAACTGTTCATTCAGAAGTCTGCCAAGGTATTTTAGCCAGCTACCATGTGCCTTGCATGATATTATCACTTGCTATAAATTACTCCCTCCGTTTCATAATTCTTGTCTCAAATTTGCCCAAAAATGGATGTATCTATTCCTAAAAAGCGTCTAGATACATGTAATATTTCGACAAGAATTATGGAACGGAGGGAGTATGTTAAAACATCGACCATTTTTTAATTTGCTGCAGGATTCAAAGTCACCATACCGTCAACTCAATATAGAAGAACCCTTGCACTCCCAACTGAGGGGCATTCTTGTTGTCGAGTACCCAACCATTAACGTCTTTCTTCCATCAGATAGTTATGACTTTAAAGTTGAGAAGTTTGTAAACAAGATTAGTAGAAATGAACATCCCCCTGGCAACACAAATGATAGCCCTCCTCTAGAAGGCACTGAGTTTCATGAGGAAGAAATAGAGGAAGGCGAGTTGACATCAGAGACACAGGTTATAGATCTCAAGGATTGTGGAACTTCACATAACTCTAGTCTTTCTTCAGTGAAGGTTACAAGTGAACCTAAGATAGATAGCAAGGCAGATTCTTCAGTGCTGTCATATATCCGCCGTCTGGCACTTAATCAACCTAGCAAGATTGCACCCAATACAATTTCTGGGGCTCCCAAGACTAAATCTTGCACGAAAGTCTATCTGCTGGACTCGGAGGAAAGAGCTGATGGTGCATCAAGCTTAGAAAGTCCGGCCACAGAACTCAAGGACCATGTGACTTCACACCTTGGCAATATTGCTCCAGCAAAAGGTACGATTATACCTAGCACAGATTGCGGGACAGATTCTTCAGTCCCGGGTGATGCTCAGGAAGAATATGGTTGGCAAAGCAAGCTGACACCAAATGCGACACCTGAAGCTCAAAAGCGGAAATCCAACATGAAAGTTCATCCAGTGGACACTGAGGAAACCCAGGGGCTAGCCTCAGAGGTGTCCAACCTGGAGTTTGATCTGGATATGAAAGATTCTTTCGAAGATCTGTTTGGGGACTTCAATCCTGATGATTTCCTGAACTTTGATCCTGAAATAATGGATGAAGATGAATCTGGAGAAATAAGGTCCCTTTTTAATATCTGGGACGATTTAGAGGAAGGGGAAATTCCTTCACCATTGTTGTGAAGAACCTGGTACTCAGATTCTATGCAAGGGAGATTATTCCTTCACCATTGTGGTGGAGAACCTGGTACTCGGAATCTATGCAAGACTGGAATTTATTCAAGACTTGCAATGATACTGCCGACTGGAAAAGTCCATCTCCCTCATCAAACACTCCTATACATTTGTTTTGCCAGGAGTATTTCTGGAGCACTCCTGTGTACCGCTATCTGCCTAGCGCCTCTTGAGAGTTCTTCAGGTGCTATTTCTCTTAATTCTTTTTTTTTCTTTTGTCCCGTTAGTTCTTGGAGCAGCATGGACTGTCATTCAAGTTGTTTAGCTTGTCCGGTCCTAAGCTGCAGAAATTTTGGGGTTGTGACTTTGGCAAGGCCTGCCTGTAGTTGCTACTACCTAGCAACCATGAACTGAATGAAGCCAGTGGGCAATACCATCAGAGTTGTATGTAAAATGGTGTTCTGCAGATGTTGTGATCGCAGTACACATCGACTTGTTGCTGATCAGTGCCCCTGGTTGTGCTTTTATCTGTGATCATTTTCGCTGGCTTCCTTCCGAATTGTGGAACATGGCTTTAAAAATGTACTCCCTCCGTCCCAAAATGAGTAACTTACAAATTCACGTCACTTATTTTGAAACGGAGGGAGTACGATATTCCAACATTCTAGTATGATACTTGTACGCAAAAAGGAAGAAAATCAAAGTTCTTGGGAACTCTTCAAATTAGAGGGTCTTGAAAATTAAACTATTCCAATAATAATTTTTCATGAATTCTGTTTAGAAATCTATACCATTATATTAAATTCGAAACGGTGGTGATGGTACGGGCGTCGCTGCGGTACGTCACTTTGCCAAAATTATGAATATGCCACCACTGTCCGGGGGTGGACGCGGTACGTCACATTTGTTCTTCCGTAGCAACGCACGGGGCTTTTTGCTATATTCATAAATTAATTACTGCTCCCAAAAATGTACAGATGGAAGACAAAAGAAATCTATCACGCAACCCCTCCATATAGCGAAGAATACCTTTTGAGTGTCAGACAGACAGCCAGAAAGACATAGACCGAACCCCTGCTCGGCGGAACCCCATGGCGGCAGCGGCGGGCGGCGGCGGCGGCGGAGGGAAGGTGTCGTTCAAGGTGATCCTCACCTCCGACCCCAAGCTACCCTTCAAAGTGTGAGTACTCTATCCCCTCTCTCTATCTCTCTCGTCCTCGACCCCGGACCAGATCTCGTTCCACGGGGAGACGCGTCTGCTTCTCTCTCTCTCGTTCTGATCTGGTGCGTATGGTTACCACCCCGCAGGTTCAGCGTGCCGGAGGCGGCGCCCTTCACCGCGGTGCTCAAGTTCGCCGCCGAGGAGTTCAAGGTCCCGCCCCAGACCAGCGCCATCATCACCAACGGTACGGCCCCCCTCCGCTTTCTACTACCCATGGGAATCACTGATCCCTCGTCGTCGAGATCGCGGTTTTTCCTTCTAGAGGGGCTCTACCGGATTATGATGCTTGGATTTGATCATCGAATTTTGATGCCTAGGAAGGATTACATGTCTAGTCTGGTCCGAATAGGTGTTTGGTTTATTGGGGCTGTGGCAAATTAATTTGGGGACTCCATGGCCTAGTGGATGCTTGCGAATGATCGGCACCGTTTCTGAGATACGAATGATGCGAATAGGAACCCTTGTAGTTTTGGTTTTTCTTCCCGGGACATAGATCTTGTACCCTATAGGATGGCTGCTGCTGATCTGTTCCGTTTGAGCTTCTTTTTTAATCTAGACACCATTACACATTATCAGTATTCATAGCTTATCACATACACCCGACTACTTCTATGATGTGTCATTAGGAATGCGGAATGCCGGTTCTTAGAGAGAGAAAAATCCCATCTTAGTGAATTCACAAATGATGATCTCATTTGTTAACGGAAAGTTTCACCCCATCAAAGATGAAATTCTAGATCAGCACTTGCAGATGTATATCATGTCTTTATCCCAGCTTGTTTGTTTACAAGGATCTGAGGTATAGTTTTCAGCTGTTAGTTTATTGGCTATTGACAGGTGGTGGTAGGACTTGCATATTTACATGAGCTTAGTGCAACCATGAACTGTCATTTGATTATGAACAGTTAGGGTAGAGCAGAAAAATGATGATCTATTTGCTTATTTGTTTGACATACGCAATGTCCTTACTTGAAATAACGCATCCCCCCTTTGCAGATGGAGTCGGCATCAACCCGCAGCAAAGTGCAGGTACCATTTCCAGATACGAAGCTTACATTTTTGTTTCAGTTTTGTGCTCTTTTCCAGTTTTCCTGATATGCAAGATATTCTGTTGGTTACACAAAGTTCACTAGTGCGATATTCGAAACACCACTTTTTTTTCTGTAGGAGAGGTTGAGTTACTGGACAAGTTTAGCTGTCTATGTTATAGAAGATTGATTGAACTATGTGAGGTCACTGATTTTTTTGTTAATATTATGAACCATTTTGTTTGTTCTGGCACTAAAACTTGCTACCAGAACTTAAACAAGGTGGTCAGCTTGAGGGTAAAAGGAGTAGATGATCAGCATCGGGATTGATGATATGCAAAGCAATCGAACAAAAAATCATTATGGTTTGAATAAAGTGCAGTATCTTTTTCCATGACCATCTCATTACTGTTGCTCGATAAGGCTAGAATTAGCTTTGTAGTTCTCATCCTCATCTTCAGGATACTCACTGCCCTTCTCCTCTGCTTAAGTGATTTTATCCGACCCACCTTTTCTAGTTTGCAAATGCCGTATCCTGCAATGACCTTCTACGTCAGTCCAACCAAAATGACAACTTCAGTTAATTTACCATTTCTTCTTCCACGTTCTCGCTGACATGTAATCTTGTTCCAGGCAACGTGTTCTTGAAGCATGGCTCGGAGCTGCGCCTCATTCCCCGCGACAGAGTCGGAGCGCGGGCTGTGACCTTCTAGAAGTCGCTGCTACAGCCAACAACAAAAGAAACCTATATAACAGAATAAAATCGGCACTCGATGCTTGCTTGTATAACGTGACATGTTGATTGCTGAGGATGATTTGTCAGTATGACCAACCTTTACACTGTGACGGCTTGAAGATAGTTTTCCAACGGTGTCATGTTTTTTTCTTGACTCGTCTGCAGTGCAGTGTCTGATTTCCTGGCATGGTTTGAAGATTTCCTTGAAAAACCGCTGCATCACTCACTTCTCGCATGTTTTCTGCTGAAAATTAGCAACTTGCATGATCATTATTTAAAAACTGACAGCCATACATAACCTCATTTTGTTTATTGTGTTATGGGAAAAAAAATCGTGTAACAGCCTACCAGGTGCATAGCATAACCTAGAGTACCTGGTTAATAACACAATATTTTTTTTGCCGATGGAATTAGCAGAGAGAAACCTGTTGAGATGTATCAGCAGTTTATGACCACACGTGGAGCTCATGCAGTAGATGATGAACTATAACACTTCACCACTTCCGTACAATAAAAGAAAAACACTTGGCAGTATTCCACGGACGACCGCGGGACACCGCTCCTAACAGCCGTCCGATCCTCTCCAAACCCGATCGCCGCCGTCCAGGCCACCTTAGGCTTAGGCGCCGCTGGCCCGCTGCTGCCTTAAAGAGGAAGCCTCCTTGGTTGAAAAAAGCGGAAGAACACGAACTCCCCCCGAAACCAAAACCAAAACCAAAAAGCATCCGCATCCGAGCAGCAGGGGGGGGGGGAATCTGAGGGAGGGGGAACCGGAGCGAGGAGAAGCGGATGATGGATGATGATGCGGGGAGGAGGAAGAAGAAGTGGGTGGCGTGGGCGGCGGCGGCGGCCATCTTCGTGGTGCTCATGCTCGTCACGCCCGCCATCCCGCAGGACGAGGACTACCACGACTTCGCCGACCAGCGCGACCTCTTCCTCGGTAATTTCACCGCAACCGCCTCTCCCGCTTCCCCCGTCCCCTAAATCCTAAATCGCCGGCCCTTTGCTGACTGCTGTTGCTCCTGGCTTAGTACGATCAACTGGAGTCGCTGACTGACCTAGGAAGGAAGCAACGATTTGGGGGCACTTGTCCTAGTTTCCAGCAGCAGAAGCAGCAGCGATTTCGGCTGTTTTAGTAGTCTCTTTAGGTTCATGATGATTTGGTTGGTTTGACGAGTCCAGTTAGCTCAATTAAGTTTGAGGATAGGGAAATTTAGGGAGACAGTCAAGTAGGGGATTCGGCTGAATCATGCTCCATTCATCTGTTTTTCGTTAGTGCCAAGGGGATGCTTCTGGATAACAACATTACTTTCTGGCTGAATTACTCTTGGTGATAATGCATAGTGGTTTTGTTTTGTTTTGCTTTGCTTTGCAGGGATCCCTAATACGTTGAATGTGGTCTCAAACATCCCCTTCTTTTTCGTCGGTGTCGTGGGACTCATCTTGTGCCATTACAAAAACTACTTTAGGCTATGGTGCTGACTGAATGCTCATACCATTTGTGTTCCTGTTCTAACTCAAGTTAAAGATTTGAAGCACTCTCTGATGTTAATCTTGCTGGCAGCTCACAGGGGGAGCTCTGGAGTTGGACACTCTTCTTTGCTGGTGTCACGGCCGTCGGTTTTGGATCATCCTATTACCATCTCAACCCGAACAACGCCACACTAGTTTGGGACAGGTTGCCGGTAAGCCTTTCCTAGATCTTCTGTGCCGTAGATCTAGCATTCAGCACCATGATCTGTGCATTGATTCGTATTATGTTTACCCCCTAGGAGTGGCATCGTGTTCAAGTCTACTATTTGATCCCCTGACATGTATTCTCATGAGGGATTGCTTGAATGCGAATAGAATTTAGCACTCTTCTCGTTGTAGCACTGAAATACAAAGTGCATCATAATGACCTGCTTCGATAGAGCGCCACTTCGATAGGGTTGGGTCTGGCTCTGAACTCATGACTTGAATCAAAACAAAGGGGATTTGAAAGAAAAAAAAGTGGGAGTTAATTCTACCATAATCCACTATGATTAGTTGTCTGGCATGTCCCAATAAAGTTGTGTTCTCCAAAATTGCCTGGCAGAGACTAAATAGCCTCAATGCACCCTCTTTTACTCCCGCTTTCTTGATTTTCCATATGTTGGAGGCTAACATATTGCCTTGTTTGTCTAGATGACGATTGCTTTCACATCTATCATGGCCATTTTTATTATTGAAAGGGTTGATGATAGGGCAGGAACAAAGTCCCTTGCACCCCTTGTTTTTGCTGGTGCACTGAGCATCCTTTACTGGAGGTAAGCTCTTTCAATTGTTTACCTGTCCTCTCAGAATATTTCCTTCCTTTTATGCCTTCCTTTTTTATTGCCTCATGTAGGTTCTTTGATGATCTTCGCCCATATGCAGTAATTCAGTTTGTTCCATGCATTGCAATACCTGTGATGGCGATTGTTATTCCACCGATGTATACGCATTCAAGCTACTGGTTGTGGGCAGCAGGTTAGTGTTATTCTTGCTTAGTATCGCTGAGATGGCTATTTTTGATTAGCCCAGTTTTCTTATGCCACAAGATCCTATGATACTTTTTTTGAAAGCTGAACGTATCATACTTGGTTATAAACAACAGTTACCTGAAAACGATAGAAAATTCAGCACAAGTTACTATTGACCAGTGCCAAAATGATTCTGTTCCTTTGCTGTTCTCTGAAGATTTAGAGCAGTTGGCAGTCCAATTATAATATAAACAGATATATGAACTGCTGGTTTTTGGTTGTTCTCCTTTGATGAAGCTGCTATAAGAATGAGCCATGCGAATGCATTTCTTCTTAGCATAATTTAATACGATATAAGGTATGCAATATGGGTTTGTTTTGTTCTGATTTTTCAAGATAATTCCAGGATTTTACCTCCTTGCCAAAGTAGAAGAGGCTGCAGACAAACCTATTTATAGGTGGACCCATCAGATTGTTAGTGGTCATACTCTTAAGCATCTATGCGCTGCGATGGTACCTGTTTTCTTGACTCTCATGCTCGCAAAAAGGACAATTGAACCAGAAAGGTATGCTAAGAACTGTTTACTTCGTTGACTGCATGATCATCCGTACTTTTAGATTTTTAGGTTGATTGAACCATTTTTTACCTTTTAAGAATAAGGTATTCTAAGAACATTGGTATCATTCATTGTCCATCTGTTCTGATACAAATACACCCAGTATTTAGCCATACAGAATGTCTTGGAACAATCTTTGCAGTTACACGTTTAACAGACTTACTGTAAACTTCATGTTTGTCATAACCGTGCATCGCCGCACATGCCTCAGGCATACATCCCACTGCTACCACCGAATCGATTGTTAGCCCTTTTCTTAGCAACAATCTTCATCACGTTGAATATGCCTCGGGTGTGATATGTAATGTAGAAAGCCTTGCATGCATCTCCATGCCTGCGGAACTGAAGATCTTTTTATTTTTCTGTTATGCAGAGTAAGTTTACTCCAGATGTGGAAGATCAGTTGGGTTAGCATGAGAGCGCGCCGTTCCAGAGATAGCAATACCGTGGACGTCAACTACGATTATGCCGCAGTTTCAACTACACCTGAGCAGTAGTAGATACTATACTATGTATAATACTCTTGTTGCAAGGAATAAAAATTGAGCATCGATCTGAATATCGGGAGCTCCCGTCCTGATGGTTGGGTGTTGTCGCTGCCAAAGGAAGCCTGATGATGTAAATAAATAAATGAACCTTCAACATATGAACTTGTACTAATTGACAAGTGAGTAAAAATTGCCTTGATGAAAATCTCATAAAAATGAATGTCGTTGCGATGGTTGGGTGTTTGGTTGGTCCGTCCGATCGATCTTTGCCGGCCGTTGGTTCGGAAAATAATTAGGTGAGCCGGATACGGATACGGCCAGGCCACGAACACGATTACTACTCGGCTTGGCACGACACGGGTAACCCTAGCCTAGCCTAGCCTAGCGGGCGTACATAAATAGGGACTTGGGAGCCTGGAGATCAAAGCCACCATAGGAAGAAGAAGAGAATCGAGGAAATTAGCCAAGAAGAGAGGAAAGAGATCTCAATCTACTAGGAACTGAATTAACCAATAATCGTCAGATAGATCTCGGAACCCATGGCGCTTCGGTTTGCGGCGAGCAAGATCTCATCAGGCGGCCGCGCCCTTGAGCGACTGCCAATTAGGATTATTGGCGATAATGGCGGGGGGAGCTCAGTAATCCGCCGGTTCAGCTCCTCCCAATCGCCATCAAACCCTGTTGCTAGCAATGTATGCACGCAATGTGGAGCTCCCAAATCCATGCCCAACAATGCAGCAGAACCAACAATCGCAAGCAGCCCTCATCTCGGGCAATCCCCTTCTGTACCATGGTACGTACGCAGATCATTCTTCAGTTTGGAATGTCTCATTGCGTCTCAATTTATTATTATGTCCTTATTATATACTCCCTCTGTTCCTAAATTCTTGTCGTTGTTTTAGTTCAAATTTGTACTAAAATAAGGACAAGAATTTAGTAACGTCCGTATAGTATATTATTTGGTTTCTAGCTTAATTACTAGAGCAATTAATTAACTCGCTTTTCATTTTCTGGGGAAAAAAAAGGTGGTCAGGTCATAACCCGAGGTTCGTGCTGGGCGTGCTGCAGACGATCGGGCTGGCTGTCGGAGGCGGCGCCACAATCTACCTGGAGGCCAAGTATACCTACAAAGGGCCTATATTTGGGAATCAGCAGCCTCAAGAAGAACCGAAGAAGACGAATGATTATAATTAATTAACGCCCAGATATATAGACTCCTGTATATAAAGGGTGTCTTTAATTTGTTATATGGATGTGTTGTTGTTGGACATGAACAACGGATCGATGACAATTGCTGTTTATCAGATGTGACTTGTGAGGGGTCTCTCTATTAATTACGTACGTACCCATTTCCTTGTATTTTCGTACTAGTGCTAGGGGTCTCTGTATTACATCGTGTTCATGTATACTATTTGATCCCCTGACACATGTATTCTCATGAGGGATTGCTTGAATGGGATGGCAATAGGATTGAACACCGTTCTCGTTGTAGCACTTGCTAACTGAAACTTGAGTGCATCATAATGACCTGCTTCAATAGGGCTGGTCTGCTTCTGAACCCACGACTAGAATCAAACAAAGGGGATTTAAAAAAGGGAGAGTTAATTTTTATCAAAATCCACTATGATTAGTTGCCTGACATGTCCCAGTAAACTTGTATTCTCCAAAATCGCCTGGCAGAGACTAAATGGCATCAATGCCCCCTATTTTTACTTCCGCTTTCTTGATTTTCCGTATGTTGGCTTGTTTGTCTAGATGACGATTGCTTTCACATCTATCATGGCCATTTTCATTATTGAAAGGGTTGATGATAGGGCGGGAACCAAGTCCCTTGCACCCCTTGTTTTTGCTGGTGCACTGAGCATCCTTTACTGGAGGTAAGGTCTTTCAATTGTTTCTCTCAGAATATTTCCTTCCTTTCATTCATGCCTTCCTTTTTTATTGCATTATGCAGGTTCTTTGATGATCTTCGCCCATATGCAGTAATTCAGTTTGTTCCATGCGTTGCAATACCTGTGATGGCGATTGTTATTCCACCGATGTATACACATTCAAGCTACTGGCTGTGGGCAGCAGGTTAATGTTGTTTTTGCTCAGTATCGCAGAGATGGATGCATTTTTGTTGTTTGTGTAGATGGCTATTTGCGCTTCACCTTAATGCACTGGGTCCTTTGATGGTCATTTTCTTATAGCACAAGATCCTGTGATATTTTATTTTATTTTGCAAAACTGAACTCACTCTATAAACAATACAGTTACCTGAAAATTCATAGGAAATTCGCCCCTTCTTTTTAATTGTTATCTCAATACTATTGACCGGTGCCATAATGATTCTGCTTCGTTAATCATGTTTGCTGTTCTCTGAAAATTCATAGAGCAATCATCAGTCCAATTAATATAAACATTATACTATGAAATTATGAACTGCTGGTTTTTGGTTGTTCACATTTGATGAAGCTGCTATAAGAATGAGCCATGCAGAAGCATTTCTTCTTAGTGTAATTTACTACTCCCTCCGTTCCTAAATACTTGTCAATAAACCACGACAAGTATTTAGAAACGGAGGGACTACAAAGTAAACTATGCAATATGGATTTGTTTTGTTCTGATTTTTCAAAATAATTCCAGGATTTTACCTCCTTGCCAAAGTAGAAGAGGCTGCAGACAAACCTATTTATAGGTGGACCCATCAGATTGTTAGTGGTCATACTCTTAAGCATCTATGCGCGGCGATGGTACCTGTTTTCTTGACTCTCATGCTTGCAAAAAGGACAATTGAACCAGAAAGGTATGCTAAGAACTGTTTACTTTGTTGATTATGCCTCGATTTGTAATGTAGAAAGCTTTGCAGGAATGGACTCGGGAACTAAAGATCTTCTTTTTCTTCTGTTATGCAGAGTAAGTTTACTCCAGATGTGGAAGATCAGTTGGGTTAGCATGAGAGAGCGCCGTTCCAGAGATAACAATACCGTGGACGTGTCAACTACGATCATGCCGCAGTTCAAACTACACCTGAGCAGTAGACATCTTGCAAGGAATAAAAATGTCATCGATCTGAATACCGGGAGCTCCGTCAGGATGGCTGGCTCTTGTCGCTGCCAATAAAAGTGTGACGACCATGTAAAAGGAGCTTCATCAACCTGTAGTAGTAATTGACAACTGTGTAACTGATCTTCATCAAATCTCATAAATGACTATCGATCGGGAGCTCCGTCATGATGGTTGGGTGTCGTCGCTGCCAATGGAAGTCGATGATGATGTAAATAAATGACCTTCATCAACAACTTCTTTGGGTGATAACTGTGAAAATTATCTTTTATCGAATCTCAATAAATGACAAAATGTTCCTCTGGATTCATTTTAGATTTAGCTTCCAGAAGAAAAGCAGCATTCTTCTCTTCCATTTTTTTGACTGAAAGCTGTAGGAAAGACTCCCACAGCATATATATTAATAAAACAAATATTTACAAGTAGTACATGGAGGAGGGCCCAAAGGCAAGGTTTGGGACCCTAGGGTACAAAAGAAACAGAAACAAGCCAATCAAGCAATTCCGATTTGGCAACAGGAGAAAGTCTAACACTCTGACGAAGGAGCTCATCCTTGAAATTCTGGAACCAAGTTCGCCTAGAAGGCGAGCTCCGGTTGAAGATGAAACCGTTTCTTTGCTTCCAAATGTGCCAGCAAGCTGAGATGAAGATTTCTTTGACGCAGGACTTCGGTGCCTGAGATCGAACGCGCCGGCAGATATTATCGAAGGAGCCCCCCGGGATAGTGATGCCAATGGAGTTCCAGCAATCAAGGCTGAAGGAACACCTGAAGAAAAGATGTTCTTCTCTTCCATTACTCTGAAAACAATTAATGATGGGCGTAATTCCAATCCTGAGGCACTGAGGGGTCTCATGCAGCACATTGCTACACGGCCACCAAACTCTCCAAATACAAAATGTCGAGTTTACAAACATGATTTATCATCCACCTTACAGAGTAATGGAACATCAAACTTACGGCACGCAGCGTCTCGATCACACAAGTTCAGGTTTGAGGGAAAAATCATAAAGGTTTAGGTTTCCACATATTACAAAATATGCCAGGGCCAAACAGAAAAATAGAATTTGTAGAAATAAGTTCGATCTTGCTCGCAGTGTAGACGTGTAAGCAGTAGCACATGCTTTATTCGTAGACATAAATCAACCTCTCAGATACTCCACGTAGTCATCCAGTAAAATTAGGCCACAGGGAAGCTGCTCTGGGTTTCAAGCAGAACCAAATCGATCTCAAGCCCGTGCACGCTTCCTCTTGCTCCAGACATAGGCGTGCTTGAATGCCCTCAAATTCTACTCTGCTTAGAAACAAAAAAATCCTTCAATTAAATTTACCCATATCAAGTAGAAAGCACAAATGAAAAATGCTTTGTATTTTGGTTACTTCATAGGAATAAAATTCAAACGAAAGAACCAGCTTTTTCTGCCGAAAGGCTCCATTTCCAAAAGCACATAAACTAAGAACCGGTTTTGATAGGCAAACAAGCCTGCAGTCTTGGTATCTGTTGAGTGGCAGTATATGATAACTTGTTATATGCAATATCCCTATGGTGCACTAGTAACCAGCACTTTGTAGATGGACATATCCTTGATACGTGTAGTTGACGGTTTGTCAGCACTTTTGCGATTGCAGATGATAACAACATGATAAAATGGAGATCGAAAGCACTTACAAAATATTTCTCTTGATCGGCTAGGAGAAAAATGTTGGAACGAGGTTGGTATTGCTCCCTGAGCTTTTCTGCATCCACCAATCTTTGCTGCAGTGTATCTCGACCGACTGCTTGTACTTCTGTTTTTGGATATCCTTCATCTCATTGCATTGAATTACAGAAATATACGACAACTCTTCAAAGCAACAAGGTTTCTCGGATATCATGGATAGCTTTGGCAATTCCTCAAATTTCAGCCCTTGCAGCCTAGGAAAAACAATTTTGCCCATTTGGTTCATGCCAATGCCTTGCTGCGATTCTCCAGTTCGAATCAACATTTTCATTTCCTGGCACTGTGCAACTGTGAGCTGCTCAAGGAGTTTAAGTTGATGGATCCATGTCACCTCTTCTAATTTATCGCATTTGTAGATACTAACCACTGTAATGCTGATCCCTGCATTTTTCCATTTCACTGTTTCTAGGTTGAGAAGATTGTTCAGTTCAATGGTCACCAGGTGAGGGAGTAGGTCACCTCCTTCAGCTACCAATTCCTTCTGACTGCGAGAGCTTGCTACAATGGCCAGCTCTCGCAGTGCTTCTAGATTGGATAACAATTGCAAGTTGATGATATCTGGATTGCTCTGGTCTTCAAAGTTGTGCATGCAGAGTGCTTGCGTGCACACACTTTTCAACTGTCCCAGGTTTGTTATCTCTGCTATCGTCCGCACTGTAAAGCCGAGCATATCCAGAACTATGGTAGAGCTCGCTCATTCCTCAATACGGAAACTGACACCGGTTCGGAAAAGGTCCAGCCCTCGAAGCTTTTTCAGTGCGAAGATAAGCTCTGCTGGTATTGTTTGGAGACTCATGTTATTTCTGATATAAAAGTACCTGAGATCTACAAGCTCTTTCAGTTCTGGAGGCAGGGCACCGATGATTGTTGTTGCAGAAAGATTGAGATGTTCCAGTTTGATCAGTCTGCATATCTCCAAAGGGAATTCTTCTCTTCTCATCCCCTCCAAATCTAAGAAGGTTATCGTTTTGAAGTAACCAATCATCTTCTCAAGCGAGAACAAGTGTCGAGCCACCAACATCTTGAGCCGTGGGAAATAATCCGCGGAAGGCCATTCACACCATCCTGATGTATCTTCATGTGATACCCAAGCCTTCTCCACCGTGAACCACATCTTGTTTGTCAAGGCTGATCTATATGATGAATTTGGTAACCAGTTATTCTTGTATCCATGTTCATTGACAATCCAGATAGCCATCTTACGGATCATGTTGTGCATCTTGACATGTGAATCTGTAGAGTCAAGGCCGGTGTCACTTTTTTCCAACATGGATTTATGCACCAACATATTAATGAAGCTATGACCCGCATCACTAGCATTAGTATAATCATCTAACAAACCAAGTCCACTCCACCATCTTATAAGTTTCTTAATGGATATGCTTTCATTTTCAGGCCATAATGAGCATAACAGAAAACGCTGCTTCATCATATCATGTTCCACACTATCATAACTTTCTTGTAGACATCGTAGGCATTTGAGTAAATCCTCATGGTTATCAATTTTTTTATGCAGCTCTGACTTCCTCAACTGATCAATGGCGGTTCTCCATTCATAGGGATGGTTCTTGGACAACATAGACTTGCCAATTGTGCATAAGGCCTTTGGTAAACCGCTGCACTCCTCCACTATCTGTTGAATTGTCCATTTAAGTAATTAAGCTCGGATAGAACATGATAAAAAAACATATTATGTGCGATTAGGTAAAAATAAACAGTAATAGAACATGATAAAATACATGTACCAAAAAAAAATTGCAATGACTTTGTGTAATACAACTTTGTATTCTCTCTCTTTTTGCATTATTTGGGAAATGGCTACCAGGGATGAATAGTTTTTACAAATCGTTTATCCTAGTTGGAGCTCTGCGGTTTGGTTCGCTTTATTGAATTGCCCAAACGAGCTTGTTTTTTTTAAAAGAAAGTTTTTTTTTTCAGGTCATTCATAAGGCGTCTAGTGGGATCAGTGGTCCAGCAGTTTCCTATGAACTCCAGGCATAGTGACTCTGAGATTGGTGAATCTTTTTGCTGAGTGTATCGAAGCAAAGCTAATGTACTAGCTAGTTCCAATTTAATTTACATCGTAAATGATTGCAACTCTGGTTTTGTTCATCGTGCATAATGTAGACGGCATATGCTACCAATGTATTGCTTCAGAAAAAGAAAAAAAAAACAGTCTAGCTAGCATCCACCAAATGGGGCTGGAACTATTAGTTCATCCAAACATGCATGGATGTGAAACTAACCTTTTCTGCAGCTTTGCGAATCTCCACATGTTCGAAGATTGTAGTACTTCCCACATTTTCAGCGAAGAGACTCCACGCGTCTTCTTTATTCAAGCACCTCATTTGGATGGTACGAGTACGAGGGGGGTGGTCGCTTGACGGCCAGGGTGATATCATCTTGTCACACACCTCCATGCTCCTTGATGTGAACACAACTTTACGCCGGGGTTTCTTTGCTTCATCAAGCAAGGGGATGCCGACCTCGTTGAGATCAATATACTCCCATAGATCATCCACCAGCAACAAGAAGTCCTTGCGTTGAAGGTGGTCGCTGATGATAGCCGATTGGGAAATTTCGTTGTCTATCTGGCGTAGTCCCATGCTAACGGAGATACGTTTTTGCAAGTCAGCAACTCTGCATCCCTTGCCAGCCTGAACAAGCAGTACATCCGAGAAATAATCATCATACTCAGCTGAACGGGAATCACATACCAGATTGATAAGCTTTGTCTTGCCCACGCCTCCCATGCCCCAAATCCCCATGCATGACTCGGAGCGATTGTTCTTGATGAAATTCAGCACCTTGCGATAGGAGCTACCCATTCCAGGTGGAATCGTCGTCACTCGCGGCACCTCTTGTGGTTGGCCAGAGTCTGCCTGTGGTAGCGATCTCCTGCCTTGTCTGGTGAGACTTGTGTCTACCGCTGGCATTAATCTGACGCCCTGGGTATTAAGACTATTGGCCTTTTTGAGCTCCGTGTCGGCTTCCCTGCCGATGAAGCACTTCTTGAAGTAATCGATTGGGCCACAATTTTCAAGATCAGCCTTGATTCTTTCCACATCCTCTACCAAATTGTCCACCCTATCCAGCCATCCGATGCGTTCTCGAGAATTTAGCAAGTTTTCCCGCTCGCGGAGCTCCCTTCGCATGTCAATCAGCGGCTTGACAGTTTCTTGGAGATCCTTCACACGGCGGTCAACGCCGAAGGGGTATCCAACATGCGCTGCTATGGGATCCCACAACTTGCTGAGGATAGCCACAAGAACAGCGAAAACAACGCCGACCCATATCTTTGCTTCATGCTCCATCTTCTTCGCACTGCATGCTCTCTCGTTCCTCTCCTCTCAACTCAGTGTTCCTCGAGATTTATGGTTCTGCGGACTTTTGGGTTTTTAGTCTCTCCTCGCATAGTATTAAACAAAAAGAGCTACTCCAGTACAATTTTTTCTGGATTATCAGTCACGGAGAAGTGAATAGGGCTCCTCGCATATTAAAAACAGTTCTCATGATTTTCAGTTCGAGATCAGTCGCGTGCTTGGTCGTCAGATCTTAATCCAACAGTTCTGGTGCGTCGATTGAGATTTATACCTTTTGCCTAAATATCAGACGTCCGAGACATAGCCACACAAAAAAAGGGTGGTTAGCGCGGCAGAAATATTTTATACTCCCACTTGGGTGGTCATTATCGGTAGTGGTTAGTGCAGCCTGATGGTTAGTGCAGCTAGCGGAAGAAATTTAGGAATTAGTTATTCAATAGAAAATGTAGTAGCCAGGGATGCAAGCGGGGTCCGACCTTTAAATTTTGAGCATTTTTTTTAACTAGCAAGTACCTAGTGGTCTAAAAGCAGGACATTAGCATGATAGGTCATCCTCAATACAATACTTTGGGCATCTCCGAGGAGAGTCCCCATTTCCTGTCAGTTTGTCCAGATTTGTCCATTTGGATGACATGGACAAATAATGCAATCCATTGAGTCCTATGAGGAGGTACCAACCAAGTATTCTGCACTGTGTCCTCAAAATTACCTATGCAGCCAGCAGAATGCAACTTATAGGACAATATCGTAAATTATAAAGAGATCATGCCACAGGAGCAGCAGCCAGCAGACAGCAACTAACCTATCAACCCGCCCTCTCCCTTGCAAGGTAACCCTTTTTTTTGCGAGAAAACCGAACAAGTCGCTTCAGCTAGCCATTTTTTCATATCAAGAACTTGGATGGATGGATAGATCCTGCTTCCTTCCGATACGTACAGATACAGGATGTCAACCAACTTCCTGCCGTAAGTGTTTTCTTCCTCCTTGTATACATCTCTTTTGGTCTTCTTTCTTACAAAATTTCCCATGCCTCATCTGGTGCCAACGAGGTTGTTTGATTGCAGAGTGCTGACTTTGGCTAATCTGGGCCTATGCTGCGTATAAGCGCTCCAGGCCGATCTCTGGATCCAAAACCGTTAATCTCGGTTAGCTAAGTGAGTTCAGAACTTGAGATGAGAGAATCAAACAGGGTTGTCTCGGAAAAAGGAGAATGGATCTGGTTGAAGGAGAGCAAATTACCAATGTGGACGATCTTATTTTTATCTCATATGCTTGTAATTAGTCAAATATGTGTCAACCACATCATGGGGACGAGTATCCCAGTTACGGGGATCTCTATTATGGTCTTGTGTGCAGATGCTATAATTGTTTGTGGAGTCTCCAAGACGTGCTTGGGTCAGTATCTAGAGGCTATTGGAGTTGCACGCGTGGAGCTGCGCAGGATGCAAATCTCCCTCCATCGTATGGATGCACTACTCACGTATTCTGATCAAAGCATGGAATGGGAGAAGAGCGTGGATGAGTTGTATTCTGATCAGCGCGTGGAATGGGAAAAGAGCGTGGAAGATTTGCGTCACAAGCATTTGCAGATTGGTATTGTGTATGATGGGCGCGGCCTAAATTACTTGAAGAGTATATACTTCTGCTGGATAGCACACCTCGAGCTTAAGTACACAACCAATTATCTCCTCAAGCAAGGACACACCTTACTGCACCCACAATATCAGTTGAGGGGAACCATGGACTTCTACAGGACGAAGGTGCTTGATTTCATCGAGGACATGGGCGCCGACTCCGGATTGCTGGGGATTTGGGGCATGGGCGGCTTGGGCAAGTCATCCCTTCTCAAGCTGATCAGTGATTCTCGTTCAGAGTATGATAATAACGCTTCTTTAAAAGTCCTGTTTGTTCGTGCTGATATTGGATGTACCGTTGGTCAGGTGCAAGAAGCTATCGCCGTTAGTATGGGGTTGCTTGTAACGGGCGATGAGGCTTCCCAAGCAGAACTCATTCATGACCATCTCACAGACAAGAACTTCTTATTGCTGTTAGATGATCTATGGGGATATCTTGATCTGAAAGCTGTCGGCATCCCCTCGCCACTTGGGACAGTCGTTGTAGTCTCTCGTCAGGGACAACGTTCAGTACCGCAGAAACGCCGCAAAGTTGTGTTGACAACAAGGAGACCAGATGTGTGTATCCAAATGGGATGCCATGACAAGACCATCCCAATGGAGTGCTTGGATGAAGAAGATACTTGGAAACTCTTCCATAAAGGTTGGCCTGTACCTGTAGTCGCCAATAGAGTTGATGGCTTTGCCACAGAAAGAGATAAATTGTTGTCAGATGAGGTAGTAGAAGCCAGGCCACACACAGACGTCATCCAGCAGCAGCGGCAAGATCGGCTGCCGGAAATGATGAGCTCCTTCGAGAAGGTCCGCTATTTCATCGAGGACAAGGATGCCCGGTCCACATTGCTGGGGTTTTGGGGCATGCGAGGCATGGGCAAGACATATCTTCTCAGGCTCGTACGTGATTTTTACACTCGCAATCATCCTTGCTTCGACCATGTTCTGTTCGTTGGGGCTGGAACTGGATGCGTGATGAACAATGTGCAAAATGCTATCGCCATCAATTTGAACATGGATTTGGCCATGATGTCATCGTCAGATGAGTTGTCCCGAGCCATGCATATCTTCGCCTATCTCGAACACAAGAGCTACCTGTTTTTACTAGATGACATAAGAGAGCCCCTTAATTGGTGGGCTATTGGCCTGCCAATATTCACGCGTAGGCAGCAAAAGATCATCTTAGCCACAAGGAGTCAGGCTGCGTGTACCCTCATGGTTGGCCAAGCGAGAAACACCATCGAGGTACGGCGTTTGGAAGAAGACGATGCATGGAAACTCTTCAGAGCCAAGGTTGGGCTCGGAATCATTGATGATCATCCCCAAGTTCGTCATCTTGCTGAGCAGGTATGTTTCTCTCCCATCAAATAATTGCCTTCAACACATTGCAAAACTGCTCCTGGTCTAACTTGAGTAAGTATTACTATTAATCAATAAGCAGATGGTTTCACTGTGCGAAGGTTTGCCTCTAGCCTTATGCTCCCTTGGTCGAGCCATGTCAAGTAAGAGAGACCCCAGGGAATGGAGGACCGCCTACAGTCAGCTTCGTCAGTTCAGGGACGTTGTGGGCTTGAAGCCCTGTGAAATCGATGACAAGATGGCTTTGCTACTTTGATCCTTATTCCTTAACCAGCTGCAGATGGTAGAGACCAGAGGACACGGAACATCATCTCAGATGAAGAAATGTAAGCCACGGCCTGGTTATCCTTCCTGTCTAAAAGTTTGTTGTAAAATTTTACTACTATACTGTGTGGTTGTGGGTGCAAGATATGAACAGATGTTTTCCCAAAAGGAAAAAAAATGTGAACATATCATTTGTGTTACTATCGAGCCTTGATTGAGTTCTTGATTAGCAGCGATAAACATTGCACGGTTCGTGGAGCTTCCGATCTTCAGATCGATCGATGCCAGTTTTTATTCCTGTCAAAAGAGACACATATATCTATAGGATGTATACTACTTCCACCGTTTCACAAAGGATGACGTATTTTGTTTCATTAACACAAGTCTTTCACCGATGAAAACTCTATTGATATGTGTTTTTTCATACATGAAATTTATATCAATGGATTCATCTTTAAAAGTACTTGCTAATGATCATGGTTTCGTTTCATATAACTTACATATTAATAACGTAATTTTTAATCAAAGATTTGTCTTAACGAAACAAAATACGTCAACCTTTGTGAAATGGAGAGAGTACTACGGAGTACTATTTGAAACTCCAGCTAATTGCAATCGGTGTCCACCGTGGTGACGTGGCGTCGTTATCTCTGGAACGACGTGCAGAGCACAACAAACCACAGGAATAGATAATGACAAATGTGAAAAAAGAATGCAAGTTTTCTATTGAATACTGCTTTTTTTTTGCGGGTAATTGAATACTGCTCCAATTTGAAGGATACGCCAATCTATAAAGCCCCGGCACACCTTCACATTTATTCTATGCAGAAAGATTCACATACTTACCGGGACATGTTAAGTTGTCATATATATAGACATCTGTGATAAACAATCCGTCGGTGACAAAGTGTTTCGTGTCAATTATTGATACCTCAGTACGTCTCCACTTTTGGACGGACCAGCCAATAAAAAGGGTTTCTTAGGTATGGTACATCCCTCAACAAACATCATGGGAATATATAGGCTTGTTTACCTATCAAAACCACGTCTCATACAGTCATACTCATTTGTCATGTATATTGCCTCTTGCATCATTTTTAATTCATTGTGTCGCGTAGAGCGAACCTACAGAAAAGACAGATTGGTACCTCTCAATTGAGAGATATGCCACCTACCATAAAGGATAACTAGTCTCCAATGAGACACACAAAACCGGAAACTCGAGTACATTGCCTGCAACTAAACCCACCTTAAACAAAGACATGCAAGGCCTAAAACCTGTGTTTGATCCCCGTAGTCTTGAGGTACAACCAGTGCTAGTAGCGCTGGCTAACGAGATTGCTCAGGTCGTTAAGCTGAGATTGTTAACCTCGTTATTGATAACGATCCGAAAGCATGTCGTTTGTTAAGCTCGTTAACATAAATAGTGATCTACGGTCCATTTGCTTTACTTTTTCTTTTCTTTTTGGCATGATCTAATTTTGTCTCTGTAAATTTTTGACAGACAAACAAAAATAACAGCAACACATAAATTTAAGGCACACATCGGATCAACCCAGAGATGAGCGGTACCTCAAAGTCGGAGATGCAATGCGAGCCACCTGACCTGATCGTCGTCGTCGCACTCCCTCCTACAGAACCGGAGGCGGGAGCCAACAGCTTGTAGGGTGCCGCGCGCTCGGACGGACGAATGAGGGCGGCCGGCGGATGGGAGTTCCCTGGGCGAAGACGAAGGCAGTCTGGGCTGGATGAGCAGTGGGCCCGGCAAGCCGCCGTGCCGGTTTACTGGGAGAAGTCGGCAAGCCGCCGGCGCCGCCTACCGATGGGGGTTAGTGTTGGGGATTCTTTTTTTTTAGAGGGGTTGTGGATTTTCTGGGAGTAAACTTCGATGCACCCGTGCCGTTCGTTCGTCGGCTGGGCCGGCCTGATTACACACTCGGATACGGCCCGCCAGGAACAATAGTGTTATGATCGATGGTAATTAGATGTGACTTGTGAGGAGTCTCAAGTAAAGCAGGGACGTCTAATATGAATTATTGCGAACATATGTAATCAGATTGATACATCTCATTTTTGTCAGGTGAACATGCTTTGATCACCTTCACGGTTCATCGTATAATTGTGTACGTTCTGAGAGTAATTAACCTGAAGATACTTTACATGAAAGGGAGGGAAAGAAAGAAAGAAGAAGAAGAAGAAGAAGAAGAAGAAGAAGAAGAAGAAGAAAAATCAACCTCGGATTACAATTACAAATTGCATCAGCTGATGCCGCCACTAGTGTACAGTTAAACATTACACAATGGCAATGATCGATGCGTGCTGCCGATTGCCCGCCACTCTTCTCAATCCAGAATTCTTCTATCTGCAGCAAATCTTAATTTTGCCAGATGAAAAAGCCGTGCTGCGACGTCGCAACGCCCGAATAATCTGTACATGCATATGGATCATCTGGCTGCCGTTGTCGTCAGGCCAAGAAATGCCACGAGAAAGAGACTACGGGGCCTGGGGTGTCATACTCATGTATATGTTGGTCTATGATCCACTCTCAATTTGGTTGCTGAATGGTAACCGGTCGACGCCCCTCTCGACCGCGTCCCTCCACAGCCGGTACCGTATGCCGAGCTTGTCATATGACACTGGCCAGTTCCAAACGTTGGCACCACTGTTCATCCGCTCTTGTTGGCCGAGCACGAGCCGTAGATCCTCATTCAAAACCTGCAGAAGATATCATCCAAAGTACCATGGTCAGACACAGACGTTGGAACCGGTCCAGATTTTATTGTTTCTAAATTTGCAAGTGAGAGTTACAGATTAGTAATTCAGTCAGTAGCTATTGTTGATATATTTTTTTAGAGAACTATCATGTTGAAATCTTATAGATAATGGCACTGTTGATATATATTTTAGAGAACTCGCATGTTGAAATCTTATATATAATGGCACAATCGATTGGATGCGTTATGGAGTTGCTCAGATATTTTGAGACTTACCTTCTCAGCGAAATGTGACCACAATAGATGCATGAAAGGGATGTGCTTGATCCAGGGGGCGAAGTCGAGTGACATCCGATACAGCAGTCTGGTTTTATTCCTAGATGATGGCAAACATATATGGAGCTGGTGGAGATGCGTCGAACATTGCTGTGTGCTCTTCCCTTCTAGCTTTCCGGGCTTGGAGATGCCAATGGTCGACAAGACCATGCAGGGCGGCCGGAACTCCATATCAATGGGGTAAGGATCCCAGTACCCTTGGAGCCCAGAAGTAGGTGTCAAGAACTTCACAAAGCTGACAATGATAAGACATCATCAACA
Organism: Brachypodium distachyon; assembly: GCF_000005505.3. Taxonomy (NCBI): domain Eukaryota; kingdom Viridiplantae; phylum Streptophyta; class Magnoliopsida; order Poales; family Poaceae; genus Brachypodium; species Brachypodium distachyon. The sequence goes on along the minus strand of NC_016132.3, from coordinate 58,382,609 downwards.
TGTGCTGATTTGCACAGACATAATATCACTACAGATACACGGAAACTGTTTATTCATCGGTCAGTTCTATTTGGGCCTTGAAATGTGTAAAAATACCTTGGAACACTCCAACCCTTTGCAAAGGTGGATGTATGAGTAAAGGGGGCATGCGCAAGGTCTAGTAGATTGTCCAGAAGAAGTCCATGCTCCACAGGTAGCTCCATCACTATCTGTTGAGTGATCAAGAACCCCATTACTATTCAGTCTCAACTGAATGTACATGAAAATTGCATAACAGCGCCATTGCTGCAGATCACATGATTTATTTTATTTTACCTCTGCATGGATTGTAAACCCTGAAGGAGGCAGCAGAGAAGGGATGGTGGGTGTCGGTGTATCGTCGCCAGGCCAGATCCAGACCATTCCTTCTTGCTCGAAGCATGGCAATGCCCGGATGCGCACATTGAGCATCTTTGTTGATGGCATTTTCTCACATTTTCCGTCAGTCGAATACTCCCACCCTGAAGGTTGTTAAAAAAACTGAAATATTACTTGGACGTCATCCTTGCTTATCAAAAAAATATTAATGAGCATAAGAAACCTGACTGAATAAGTGCAGTTCTTTCTCATACGTTATTAACACTTTCAAGTAATTTCTAGTTCTTAAAATTATATATCAGCAGGATATAATACATGTACCTTCAGCACCATTTTAACTAAAATTCTAAGTAAAAATAAAAATCTGGCTGCAAGTAATGTTCACCGTTTTCATATACTCAACTTTAGAATTCTAAGTTTAATTTGTTTTCAGTACTTACCATGATAAGGGCACGTGATTCTGCCCTCATTCACTGAACCAAGATCAAGAGGGCAAGCTCTGTGAGCACAGGTATTCTGAACACATCCAGGCCTCCTATCTTTTCCTCGGAATATTACCCACTGCTCCTCAAAACAATCTATTGGTACCTGAGAGCACATAAATGAGACCTTGTCAAATAAACACATGTGTCTATGACTGCTAACTCAGAAATTCTTTGAAACAAGCATTTAGCTTTACCATTGTGTCATCTTTCAGGTCACTGGAGAAAGCAACAGGGTACCAGAAGTTCTTCAGATTGGGATTGTAAGGCTTCACCGGGCCAGAAATGTTGAGGCTCCGTCTTTTAGCCTTTTTGGCTCCAACATGTGTCGTGGAGGAAGTGCTCGGATCAAGATCAAGAGAAGTGCTTGGATCAAGAGTAGCGCAATCGGCTGTAGATGCAAAAGCGCTTCCATCCGACAACAGCCTTTCATTGACCACTGTCTCCATTTGTGCTAGCTTATCAAGTGCGGACGACACTCTAGATTCTGACAAATAAAGCTGTATTGAGACAAATGAAAACGTCAGGTTGCACAAGACATTAATTGGAAGGTTTTAATTTGGATTTTCTCCTGAAAATTTACCTGGTTGTGAGCTTTCGCGAGTTCTTCCTGTAACCCGGCAAGATCTTTCCTCAAGTTCCCCACCGACTTGAAGTCTCTTGCTAGAGGATTAAGAACCTCAACCACCTGCATTTCATTTCATTTTTTGTTTAGAATCCATGTTAAATTCATATCAATTAGTTTCGTCCACAAAATTCGACCCCACTCATCTATTTGATAACCATTGGACCCCTTCATACTAATGCTGAGTAGCTAGCAATCATGGTAAAATTCAGCACTTGCAGACTGAAAACCTTTAAAAAAATGACCATATAAGACTGAATATTTTTCTCTGAACATACCTCCGACAAGTTAATTACTAGTTTACTTTAAAAAAAATGGGGCTTGCTTCCAGAGCATATTAATTTGTATACCTTGTTGTGAAGCACCATGATGGTGAGCAGGTCCTGCCTAGCCCTCCAGTCGCAGTACTGGATGTCGAACCGGGCGACGTCGAGCGCCTGCTTCGCGTCCAAGAACTGGCCCTTCTCGATGGGAACCCTCGGCCCCGGGTCATCGACGTGGAACAGGGCCTCCCATTGGTTGTTGTCCTTGAGATAGTCAGCGCTGTCATCCCTCAGCACTGCGTACACCTTGATTCCACCATCCCTACCAACACCCTGTCCCCAAGAACATCATCATCAGTTCAGTTCAGTTCATCATGGCAGCGTTGTATCTAGTTATAGCAGAGAACTGGATAATTTGGGGATTCAGTGGATATTCAGAAACTTGTACTTCCTCCGTCCAACAAAGGATGTCTCAACTTTGATTAAATTTGAATGCATCTATACACTAAGTCATTCCCGGATACATTCAAATTTTATCAAACTTGAGACATCTTTTGTTGGACGGAGGAAGTATCCAAAATTAGCCCATGGGTAAGAAATCGGAGAGTTTGCAAGCAAATCATAAGTAACATCTCCATTAGTGGTTTGGAGTGATGCTGGGCCTGAAGATCACGATTCAACATGTAACATCCAGATAACCAAGCTCGAAGAACATTTGCCGCGAAGATTGCAGGCAGAAGCGATTTGGTTCAGGCAGGAGCTGAAGAACCCTACCACCGTCCACCGATGGCTTGCAAAAATCACATTGTTCATCGAGAACTGACCACTGACAACAAAAAAATCCAACCAAAACAAAACAAAACTGCGGCTTTGTTCAGGCACAGGCAAAGAACGCATACAGATAAATCCATGTAAAATTAAAGCAGAGGATGTGTTCTCACCTTTCTGGATAAGCAGCGGAAGGAGGGCTTGATGAGCAGGCGCGGCACCAGGGACAGCGAAGCCACTGTGTTCATGGAGCAGGGTCTGAGCGCCGCCGGCCGGAATCCGCCGCCGCAATCGAGCAGCGAGAAAAGGGGGGGAATTTTCGGTCCGAAGCGAGTGTGGACTGATTTATTTTTCTTCCCCGGGAAATTAATTTTCGCGGCTGAAGTTGAGCTTGACGGCTTGCGACGATAAGAGGAGGCAGCTGCCCGCGATCCCCACGGGCCTCCCACGCGCCGCCACGTGGCCGCCAGCGCAGGGCTCGGGCGCTGACGTGGACGCCTCCACAGCCAGGGGCTTGTTTGCTCTGCCTTGTACTTGCACCCGATTGGTGTACCGCGCTGCCGAATTGTCATCAAAGACCTTCTACTGTGAGTAAATAGCACTCAGACCCGTTTGGAACGAAGGGAAAAGCATAGGAGAAGTGCAGGAACACTGTTCATACGGAAAAAGTTTCCTTTGTGGCGTTTGGAAGGAAAGAACAGAGTGTAGGAATTCTTCAGGATAGGAACTCAAATCCTCTACATTTTGCATGCATTCCACGGGATTCCTAACATCTACTTCAACCTCATTTTTTCTACTTCGCGTGTTTTCAGTTTCCTGTGTTCCAAACAAGTTTTTGTAAAACTTTCCTGTATTTTATATTCCTTAGTTTTGCATGTACATTCCTTTCCTATCCCTCTGTTTTTTTCTGTTCCTATGTATTGAATTTCTGTGTTCCAAACAGGGTCTAAATTGTGTTCTAAACCGAGCTTACAAACTAACAAGACTATCTGTTCTAAACCTTGAACTTGTAGAGCCGGTCAAACTCGAACACCCACTTCCTTGTCCACATCCAAGAGGTAACAAAATATTTCGACCTCACATCAAGTTCAAGACTTTAAAAATAGACTTTATTATATTCTATTTCCTCCATTCTCTCGACCTATAATTTGTACTAAAACCACGACAAGTATTTAGGAACGAAGGAAGTACATATAAACGAATGTATGTCTACTCTTGTCAACAAAAATCATATAACGAGGGTGGAGTTCCTTATTTCCGTCTGATGTACGTAACGTAGGCACGTTTTCACACGTAATGAAATTATGGGCCGAAGCTCTCCAAGCATTTCGAGCAGGGTCAATTCCAAAGAATCGGTCCAGACCTGCAATTTCACATGAAAGCGAGGGCCATGCGAACAAAAGCGATTGAGAGGCTCTACCGTAGTAGACAGTGTATAAACGATGGATGGATGGATAGATTGCGGGGATAAGACGGTGCTCAAGCTCGTGTCCTGACGCGTCCAGGTGGCAGGGTGTGGGCCCGGAACACGTGTGGTGGCAAAAGCTCATTTTCCTGCCAGCGTGGACAAGCTTGCTCCTGGGTCCTGACCATTAATCAGTTCCTGCGCTGCGCCAGGAGCAGGAGGATTTTATGCTCACGTGGGGATTTTCTCTTCTTCTTTTGAAGTTCAGTCCAAGGTTTTTCTCTTTTTTTTTCTGAGAGAGAGGGTCCAAGGTTTTCCTTTTCTGAAGCAACTCTCTGCAGTGCGGCCCATCATCTCCGGCCTGGCCCAGAACCGCTACATTCCAAGCCTAGTCCGGCCTGGTCAAATCTATTGCAGGATGAGATGCATAATATTGGACCGGGCTTTTTCCTGCCCGCACGAATTTGGCCCAGCTTTATTACATCTCGAGAGAAGGGTGAGTCCATCCATTTGATCCAAAATATTGGCCAGCTTTTGTGCTAAAAAATAAAAAAAACAAGCCTTAAAAAAAACTAAGCTTTTAACTTGGTTGACAGCTAAACTTTTAGCTACTGCTAAGTCATACCACAGGATGTTACAAGGTACTATTACTCTGTATACACTAGGTAAAGTAAGCACAGGTCATTAGTGCAGGTTTGTGCCTTTGTTTACAAGTAGGAGTAGAAACAGATGCCAAGCGACAGATGGATGATTCTACATTCTCACAGTCCAAAGCGTATTAGAATCTAACATCCGCTTCTTCAGTTCAGTTCACTCGAGCGAAGCCAAGCCACGACTCTCACACACACAAAGCCAAAATTAACGAAGCGGCGATTGCATTGCATCATCAAGCTCCGAGACCAAGACACGTCGACGGAATGGATGCCGCTCTGGAGCAAAGCTTGGCCGGATCGCTTCTCACAGGGGCACGGCGGCGGCGAGCCAGGCGATGGCGGGGCCGGCGAGGCGGGCGGCGCGAGGGAGCACAGCCCGCGCCACGCCGGGCAGCATCGGGTACGTCAGCACGCCCAGCAGGAACCAGTTCACGCTCAGCAGCGCCACCGCGCCGGACGCCTGACGGCGGCCGTGGCGGGCGCGGAAGAGGCGCGCGACGCTGCACATGGACATGGCCACCACGGCGAGGAGCCCCGCCAGGAGCGGCAGGCACGCGTGCGCCGGCGCGTCCTCCGCCGCCGCCCACGCCGCCACCCCGCCCACCGCCGCCGACATCCCCACGCTGAACAGGCTCCGCCGCCGCGCCGTCGCCGCCAACAGCCCGAGCTGCCGCTGGGCCTCCTCCTCCGCCGCCGCCTTGCTCGAATCGTCGCCGGACACGAACACGAAGCCCTCCTCCTGCTCTTCTTCGCCTTCTTCCTGCTCCTCTTCTCGGCCTCCCGCCGTCAGTGCGGGCGCCGGCTTCTTCTTCTCGTCCCAGGCGGCCTTCCCTTTGAGTTCGCGGAGCCGCAGGTTCTCCTTCTTGAGCGCCTTCATCTGCCAAATCAACACCCAAATAATCCAAGCTAATTAATCCTCTGCTCTGCGTCGCCTCCAATGGAGGATTCGATTCGATTCGGTCCTTGCATACGTACCTGGGCCTCGAGGAAGCGGATCCTGGCGAAAGCTTCGTCGTGCTCCTGGTCCATCTCGTCGAGGACGTCCTCCAAGTCCGCCTGCTCCATGAGCGCCGCCTTGAGCTTCTCCTCCAGTGCTCTGTTCTCCCACACCACCTTCTCCATCTGCGCCTCCATCTCCCCCAAAAGCCCATCCAACTGCACGAGGAGAAACACGGATCACGCAGCTAATTCATCAACCAGAGGTTGGTTGATTGAGTGATTATTGACTGATTGGATGATTGAGTACCTTGCGCTCTCTGTCGGCGGCGGCGAGGACGCGGAGGGGGGAGGTGAGGAAGGCGAGGGCGCACGCCATGGCCTCCAAGCAGATCAGCGCCGGGAGCTGCACGGCCAGCCGCAGGAACCAGCGAGCGAGCGCTACGACCAAGCAGGAGGAAGAAGAAGAAGAAGAATACATGTGGGAGCAGCCTCTGTCAGTCTGGATCTCAGCTCAAGCGGCCACCATGGCCTGTATAGCTTGCTAGCCCGTCTGCGGCCCTGCTGACGCCGGCCGGTAGGTTGGAATTGGGTCGATCTCCCCGTGGAGCAACAAAGATGATGAGGATGGGCAGAGAAAGGATGAGTTTCGGACTCTGGGAAAGGGACAGAGACTGGCTGACTGAGAGAGTGAGAGAGGCGGCCGCGTAGCAGGGGCGGGGGTGACACGTGTGCCCCCTGGCGCCGTCTCGCCGCGCCGCGTCACCGCCTTGATGATGATGAGGTGTCTGCCACCGTCGATCGCGCTTGTTTGTTGCCATCTTCTTATCCATCCATCCATCCATCGCCGGATGGGTACGTAGACTGACCGACTGACTGGAGCTATGTCTGACTGCCACTGTACTCCCTAGCTCGCTGGCAAAAAAATTGTCGTGTGTGCCTCTTGTGTAAATCTCCTTTACAGTGTTGAACTGTTGGTCGATGTGTGTGTGTGTGTGGAAAATCAGAGCCCGCAGCGTCTCACGTACACGATTACCCCGACGCCGGCAATGATGCCTAGCCGGAGAGACGGCGGTCAGGCACTCTGCGGCGCCGTCGAGGTGGATGATCCGATACTGGTCTCGAACCCATCGTCCATATGCAGCCTCACCACCTGAATCAATCAAAAGGAACACGAAATGTGGGAAATGTTCAGCCATGCAAGTGTGTGCACGGTGTAGTGAAACCGTGACAAGAAGATATCTAGAACTGGAGACTCAGGATGAGTGTTTCCCCGGATGATGGCATTGACAGATTCAGCGTCAGAACTTTGGAAGAGGAACTTTTTCAGATGGAAGTTTATTTAGAGAGATTTGAGCCAGTGATGTCAAGATAAAGAAGAGAACCACCTTCCATCCAACTGATATGGCGTGCACGACCGCTGCAACCAGGTCGCTGTCTGTAGCCAGGAGAACTCTGTCGCCTTCGTCGTCCTCGTACTGCTCAGAACAATTCAAGTAAGACTGGCTGACAGTAAGGCTAAAACGCTGCTAGTACACAAGTTCAGAGATTTCTAAGTTATTTTTAGCCTGTGTATTGCTTGCGGGTACTGAAAAATATATCACCTAGTACAAATATATCTCTGAAACTACTGAAAAATCCCAGGAACGCGATGTCTACTTAGTGAACAGAAAAAGTGCAAGCCACAAACAATAAACGTTTATGAGTAATCGGTTTTACTAAGGCTCAGTCGCCTCAGAAGTTTATATTTCTCAGTCCATTCTGGCCGAGAGCGAATTAGGCGTTGCGGTTTGTACGTACTACTACTTGCTTGCGTCCTTATCGTTAGGTGGGCTGGCGATCTGTTTTTTTCTTTTTCGTTTTTTAGGAAAGGCTGGCGATCTAGTGAGGGGGGTGGCGTGGCTCTACTTCATGGGCCGGTCTTGTGATGTTTTTATGGGCTTGTTCCTAATTAGAATTAGGGCCTATTTTTCTACTGTGTGTTTATTGGCTTTCTTATTTGTGTGGAGAATTAAATCGAGTGGGTTTTGTGAAACGGTGTCTCATTTTCTTTCTAACGGGTCTATAGTATCCACCAATTAAACTTCTAATTTGTACCTTCGGATTTCGTGTCAGGAATTGGTTGTTGTATTTTTGCAACCCATGAAACGGAAAAAAAATTACGGGGACAACTGAAAAATTTACAGTTGCTATCTCAGGCAACGGGAAAAATTACGGATGCCCCTGAAAAAATTACTGTCGCAAACCCATCCAACGGGAAAAATTACGGGTGCTAATAAAAAAAATTACAGCCGCAACCCCATGCAATGGGAAATATTACGGGTGCAAAAAAAAACAATGGCAACCCCATGTAACGGGGAAAATTACGGTGTAACTGAAAAAATTGCCGTCGCAACTCCATGCGACGGGGAAAATTATGGGTGCAACTGAAAAAATTAAAGCCAAAACCTGATGCTACGTGGAAAATTGCGGGTACAACTGGAAATTACAGTCACAAACCTATGAACGTGCAACAGAAAATTAAGGGTGCGATTTTAAAAATTACAACCGCAACCCCATGCAAAAATAAAAATTACAGGAGTAACTAGAAAAACTACGGCTGCAACAATAACCGTGTTTTTTCATTCTATTATCAGGCATCTCTAAACATAAAAACACAGATAAATCGCATACACAAACAAACGCACGTGCCGAGGGAGAGATCGATCGGGACTCCGGCCTACAGGCTCGTCGACCGAGAAAAACAATTTCTCAGTCGACTGAGCTGTAGACAGACCCATAGAACAATTAACGTTCACGTAATGTACTTGTCGTTTAATCCGTAGCAACCCACGGATTATATGGTGCTAGTACAAAACAAAATAATAAGTACACACATTTCATCTGGCACAGAGAGGTTGTCGGTAACTTTGCTAATTAAGCACAAAGCCAACGCACAAACATTGACAAAGCGAAAACCTTTGGACTTAGATATAGCAAAACGTGAGATTGGATTGTCATGCGTAATCTTTTTTGTAATCCTGCAAATGAAAGAGGCCGGCCGGCGACCTTTCGTTAATGGAATTTTTGCGGTGAAGCACGGCGCTAAGGAGTCCCTGGGGAAAAAAAATATGGCATATACATTCTTACAAATCAAAGAGCGTTACCCCGTATAATTTTTTTTTTCTAATGATGACTTCAGTCTAGCTTCACAATCCTTATGAAAATCCTTCAAATAGTACACCATTAACGACGGAAAGACCTTATATGCAACTAAGTTTCTAATTTCCTTTTTTCACATATACTCGATCGCTTTTCTGAATGAATTCTCATGGATGATTTATTTATTTTATTTGAATGTGCCGAATACGGTAGTTGGCCCCCAAAATTAACAGGGTCGAAACCTTTCGAAGCGAAAGCAAAACCGTACTAATTATTCCCTGAAACCTAAGGACGGCAAAGTCAGACCTTATGGTATAGTTTTGGTTCTAACCACCAACGCCAACCTGCAGCAGTGATTTCAACATGATGTGCTCACTCCCATGTGGCTGGCCGCAAATATATATGCACTTTCGTACGTTGTTGACACTTGACATTGCTTGCAGTTAATCAGCCATGTTTCTTGTGCATAAAATTTAAACGGTTTAACGTGCGTCTATAAAAAACTTACTAGCAGGTAAATAGCCGTAAATAGCAGACTATACTACATGGATATATTTTTCTAGATCAAGAATTATCCTGCAATTACTATTTCATTTTTAATGCAACTCGCAAGGTGTCACACACACAATTGATTGACAAACTACTATTAGCAATTAGGACTCGTCTGTATTGCAAAAAATTCAAAACAAATTTGTTGAATTTTAATAAGAACTTTCCCTATAGAGACCTTTTGGTTTGGAGGATTGGAACTTTCAAAATTCCTATAGATGGCTTTCCCACATCCAAATTCCTTAGTATTCCTAGACCTCAGAAAGTAAGTTTAGAAAAAAAATGACAAAAGGCATTTGACTGACTTCATATATAGGAATTATAAGCGTGTAGGCATGTTTAATGAGGGAAACAATTGTACCGGAGTATCAAAGTATCAAACATGCGATATAGCTTAAAATACAATCAAGGCTGAAACCAATATCAAAAGTCACATATATAAGCCGTCCGAGGATGCAAAAGATGACATCCGGCTATGGGCGTGCAGACATATCTCAAGTCATGTAGTTTTTACTCTTCAATACTACTAATTCTTCAACTAATAATTTCGCATGCCAAGATATATGACTGTGAAATCATCTAATTTATAGTTCAACATATTCTTGTAGCTAGGTTAGTTTTGAATGACAACTTTTCTCTTACGATATTGTGAAGATGAGTATATATCCACTGGCTTTACATCCTAGCTTTCATTGGTTGGAACGACCATCGATCTTGGATAGTTCCGAAGGTGTTTGATGGCATTTTATTTCTTGTAGTCATTTGTCTTTTTTGGCATGGTCTTGTACTTGGCTTGTAATAATTTTTTGTTGTGAGGATCATGATATGGATGCAGAGGCCGAGAGATAATGAAAAAATTTCTTTGTAAAAAAAAATGTAGGCATAGCTTCATAGCAGAGAAGCAGCAACTTGAGGTTATGGATGTTGCCTATAACATCCATAATGGTGAGATTATTGATTGAATTGGGATGAAACCATACTGTGTTACTTCTCTTAGAGTTTATAATACAGTCATCTTAACTACTCCCACCGATCCAAATTTCAGTTTTTTTTTCTTTTTTCAAAATGAGCGAATCTATATATTGAAACGCGTCTAGATAGATACATGTGTATCTAGACCAAATTAATTTGGATAGGATCGAGGGAGTATATGGGCCGGTTCTTTTCGGCTTCCTGGACCGACTTCTCTGAGAAGCTGCCCTCCCCCAGCTTCTTGGAAAAGCCGTCACCTAAATTTGATTAGGATACTAAACTAGTTTGGCCCAAACTACTTTGGAAATCTAGTTAAATTTGTGATGCGGCTTCTCCAAGAAACTAGGTGCGGGCAGCTTCTAGGAGAAACCGGTGCTAGAAGCCGAAAAGAATGCACCCTATATGTCGTTTACAAGATCAAATTTCAAAGACTACTACAAACAATGCAACATTACTTCACAGTTTGTTGAACCTCAACATAAAAACATGAACATCATAGATATTAATTTGGTGACCCAAATCCTAATGATCTCCATACACCTAATTATTAGAGTATATCCAGAGCAACTGATTTTCGGTTGTTTTCTGTCGATTCTTCCTGTGATATGCTCTATCCATATATTCTAGATCGAATTACTATCTGCAGGTAGATTAATTAGGTCACTATTCGTGCATAATCACATGATTCTAAATCAAGAATCAGGATAATAAAAAAGGAACTAGCAAGAGGGGATCGAACAAAATTGAACAACCATGATCGAGATCCAATATAGCACACAGTACCATTTCTGTCTAAAATTGTATGCAAGTGAACAATTACCATGCCGAAGGTTGCTCACTCGATATATAGGGATGTATGTCTATGTATATATGTACTTAATCATATACAAAATTTATTTATTACTCACAAATCAAGCAAGCACAATCAGCCATCGTCGTCAGTGCCTGTCAAGCCTGGACATGCCGACCATGGAAGCGGCCGACACCGGGGCGTTGTAGTAGTACCGTGTCGATGATCCCGGGACCGCTGCCGGGTTGCGGCGGAAGGCGGTTCCGGAGAACCGCACCGCCATGAGCAGCGCCGTGCCGAGCTCGACCGCCATGGCGACCGCCTCGTGCAGCCGGCAGATGCTCCCCCTCATCACCACTCTCAGCACCACCTGGATCGCGCAGTCCATGGTCGCCGCCATCAATCGGCCGGCCGGCCAGCCAGCGTCAACGATAGATCGATCGCCGGCGGCGGCGGCGCCTATGGCTAGAGCAAGCTATAGCCTAGTTCTGCCTCTTCTTGATTTGGAAGGGCAGCTATATCGTCAGTTTGTGTGCGGCGTGTGTTTTAGACGGCAGGTAGGTTGGCTTTGTCATCTACCGTTCCTGAATTAATTAATTTGGTACTAGTACTATAGCTCCAGCTGGCTATTGTGGCGATGTTGATGGCGCAAAGTTGTGTGCGTTAGATAGATCCAAATTAAATTAGTTACTGCTACGATTTGTAAATGTCAAAAAATAGTTAGTTTGTGTACTAAAACCATGACAAAAATTTAAGAACGGAGGGATTATAAAATAATTATAATTAATTTGTCGATGAAAATGATCATGTCGAAGAATTAAGCCGAGTGGGATGCATGAAATCACAACTAGTTTTTTTCCCCTCTTACAACAAAAGGAAGACCCAAAACTATGTTGGACCATGCAAAGTCATGATCACGACATCGACGCGCCCCCCGCCCCCAATGTCTCCCAGGTCATTCGAAAAGGCGTAGGCAATGTCTCGATCGACAGATGTATAGGTAGTTTAATCTTGGCAAAATTGATTTTTGAATTATATATAGTTAACACCAATTTGCGCTAGCTAATCAAATGTCAACATCCCTGTGCATGCTTTCATAGTACTGTGTTATGTTCATAAAAAGAGCTAGCTAGGTAAAGTGGCTAGTTCTGTAGAGCAGATCCCACAGGCAATAATCCATGCTTGCATGTCGTCATCTCGATCGAATCAACTGCTCAATGCATACATGGTCACATGTAGACATATGTGTTTAGGCCATGAAGCATGCGATCGATCGAGTTGTACTTCCCAATATTATTGATTCTTCACACTCTAGTTAATTATCTACCAGCAGCTGTTTTAGAGGGGGGGGGGGGGGGTTAAGCGCAAAAAAAGAAAAGAAAACAATGTAACTAAATATAATCAAAGAAAGAAAACAGAACTCATAGAAAGGGGCGACCTTTGTGAGCAATTGATACACCATATTGTTGTTTGAATTATATTTGTTGCTTCTCGTAGGGAATCTCCACATGAAATAATACATTCGTGTTCCCAAAATTAAATTAGCCAAAAATTACATGCAAACAATTAAAATATGCCCTATAAGTGCACATTTTATTTGGCAGTGGGATTGCAACAAGGTGTGCTGTGCCCATGCAAATGCATGGAATCCGGCCGCTCACCGACAAGTAAACAGAGTGAAATGGTACTACAAGCTAGCCTTTCTTTTTTGCTGAATATATCGTTTTTATTTGCTACCTACAGATTAAAAGCAGTTTCTAATGTTGTGCCGAAAAAGGTCAATTAATAAAAAAGCTGACGGCGTTAGAGATCTGGACGATGAGGACAGGATGTTGTCATCCGATTCATCATGTGGCAGCAAGGTACGCATCCCTAGGACTGGCTTGCCATGTCGTCCGATCCGGGTGTCGACATGCATTTTCTCGGCTGTTTCCCGCTTTTAATTTTCTATGTCGATTGCCATATCAGATTCATGCATGATGTTTGCTTGATTAATTTGTTTTTTGTTTGACACGAATTAATTGATTCGGTGCGACCGGAAGAAAGAGGATACTTATATACCGGTCAGCAATTGCTTGAAGTTTTCTTGAATGGCCAAGTCATATGTTTTTAAAACCTGATATTCCGAGTTAGGGAATACTTCCTCGGATACTAAATTATTGTTGTTGTTTTAGTGCCTAAAAACAATAAGAATTTAGGATCGGGAAAGCACGAGTTAGTTTTCTTGGACAATCACACATTGTCGATCCAGCATGCATGTGTGCACTTTTAGGTGGCTGAGATTTTCAGAAGCTAATTTCAGTGGATTTGAAAAAATTCTTTAGTTCAGTGTACATGCATATTAATGAGTTTATCTAAAACGGGGAATGCGTTTGCGATTGATCTTGATTTCCTGTCTTGGTACGTATAAAAGGCGTCACGTCCATGGTGTACGCGTTTGTAGAAAATCTCAAATTTCATAATCTAGTTGATCAACTTGTCCGCCGTTAACTCATGGTGCAGCAATTTAGGTCCCAAATTAATGGTCATTCGTTTTCTCAAAGTTTGGATGGACACGTACGTTTTCCAAATTACGGACACCTTTTAGTTATTATTCTTCAGAACTTGAAAATTGACTTACTTAATCAATATAATCACCCTACAAGTTAAAATCAACTGATTAATGCACCATCTCTACTAGCTCCAACGATAGCTATCAGATTATCTGAACCAATTACTTTTGCATTGCCATGATCAGAAAAAAGGTTAACAAATTCCACATCACATTGCAATGCGTTACGATTTTTTCCAAACCAATCAACAAATCCAATTTTGCTCTACTAGAAGCTTGATTAATTTATCGTGGTCTAGTAACTCCTCGTTGATAGCACTAGCACACGTTCATCTACCATTCAACGGCTTCCTTTGAGCGCATCCTCGATTCGAATTTTTTCCTACGAGCATCCTCGTGCGTGGTGCCAATGCTAGATGGGCCGAGGTTACAGTGGGCCGTAAAGAAAAGGGAGCCCGTTCAAGGCACTGCACTGCCCTGTGCTGTTGTGGGCCGGCCTCTCCGAGGAAAGCAGCGTTGGATGGATTTCGAGGCCTCCAAATTCTTAAACAAGTTTCGTCTTTGTATTCTTTGGAAGTAAGGCCCGTTCTACCGGAGGAGACATACGTACACCAGCGCATTCCTCTCAAAAAAAAAAAAGTACACCAGCGCATTGACAGTTTATAGCCAGAGAAAAAAAACACCCGCGATCAACATAAAATTTGCTACTCTCTTCGATCCGTATTAATTGTCGAAATGCTGCTAGATCGATGGAAATAAGGCGTCGTTCCGTCGTCGCGCTTCTTCCTCCGCAGCCAGCTTCTTCTTCCTCTTCCTCTCGCTCCTCCCGTCGAAGAAAGCGTTGAAGATCCTGACCACGAACTCTCTGTTCTCGGCTGCTTTCGCAAGCTGCTCGCTCTGTATACTGGGCCTGGTACGGCCTAGTAAAACTGGCCGACCAGCCCAAGCGCGCAGCCCACTTGCACCAGCCCACTGCAGGAACCTTTCTTGCTTCCCAAGACGAACAACTCTCAAGACCCAAACCAACAAATCAAAGCAGCCCGGATTCGCCCTCTTCTTCCTCCCGAAACAAAGCCAAACCCGACACCGATTGCGGCCGCCGCCGCTAGCGCTACCGCCGGCGTCGAGTTTCCAGGGACAAACTCGCTCCCGCCTCTCCCGCACGCCCTCCGTCCCGCGGCTGCTCCTCCGCCCGCCCTCGCGAGCGCCTGGCTCGATACGACGACGACGACAGTCGCGGCCGCCTAGGGTTTCTTCCACGCCTATTCGCCGGAGGAGTGGGGAAACGAATTAGAGCGAGATGGTACGTTTACGTACGCCGGGTTTTTCTTTATCCGGGGGTGTGTTTCTCGATTTGATTCGATTCTGGGGGTGTGTTTCACGGCCTGTTCGGGATTTGATTGATGGACCGCGTGGCTGATGTTCTCTGCCTGCCTGCTTTGCTGGTTTCCTGCAGGCCGGGAGGTTGCTTGCGAACCTCATCGTCATGGGCGGCACCGTCGTCGGCAGGGCGGTGATCCAGGCCTACCGCCAGGCCATCGTCAGTGAGTGCCTCTGCTCTACCATCACCCCCTTGATAGAAAAATACGTGTTTTTTTTGTTCTGATGGTGATATGATGGTAACATGCATTGTGTTGCTGTGCTGGCTTGAGGGGGCATAGTTTGAAATGCTAGACTGCTTCAATTGCAACTACGAACACAGAAAAGTTTGGTATCTACTCCGTATTAATCATGAGTTATTGCCATTTTATGTTTGTTACTGTCATCATGGTAGTATTACTTGTCATTTAGTATGAAAGGATGAATATACTGAATTCATTTCAGTCTGAATGATCATTTGGTTAAATTAAAACTTGATTCATCTTAGTGGCATTTGACCCTGTCTTGAACTGTTGAGAAATGTCTGCAAAATTATCATGAACTTTATGCATTCAAAGGTGAGGCATAAGCCTGTAGATCAACAACCCTTGTTCGCCTAAATTACAGTAAATAGTCTAAGGTCTGCTTGGAAATTTTTGTAATTTTTTATATTGACTGTATCTTGCATATTACTGTTCTGATGTAGTTGAAAAATGCAAAGTTGGATACTGTTTCTTCCCTTAGGTTGCTAATGATCCATAGAAACATCTACTACTTGTGCTGATGCTCCATCCACTTTTCTGAAAACAACTGATAATATGCAAAAAAAATAATCTTATAGATGCAAATAAAACCGGAGCTGCCCAGGAAGCTATAAATGGTATTCGAAGGGCTAGCAAGGCCATGACTGAGCAAGAAGCCAGGCAAATACTGGGTATCAGTGAAAAGACGAGTTGGGAAGAGATCATGCAGGTGTGTGATAATATGCGACAATTCTGTCAATATGTTCTAGCAAGTAGAAACTGTTTTTTCTTTGTGATATTCATATGATTTATGGTTAAACCATAGGATTCACGGAAGTAAGCACATCCATGGCAGTTCTTTAGCTTAAAACTGATGTTAAATTACAGAAGTATGAGCCAATGTCTAAAACAGCTCCCTGTATAGCTTTCTTTCTTTCTTTCTTTCTTTCTTTCTTTCTTTCTTTCTTTCTTTCTTTTCCTTTTTATTTTTGAGCCCTTTGGGACTCCTTTGTTGCCTGCTTGTACTTGCGCTTCTTGCGCTTTCTTCTTAATGGAAAAGACACGCCGCTCGGCGTGTTCGAGAAAAAATGTCTAAAACAGCATCACACTGTTAAAATGGTTAACACCACATATATAGCCATTTGTTTTGGACATAAACTGATACTAATTTTATCCCTTTTAAATATTTTGCAGAAGTATGATGTAATGTTTGAGAAGAATGCCAAGGGCGGAAGCTTTTATCTCCAGTCAAAGGTCCACCGTGCCAAAGAATGTCTGGAATCCATATACCATAAGCCTGACGTAACAAACTGAGATCATTTTGTTCAAGGAGTACACCAGTTCCATTTGGAGTGTTCGATATAATCAATCTTTTTTTATGCGGCTAGAGATCACAGCTCTGTCTAAGTTATATGATGCATGTATCAAGTTAATTGGATGTAACAAGAAATTGTTCTACTTGACTTGAATAATACATTGGACAACAAGAAAGCACACGATTCTGTTTGATTCTTAGCGATACTGCCTCATTTGCTTGCAAATCCATTTACCAAAGTTTTGGCATCATTGTGATCGTTCTTAATTAACACTTGATTGTTGTACCAGCTTGTGTATGTGTTCCGAGTTTTCTAGAATTGCCCTACCATTCTAGTAGAACACAAATATGGGGTTAGTTGTCCCAATTTACACTGAGCTGTAGCTGTGTTGAGATGATTCCAAATCTGTTGACCTGAAGAATTGTTCCTTACACTGCATTATTGCCAAAAGATTATTTGGTCAGGAGGAGATGATGTATCTGCCGCCATGATGGATTCATCAGCAGGAGCTGGTCGACAGGGCTTGTGAATTGTTGAAATGTAGCTACTGTTACCGTCGTTTCTAAAGATAAGTTCTTCCAGTTTTGTCCTAAGTCAAGTTTCTTAAAGTTTCACCAAATTAATAGAAAAGTATGGGAGTAATATATTTAATATTTACAGTATCAAATAAGTATAAAACTAGTTTGGAGTTGTAGATGACGGTAGATTTTTCTAAAAACTTGGTCAAACTTTTTATATGACAACTACAACATATATTTAGGAACGGGAGTAGTATAGTAGAGATAGTGCTGATAAGAATCAATCAGCAACAGGAAGCTTGCAAGTCATGAATGGATCCTGCTGCCAACGCTCAACTGTTCGTGTGTTTTCGAAAACAACATTGTGAACTGGAATTCAGAAGTTACTTTTAACAAACTGAATCCAGAAGTTGAGAACTAGCCCGCAGCATTTACATTTACTTTTGCTGGAGTCAAAACAGAAATTGAGCCCTCTGCTGACTAGAGCAAACGCAGGATCAGCCATCTTGTTCTCTAAGAAAGAAAGAAAAAGTATGATCCATCTTGTTCATCTAGGAACTACTGCACTGGAGACTCAAAAAACAAAAAGAGGAACTATTGCTCTGGCCTCGGCCTGTAACCACAAGGGCAGCTAGAGGAAACCAGCAACACCTGCTTCAGATATTGTCATCTTGTTCTCCCTCGCCTTATCACAGCTGCAAAATAGGTGATGAATCGCTTTCTGGTCTGTTGGTGTTACTTGGTTTTATACATTAAAAAAGGCCTTGCCTTAACAAAACAAAGAAAACCATAACATAAGACAACGTTATACCGTTGTTCTGTTGGAAAATTCTTATCTATAAGCATAAGCATATGTATATCATTTTACCCAATTGACCTGGTCTGTAGATTACACTTGATTTGCCGAAAACTAAATAATTACTTCCAGAGCTGCAAATCCTTCTGAGTTAATTCCGTCCAGCATCCTCTTACATCGCCTGAAGATGTGATTTCAGGCAGAAGGTTTCAGAAAAACCAATAGTCCTGTCTTTTACAACTATGCTACTGCTTACTGATTCCATGGAGTAGCTGCAAAGAGCTCGAGAAATGCAAGACCCCAGAACCCATGCAGTTTCATGGTATCTGACTGAAACTACCTGAAAGTTCTACAAGATCGAAACTGCATGAACAAATTAAAATTACCTAGACATGTAATTAAGCATGTTAGTTTTTGGTTCATGCTTTCTTTAGGGATTCACGGCGATCTCTCCTACAACTTCCAACCTCCTTCTGACAAATCCACCTAGACCGTTGGCGTTGGAACCTGGAAATGAAATTAGATTTCACCTCAGCAAAACGAAGGCATTGTGCAGGAGCATTATAAAATCATATATATAAGGCATTTTTCTCTCTGAAAAAATGAAAGGACCAGCAACATTTTGGGCGATAATATGCATGCAATCATACATATGCCCTTCCAATTATGACTAGAATCAGTGAGAAGCCGGCCATGTGGCCCATGCTGTTGACCCACACGAACAGGATCAGTGAGAAGCCGGCCCCTCATGGATGTGGATGATGACATGATTTGGAGGCTGGTGCTTTGTCACCTTAAGCAGTTGAAATTTATACATGATGGATCTTTTTGTATCACTGTCGCCGAATTGTTTCATCACAATATGCATTCCTGTTTTCAGATTGGTACCATGTTATGATTAATTCTTGGTATTTCTGTATATGACAGAGAACAGGATCAGTGAGAAGCCGGCCCCTCATTGATGTGGATGATGACATGAGGGCGAGGCCTGTGCTTTGTCGCCTTAAGCAGTTGAAATTTTAATACATGAGAGATCTTTTGTATCACTGTCCTGAATTGTGTCATCACAATATGCATTCCTGTTTTTAGATTGGTACCAGGTTATGTCTAATTCTTGTTATACTGTATATGTTCTCATACGTCTAATTGTACTATTAAGGAATTAAGTGGACCTAACTGAAAAGGCCACATCTAGTTCTAATGTTCTATATATGTAACCAACCTGATATTGAAAGAAGAATGAGCTGCCATAGTTATTACCAGTGGCGGAGCCAGCCTACTTCTGCAGCCTGGGCAAGACCTTTATAAATCAGCATTTGGCTTAAGAAAAAATAAATCTACTAAGCCTTCACATAACTACACTAATTAGTAGCATTATTTTTCTGAGCCCGGGCAGCCGCCCAGGGTCGCCGGCCGGTGGTTATTTCTATACATGTAAACCAATGTTGTGGCCGACAGGATTGTTCCAAAATATTCCCAAGGAACTCTTCAAAAGTGACCTCTTGTCATTATCGTCAGCCAACATCGTACATCGTACTGACCTCTAATAAGAAAACATTGTACTAGGAAGCTGGAGACTAAAGACATTTGGAGGCAGTGGCTTGGCTTCAAAGTCACCATCCTCGCCATAAATAAATTTCCACTTCTTCCACCATGGCACCACATCTTGTCTTCAGAAAAAATAAAACACACTTGCGTCAGAACAAAAAGACAAAACACAATCTAGCTCTTTGTTTAGTGAAAGAGACAATGCAATGTTTTCTCGTTGAGACCATGCAGGAGTGCTGCATTCAAGTATATAAAGAGACAATGTAGAGACAACGTGTTGTTGTTATATCTTCTCCTGGGGGTCTAGTTGCACTTCAGAGGTCCAAACGAACCGATGGCTTGTGCTCACCTGCTTGCCATCTTCATACTGATACAACTCTATTTGTTAGCTGCATCTGCTTCTCATGCCCCTGGTAATGCCACAGCTTCATCTTTGTGCCATCCAGACCAGGCTGCAGCACTTCTCCAACTAAAGGAGTCCTTCATCTTCGACTACTCGACCACTACGCTGTCGTCGTGGCAACCTGGTACCGACTGCTGCCACTGGGAGGGCGTCGGCTGTGATGAGGGTGATCCTGGCGGCGGCCATGTCACTGTTCTTGACCTCGGTGGCTGTGGACTCTACAGCTACGGCTGCCATGCTGCGCTCTTCAACCTCACCTCCTTACGTTACCTCGACCTCAGCATGAATGATTTTGGCAGATCTCGCATTCCGGCAGCTGGCTTCGAGAGGCTGTCAAAGCTCACTCATCTCAACCTTTCTTGTTCAGGCCTCTACGGTCAGGTACCGATCGCCATAGGAAAGCTCACGAGCCTCATATCCTTGGATCTTTCTTCACTGCATGGCGTTGATCCCTTGCAATTCAACAATATGTATGATGTCTTGAATGCCTACAACTATCTGGAGCTACGAGAACCCAAGTTTGAGACCTTATTTGCAAACCTTACCAATCTGAGGGAACTCTACCTCGATGGGGTGGACATATCTAGCGGCGAAGCGTGGTGTGGTAATCTAGGTAAAGCTGCTCCCCGTCTTCAGGTTCTTAGCATGGTAAACTGCAACCTCCATGGTCCAATCCACTGCCTGTCAAGTCTCCGATCACTTACAGTGATCAACCTCAAGCTTAATTATTGGATTTCTGGTGTGGTTCCGGAATTTTTATCGGACTTTCACAATCTTAGTGTTCTTCAACTCAGCGATAATGACTTCACTGGTTGGTTTCCTCAGAAAATCTTTCAACTGAAGAATATAAGATTGATTGATGTGTCAAACAATTTTGAACTCTCAGGGCATGTACAAAAATTTCCAAATGGGACTTCTTTGGAGATTTTGAATCTACAGTATACTAGTTTCTCCGGTATCAAGCTGAGCTCTTTTAGCAACATCCTGTCTCTGAGGGAGCTAGGTATTGATGGAGGTTCAATTTCCATGGAGCCTGCTGATTTATTGTTCGACAAGCTCAACTCCTTGCAAAAATTGCAGCTCTCTTTTGGGTTATTTTCTGGGGAGTTAGGACCATGGATTAGTAGCCTTAAGAACTTGACAAGCTTGCAACTCGCTGATTACTATTCCTCCAGCATAATGCCTCCCTTCATTGGCAACCTCACCAACTTGACAAGTTTGGAATTCACTAGCTGTGGCTTCACTGGACAAATACCACCATCAATTGGCAACCTCAGCAAATTGACTTCCTTGAGAATCTCCGGTGGTGGCTTCTCTGGTGCAATACCATCTTCAATTGGTAATCTCAAAAAACTAAGAATCTTGGAAATGTCTTATATTGGCTCATTATCTCCTATAACAAGAGATATTGGACAGCTCAGCAAATTAACGGTACTAGTATTAAGGGGCTGTGGGATTTCTGGCACAATACCAAGTACAACACTTGTCAACTTGACTCAGCTGATTTATGTGGATCTTGCACATAATAGCCTTAGAGGTAAGAGTAAATTCATAACCCAACTTCCTTAGTTTCATTTTGAGTTCTTTCTTTTCTTTGTAGCCCTTTTTTTAAAGCAAAACTGTAGGAAAGAATCCAACAATATATAATATATTGATAAATAGAAAACAAATACAAAGCAGGGTTACAGGGGGCAAGGCAGCAAAAGAGGAAACAAAATCAGGGCATGGTGGCAAGAGCAACCAGCCAGTCTAAGAGGGCAGGACGGAAGCTATAATTTCTTGAAGAAGCCCGACCTAAACCCATACATTCTTGTTCATGTGTTGAATGGCTTCCATAATTTCTTGTTAAGAGAAGGGAACATCTCTCCAAGCTTGGGCGACCGGATTATGTTGGATGTTCTTAATATACTAGTACTACCTTTGTTCCTAAATATATGAAGTCTTATCTTTGTCCTAAGTCAAACTTCTTCAAGTTCGACCAAGTTTATAGAAAATTCTACCAACATCTAGTTTTATTAAATCTGTCATTACATATATATCATTTATAATATACTCATTTGATATTGTAGGTCTTAATATATTTTTCTATAAATTTGGTCAAATTTGAAGAAGCTTGATTTAGGACAAAGTTATGACTTTTTATATTAGGAACGGAGTAACTACAACAAGGATTCCTTGATCTGTTTAACCTTTCTGTATGTAACATCTCTCCAAGCTTGGGGATTCATACTTTCGTTCTACAGAATATGCAGTTCCTTGTCTTCACTAAATGATGTCAACGTATAACCATTTATTTAACTCTCTGTGCAGGAGATATTCCAACATCTCTATTCACTTCTCCAGCAATGTTACTGCTCGACCTTTCATCAAACCAACTTTCTGGAGCGGTAGAAGAGTTCGATACACTAAATTCACACCTATCAGTTGTTTATTTGCGTGAAAATCAGATTAGTGGACAGATTCCGTCATCATTATTTCAACTCAAAAGTTTGGTGGCCCTGGATCTTAGCTCAAACAATTTAACAGGTTTAGTACAACCGAGTTCACCTTGGAAGTTAAGAAAGCTTGGTTACTTGGGTCTCTCAAACAACAGGTTGTCCGTCTTGGATGAAGAAGACAGTAAACCCACAGTGCCCTTACTCCCTAAACTCTTTAGATTAGAACTTGTATCTTGCAACATGACAAGAATTCCTAGATTCTTGATGCAAGTAAATCATATCCAGGCATTGGACCTTTCGAGCAACAAAATACCTGGGACGATACCCAAATGGATATGGGAGACATGGGATGATAGCCTTATGGTTTTGAATCTTTCGCACAACATATTCACATACATGCAACTCACTTCAGATGATCTCCCTAACAGTCGTTTGGAATCTCTTGATCTCAGTTTCAATAGACTTGAAGGCCAGATCCCGATGCCAAACCTGTTGACAGCATATAGCAGTTTCAGTCAAGTCTTGGATTATTCAAACAATAGATTCTCTTCTGTTATGTCAAACTTCACTGCTTATCTTAGCAAAACTGTTTATCTCAAAATGTCCAGAAATAACATAAATGGGCACATACCACATTCTATTTGTGATTCAAGCAACCTCCAAATCCTTGACCTGTCATATAACAACTTCAGTGGGGTAATACCATCCTGCCTGATAGAAGATAGCCACTTGGGTATATTAAATTTGAGGGAGAATAACTTTCAGGGGACATTGCCTCATAATGTTAGTGAGCACTGTAAGCTTCAGACAATAAATTTACACGGCAATAAGATTCATGGGCAGCTGCCTAGGTCTCTTTCTAACTGCGCTGATTTGGAGGTTCTTGACGTTGGAAACAACCAGATGGTTGACACTTTCCCATCATGGCTGGGTAGGCTTTCCCATTTCAGTGTCCTTGTTGTGAGATCCAACCAGTTCTACGGCTCACTTGCATATCCTTCCAGAGATAAAAAATTAGGGGAATACTTCTCAGAGTTACAGATCATTGATATATCCTCAAACAACTTCTCTGGTACCTTGGACCCACGATGGTTTGAGAAGTTTACATCTATGATGGCAAAGTTCGAAGATACAGGGGACATCTTAGATCATCCGACGTTTATAAATGCATACTACCAAGATACTGTTGCAATCGCATACAAAGGGCAATACGTTACATTTGAAAAAGTGTTGACTACACTAACTGCAATTGATTTCTCAAATAATGCATTGGATGGTAACATTCCTGAATCAACTGGCAGGCTAGTTTCACTTCGTATATTGAACATGTCACGTAATGCATTTGCTGGGAGGATTCCACCACAAATTGGTGAGATGCGTCAGTTGGAATCATTAGACCTGTCCTGGAATGAGCTTTCTGGGGAGATTTCACAAGAGCTAACAAATTTAACATTTCTTGGCACCCTGAACTTATGCCAAAACAAGCTGTATGGAAGAATACCACAATCACATCAGTTTGCGACTTTTGAAAACACTTCATATGAAGGGAATGCAGGGCTCTGTGGACCACCTTTGTCCAAACCATGTGGCGATTCAAGTAATCCAAATGAGGCACAAGTAAACATATCCGAAAATCATGTTGATATTATCTTGTTTCTCTTTGTTGGGGTGGGCTTTGGCGTTGGATTCACAGCAGGTCTTCTGATGAAATGGGGTAAAATCAGCAAATGGTTTCGGATTATGTGAACATGGTCTGAGGGCACAGGCTGACGGTCAGTACAGTTACTCTGTTATTAAAGAGAACTATAAGTTGTAAAATATGTCACCCTATATGCTCATATTTCTATCTTATGTTTATGTAATGTTGTTTGCACATTGTGACATTTATACAGAAACTGTAAGACAACTGCTCAATTCCTAGTGTTAATTCCTAGATGCACTAATCTCCCAAATTGAGGTCTGTATCATCACCCATAATGCACCTCATGCCATCAATCTACCATGTACCATCAATATTCCGCTGCCTTGCCCTTTCCGCCGCAGCTGTGTTCCCGTCATTGTATTTGCATGGATCAGCCGCCAGCATGCTCTAGTGCAGGTGATCTCCCATGGCTCCGCGCCTGCTTGTGGCTCTCCCACAGGCCATGGCCCTGGCAGCTGTCACCCCAAGCCGCCTCATCGGCCCTTCCCTAGTGCCCACTCCAGCTGTGTGCCGTTCTTGGTCACTGCGATGCCCTTGGATTCGTGAATTGACCCCTCTCTCTCTCTCTCTCTCTCCACATTCCTCGCCCTCATAATTTTTTTTCTCCATTTTGTGCGAAAGGTGACCGTTCGGTCTGCTGGCTGTACTACTCATGTCATGTCATTTAAAAGACAACTTACAGCTCACTGCACTAATAGACCGGCTATTAGCTGGCTGTATAAACCACTCAAGTATTTAATGCTGGCCTATGCATAAAAATCTGTTGTGATTCACAGTGAACTGCATCTTTGTGGCCATTTCAAAAACAACACACAATATATGGCACCTCAGGAAGTATTACCAGACATAACAAATATGATCCCGACAAGAAGTATTACCAGACATAAAAAATATGATCCCGACAAAGACGTCGTAAGCAACAAACTGGTGGCGCAAAGCACCATGACAACGATACTAGACATTACATGCGTTTTTATAAGAAATCATTAATCAAACACAATACTAATAAGATCTTCGGCAAACAAGCCACAAGTTTTGATCTAGACAGCGACAAAAGCTTATGGCCACATCAACCATCAACCTCCCATTTGGATACAAAAGTTTATGACGGCGATAAAAGTTTATGGGCCTGACAAAACATAGTTGGAACTTCAGTAGAAAAGAGCAACCACCCATTTGCATCAATAACTTTGAGTCACTGTATGGAAAAACAAAACAAAGGCAAGTGTAAATATTTACAAATGCAAACTTACAAAATGTACTATCAGGCAGTAACACTATCCTAATGTTGGAGAAAAACACAACTATAAGCATGTAAAGCTATTCAGATTCAATAAATCAAGTACTTTGCAAGAACTAGAAAGGTTGTGTAGCTATGCATATGAATGGTTGTGTAGCTGGTATGCTTCAGCCTCACATTCACAGATTCAGTACTAAAAAAAAGACCACAACCCTATAAACAAGCATGCTGCCAAGTCACAGATTTACCTTACTGTTTGTGTAAGGTAAACTCGTTCTTAAAAGCTTCAAGTTGTGAACCTTATGTCAAATCCTATAAGATTTAGTGACTCACAAAAGATTACTTGTCAGCAAATTGCTTTCTTTTTCAGGCTAGCCTAAGTTAAGATCTGAATTTTAAAAGTAGACCCGATTGGTAGGATGGATGTATCAGGATGGTAGAAATCATTTAAGTTAACCAGTTAAGCTTAATCCTGGGATTTCTGGAGTGGTTCCAGAATTTTTATCGGACTTCCAAAATCTTAGTGTTCTTCAACTCAGCTATAACAATTTCACTGGTTGGTTTCCTCAAAAAATCTTCCGACTCAAGAATATAAGAGTGATTGATGTGTCACAAAACGACCAACTCTCGGGGCATTTACCAGAATTTCAGAACGGGGCTTCTTTGGAGACTTTGAATCTGCAGAATACTAATTTCTCTGGTATCAAGCTGAGCTCTTTTCGCAACCTCCTGAAACTCAGGGAGCTATGTATTGATGGAGGGTCAATTTCTATGGAGCCTACTGGTTTATTCTTCAAGAAGCTCAACTCCTTGCAAAGCTTGCGATTCTCTTTTGCGCAATTTTCAGGGGAGTTAAGACCATTTTTCGAATGGATTAGTAACCTTCCGAACTTGACAAGCTTGCAACTCTCTAGGTTCACTTCCTCCATGAGAATATCCCGCTTGATTGGCAACCTCACCAACTTGAAGAGTTTGGAAATTACTAACTCTCACATCTTTGGGAAAATTCCACCATCAATTGGCAACCTCAGCAACTTGACTTCCTTGAAAATCTCTAAGAGTGCCTTCTCTGGGACAATACCATCTTCAATTTGCAACCTCAAGAAACTAAGAAGCTTGGAAATTTCTTATCTTGTCTTATCAGGTCCAATAACAATAGATATTGGACATCTCAGTGAATTGACGGTATTAGTGTTAAAGGCTTGCGAGTTTTCTGGCAGAATACCAAGTACAATTGCCAACTTGACTAAACTGATTTATGTGGATCTTTCGGAGAATCACCTTCTCGGTAAGATTCAATTCACAACCCAAAACTCTTGCTTCTTAGTTTGATTTTGGTTTCTTTCTTTCTTAGCTTGATTATAAATGCTACTCCGACCTCACTGTATTTGAGGAATGCCGCTGTAACTTCTGTATACACTCTTAGATGCCATTATGACAATTTCTGACCAAAATGTCCCCTTCTTCTTCTTCCCTCCCTTCCACCCCACCTCTTCTGCATGCGCACTTCCATGGTCAGTTGGTCACCTCCACCATGGCCAAGCTCATCACCAATGGTATGGACCATGACAGAGCAACATTTTAAGCCTAAGCAGTAAGCCATGTCCGTCAGGAGCTGCTTTCTCCCTGATACGCGACTTGATTAGTCTTCCTGCCTCTGGCGTCGGTGGCACTATAGCCAACTAATAGCTGCCTCTCAGCACCTGCCTTGCCCCTTAGTACCCTCCCAGCCGAGCTTCAAGGCAGCCAACCTCTAGACTCCTCTGCTCAGAACAAAGGACAACAGAAAAGGATAGAAAATAAGCAGAAAAGGGAAAACAAAGAAATCACATCGACAAGCAGAAAATCACTACAAACAAGATGGATTGCAGGCACTGCAATAGGGATGGCTTGCAGGCTCTCCTGCTCCCTCTGCCCGGGCGACGAGAGAAACTAGGGATCACCTCTTCCTGGATTGCCCCTTCAGCTTGAGTTGCTCGACCACCCTTGTGATTTCCTGGGGTACTGCAGGCTTTTTCCTTCAGTGTTTGTCCCATGCCAAATCGGGGTTCTCTAAGCCTTCATGATGGCGACTTGGCAAATATGGAAAAGCAAAGAAACGACTACATCTTCAACAACATTGTGCCATCCCGTGCCACATGGTTCTCTCGCGTCTAGGATGATCTCAGAACCCAGAGCATCAGGTTTAGGGAGGGAGCTAGGGACGCCCTTCTTGATGGGCTGGTGGCGCTCGCCATTAATTTGTTTGCCTACAGTTTTTAGTCAAAACAAATTCTTGAAGTGGTATTTTTCCTCCCCTACACAGCGTGAAACCTGCGAGGAGGGGGGGGGGGGGGTAAAGTAGACCTTTTCTATCTTAAAAAGTATACTTACTTCCAGTTGCTACAATATGGCCATCTATGTCTATTTGTCACTTCAATTATTTGCAACAGAGTCGCACTACGGAAAACATTTGGTCGAAGATCGTCTCAAACTTCAGTTTAATACTCATGGATAGCATTCAAATTCTTAATACTGTATTAAAACAAGGTTACCTTGATATGCTTAACCACTAAACCATTTTAAATTTGTTTTTGCAGGAGAGATTCCAACATCTCTATTCACTTCTCCAATGGTACAGTTGGATCTTTCAAGAAACAACCTTTCTGGACCTATGCAAGAGTTTGATACGAAAGATTCACACATGACAATTGTTTCTTTGCATAGCAATCAAATTAGTGGACAGATTCCTGCATCATTTTTTCAACTCGCACGTTTGGTGAACCTCGACCTTAGCTCCAACAGCTTAACAGGGTTTAGTACAACTGAGTTCACTTTGGAAGTTAAGAAAGCTTGATACCTTGGATCTCTCAAACAACAGGTTGTCGGTCTTGGATGGAAAAGACAGTAAATCCCCATTGCTCACACTCCCTAAACTCTTGATGCTACAACTTGTGTCTTGCAATATGACAACGATTCCTAAATTCTTGATGCAAGTTAATCATCTCCAAATATTGGATCTTTCTAGCAACAAAATACATGGAACTATACCCAAATGGATATGTGAGAGATGGGATGATAGCCTTACAAGATTGAATCTTTCATACAACATGTTCACATATATGCAACTGAGTTCATATGTTCTCCCGCACAGTCGATTGGAATCTCTTGATCTCAGTTTTAACAGAATTCAAGGCCAGATCCCAATGCCAAGCATGTTGACAACAGCTAACGGTCACCTTCAAGCCCTCGATTATTCAAACAACAGATTCTCTAATGTTATTTCAAACTTCACTGCTTATCTTAGCCAAACTGGTTATCTCAAAATGTCCAAAAATAACATAAATTGGCACATACCAGATTCAATTGTGATTCAAAAAACCTTGAAGTCCTTGACCTGTCATATAACAACTTCAGTGGGGTAATACCATCCTGCCTCCTTGAAGATAGCCACCTGGTTATATTAAATTTGAGGGGGAATCACTTTGAGGGGACATTGCCTCATAATGTTAGTAAGAGCTGTAAGCTTCAAACAATAAATTTACATGGCAATAAGCTTCATGGGCAATTGCCTAGGTCTCTTTCTAACTGCGCTCAGTTGGAGGTTCTTGACATCGGAGACAACCAGATGGTTGACACTTTCCCATCATGGCTGGGTAAGCTTACCTATTTCAGCGTCCTTGTTGCGAGATCCAACCAGCTCTACGGCTCACTTGCTTATCCTTCCAGAGAGAATGAATTTGGGGAATACTTCTCAGAGCTATACATCATTGATATATCCTCAAACAACTTCTCTGGCAACTTGGATCCACGATGGTTTGCGAGGTTTACATCTATGATGGCAAAATTCGATGACATAGGAGATATCCAAGATCATGCGACAATTGTTGGAAGTCCATACTACCAAGATACAGTTGCAATCACATACAAAGGGCAATATGTTACATTTGAAAAAGTCTTGACTACCTTAACTGCAATTGATTTCTCAAATAATTTGTTTGATGGTGACATTCCTGAATCAACTGGAAGGCTGGTGTCACTGCACATATTGAACATGTCACATAATGCATTTAAGGGGAGGATTCCAGCACAGATTGGTGAGATGAGTCAGTTGGAATCATTAGACCTGTCCTGGAACCAGCTTTCTGGGGAGATTCCACAAGAGCTAACAAATTTAACATTTCTTGGCACCCTGAACTTGTGCCAAAACAAGCTGTATGGAAGAATACCACAATCACATCAGTTTGTGACTTTTGAAAACACTTCATATGAAGGGAATGCAGGGCTCTGTGGACCACCTTTGTCCAGACCATGTGGTGATTCAAGTAATCCAAATGAGGCACAAGTAAACATATCCCAAGATCATGTTGATATTATCTTGTTTCTCTTTGTTGGGGTGGGCTTTGGCGTTGGATTCACAGCAGGTCTTCTGATGAAATGGGGTAAAATCAGCAAATGGTTTCGGATTGTGTGAACATGATCTGAAGACACAGGCTGACGGTCAGTACAGTTATTCTATTATGAAAGAGAACTATAAGTTGTAATATGTCACCCTATATGCTCATATTTCTATCTTATGTTTATGTAATGCTGTTTCCACATTGTGACATTTATACAGAAACTGTAAGACAACTTGCTTAATTCATCACCCATAATGCACCTTGTTTCATCAACCTATCATGTCACCATCTATCTATCCTGCTGCCTTGCCCTTACCGCCGCAGCTGTGTCCCCGTTGTTGCCATTGCATGGATCAGCCGCCAGCATGCTCTAGTTCATGTGACCTCTTGTGGCACCGCACCCGCTTGTGGCTCTCCCACAGGCCATCGCGCTGGCATCTGTCGCCCCAAGCCGCCTCATCACCCCTTCCCTGGTGCCTGTAATTTGTCACTGCGATGCTCTTGGATGACTTCTTCCTCTCCACATTCCTAATCCTCATATAAAAAAAGAGCTCCAATTTTGTAATAGACAAAGATGACCATTTTGCCTGGGTGTCTCAGGCTAACTGATAATTAGATAATATCTTCTACTTGGCTTGGATAATAATATCCAACAGAAACAAACACAGCTTGATTTTAGTTTAGCTGCAGTGCCTCGTTTTCTTTTTTGCTTGCGAATTCATAAATGAAAATCTTTTATTACCATTGTGATGGAAATATTGATCAATTGATTGCATCTAGAAGTTTCTGTGTTTTTTGGGCTTGAGTTCCAACCATCACTGCAAAACACAGTTTGGATTGCTACTCCGAAATTGATGAGAAATTGTTCCTTTTTTGGTCTGTTGGTGTTAACTGGTTTTATGCACTCTATGTACAACCCTTATGGTAAGAAAGATCAAACACAATGCTACATTCACAATCCCAAATGGAAAACACCACTTAATGCTCCCCAGCAGCTAAACTAGGAGTTAAGTGAGAGAGGTGATGCTTAGTTTCCCAAAAAGGAGTCATAGAGTGAGGTGTCTTACCTGGACAAAACCGAATGTACATAGATATTGAGAAAGCGAGCTGCAAGATCCACTGCTTCAGTAAATGCCATATCCTCAAGTCTTCAGCACCTTGTATAGTCATCATGTCATATATGATGCAGAGACAAAATAGAACCAAATACACATTTAGTACAAGCTGCAAGAGTTCTTTCAGTACCTGAAACAATTTTTTGCTGAGCAACACATATTCTTCCATCGACTGTCACATGGCATAAAATGATATTATACATGATGACACACGATCAGTAGCTTACACTGGTTCAAACACACATACCAAAAATGTTACTCCCTCCGTCCCATAAAGATTGGCACGGATTTGAACTAGAGCGGAGGGAGTACTCGATAGCTCTTGGTAATACTCCTAAGGTGAAAACTTACACTCACCCTGCAAAAAACAAAACAAAACAAAACAAAACAAAACAAGCAGACAGACATTGTGCTTAACTAAAAGGTCAAAAGAGAAACAATTGCACCCGGTTAAAGGGGGAAAACAGGTTTGTTTGACTAAAAGGGGGAAAGGATCGATCCAATTAGGAGTACTAAATTAGCAATTGATACTCACGTGATTGCAAAGCGGAAATGTCTGAAACCACAAAACCAAATTAATTGGGTTACTTGCAGCTAAGCTGCATCCAACGAAGAAATTGATATCAACCAGACGAGATGAGATCTACTGTATAATGTATACCTCCTGGGATCCGCCTCAGCGAAGGCCCCAGACATCGTCGCCGCCGCGAGGGTCGTCGTCGACGGCGAGGAGGGGCGCCGCGCGCTGCGTGGTGTCTGGCCCGCTCCGGGTCCGGCGAGAGAGACCTCAGTCGGCGATGGGGCTGATGGTGTGCTCGTGGGCTGGACGGAACCAGTTTCCGGCCCATTTTAGCCCGTGAACGGCAACAGTATACTGTCTAGCAGTATCTACACATAGTTTCTGAACTAAAAGAAGCTCTCCATTGTGCCTTTTTTTTAAAAAAAAACAAGCTCTCCAATGTTCAAAGGGAAATGATACTAATCTGTTGATCTGAAGAAAATGTGATCTCAGATGTTGTTATGATCCACATTGTTCATCCAGGCTCGGGAGTTTCAAAAAAACAATAGGAGGAAATACTGCTCTGGCCTCTCTGCCTGTAACCACAAGAGCAGCTAGAGAAAACCAAGGAAAACAAAACTAAGCCATCCTGTTCATTTACAGGTTGTTGTCAAGATTCTTCTCTATAGGCATAACGTTTTACCCAAGCGGCCTAATCTGTACATTCATTATACACATGAATCACATGATTTGCTGAAAAACTAGAATTACTTCAAGAGCTGCAAGTCCTTCCGAATTAATGGTGTCCAACCACAAAGGGAAGGTTTCAGAGAAATCCAGTCCCATCTTTGTAAAACCCTCTGCACTACTAATCCCATGGAATCGCTGCAATGACCTCGAGAAATGCGAGAACCCAGAACCCATGCATGTTCATGGCATGTGACTGAAACTACCCAAAAAGTATACAAGTTAGAAACTGCACGGGGCAATTTAAAACCATCTGGATATGAAATTAAGAAAACACACGATTCTATTTGATTCTTAGCGATGGTGCCTCATTTGCTTGCAAATCCAGTTACCGAAGTTTTGGCAATCATTGTTCTTAACACTTGATTGTTGTGCCAGCTTCTGTGTATGTGTTCCGAGATTTCTAGAATTGCCCTATCATTCTAGAACACAAATATGGGGTTAGTTGTCCCAATTTACACTAGAGCTGTAGCTGTGATATCGGGTGTTGAGATGATTCCCAAATTGTACAAATCTGTTGACCTGAAGAATTGTTCCTTACACTGCATTATTGCCAAAAGATTATTTGGTGAACATATATAAGGGAGGAGATTGATGTATCTGCTGCCATGATGGATTCATCAGCAGGAGCTGGTTACCAGGGCTTGTGAATTGCTCAAACGTCGCTACTGTTACCTTGGTTTCTAAATATAAGATGTTCTAGTTTTGTTCTAAGTCGAATTTCTTAAAGTTTCACCAAATTAATAGAAAAGTATACTAATATTTAATATTCACAATATCAAATAAGTATACTATGAAGATACATATCATGGCAAAATTCAATAAAACTAGTTTGGAGTTGTAGATGACAGTAGATGTTTTTAAGAACTTGGTCAAACTTTTTATGACAAAACTACAACATATATTTAGGAACTGAAGGAGTAGTAGAGTAGAGATAGCGCTGATGAGTATCAATCAGCAACAGGAGAAAAGCTTGCAAGCCATGAATGGATCCTGCTGGCAACACTCAACTGTTCCTGTGTTTACGAAAACAACATTGTGATAAAACTGGCATTCAGAAGTTACTTTTAACAGGCTGAATCAAGAAGTTGAGAACTGGTAGAGCAAAAGCACGATGAGCCATCTTGTTCCCTAAGAAAGTAAAAAAAAAAAAGTATGATCCATCTTGTTCATCTAGGAACTACTGCACTGGAGACTCAAAAAACAAAAGGAGGAAATACTGCTCTGGCCCCTGCCTGTAACCACAAGGGCAGCTAGAGGAAACCCGCAACACCTGCTTCAGATTCTGTCATCTTGTTCTGCCTCGCCTTATCGCAGCCCCAAAGTAGGTGAGGAATCGCTTTCTGATCTGTTGGTGTTACTTGGTTTTATAAATTGAAAAAGGCCTTGCCTTAACAAAACTAAGAAAAACATAACATAAGACAACGTTATACCGTTGTTCTGTTGGAAAGATTCTTATCTATAAGCATAAGCATATATATATATCATTTTTACCCAATTGACCTGGTCTGCACATTACACTTGATTTGCTGAAAACTAAATAATTACTTCCAGGGCTGCAAGTCCTTCTGAGTTAATTGCGTGCAGCATCCCCTGCAGATGTGATTTTAGAGAGAAGGCTTCAGATCAATAGTCCCACCTTTTACAACCATCTGCTACTGCCTACTACTGATTCCATGGAATAGCTGTAACGAGCTTGAGAAATGCGAAACCCCAGAACCCACACAGTTTCATGGTATCTGACTGAATAAACCTGAAAATTATACAAGATAGAAACTGCATAAACAAATTTAAATTACCCAGACATGTAATTAAGCACGTTCAGTTATTGATCCATGCTTTCTTTAGGATTCACACAAATCTCTCCTAGAGCCTAGACCGTTGGCGTTGGAACCTGGAAACGAAATTAGCTTTCACCTCAGCAAAGAAGGCATTGTCCAGAAGATTATAAGATTATATATAAGCTATTTTTCTCTCTGGAAAAAAATGAATGGACCAACAACCTTTTGGGAGACAATATGCATACAGTTAAGTCTACCCTTCCAATTATGACTCGGATCAGTGAGAAGCCGGCTGTGCTGTATTCTAGAGGGAAAAAAGAGAAGCCGGCCATGCAGCCATGCTGTTGACCCACAGAGAACAGGATAAGTGAGAAGCCGGCCCCCCATTGATGTGGATAATGACACGATTTGGAGGCTGGTGCTTTGTCACCTTAAGCAGTTGAAAATTTAATACATGATAGATCATTTTGTATCACTGTCCTGAATTGTGTCATCACAATCCGCATTCCTGTTTTCAGATTGGTACCAGGTTATGACTAATTCATTGTATTGCTGTATATGTTCTCATACGTCTAATTGTACTATTGAGGAATTGTGTGGACCTAACTGAAAAGGCCATATCCAATTCTATATATGTAACAAACCTGATATTGAAAGAACAATGAGATGCCATAGTTATTTCTATATATGAAAGCCAACAGCCTGCTATTGTGGCCGACAGGATTGTTCCAAAATATTCCCAAGGAACTCTTCAAAAGTGACCTCTTATCATTATCGTCAGCCAACATCGTACATCGTACTGACCTCTAATAAGAAAATATTGTACTTTCGGTCAAAAAAAGAAAATATTGTACTGGGAAGCCGGAGACTAAAGACATTTGGAGGCAGTGGCTTGGCTTCAAAGTCACCATCATCGCGATAAATAAATTTACACCTCTACCACCATGGCACCACATCTGGTCTTTAGATAAAATAAACACACTTGTGTCAGAACATAAAGACAAAACACAATCTAGCTCTTTGCTTAGTGAAAGAGACAATGCAATGTTAATTTTCTCGTCAAGACCATGCAGGAGTGCTGCATTCAAGTATATAAAGAGACAAAGTGGAGATAGTGGTTGCAGTTCAAAGGTCCAAACGAACCTATGGCTTGTGCTACTCACCTGCCTGCCATCTTCGTACTGATACAACTCTATTTGTTAGCCGCATCTGCTTCTCGTGCCCCTGGTAATGCCACAGCTTCATCTTTGTGCCATCCAGACCAGGCTGCAGCACTTCTCCAACTAAAGGAGTCCTTCATCTTCGACTACTCGACCACCACGCTGTCGTCGTGGCAACCTGGTACCGACTGCTGCCACTGGGAGGGCGTCGGCTGTGATGACGGCATATCTGGCGGTGGCCATGTCACTGTTCTCGACCTCGGTGGCTGTGGCCTCTACAGCTACGGCTGCCATGCCGCGCTCTTCAACCTCGCCTCCTTATGCTACCTCGACCTAAGCATGAATGATTTTGGCAGATCTCGCATTCCGGCAGTTGGCTTTGGGAGGCTGACAAACCTCACTCATCTCAACCTCTCTCAATCCAGCTTCTATGGTCAGGTACCTAGCACCATCGGCAATCTAACGAGCCTCATATCGTTGGATCTTTCTTCACTGAATGACATTGATCCCTTTGAAACCAATAATATGAATGATATCTTGTATGGCGGCAACGATCTGGAGCTACGAGAGCCCAGCTTTGAAACCTTATTTGCAAACCTTACCAATCTGAGGGAACTCTACCTTGATGGAGTGGACATATCTAGTAGCAGAGAAGAGTGGTGCAGTGGTCTAGGTAAATCTGTCCCACGTCTTCAGGTTCTTAGCATGGGCGGCTGCAACCTCTGGGGTCCAATCCACTCCTCCCTGTCAAGTCTCCGATCCCTTACTGTGATCAATCTTAACAGTAATTCCAATATTTCTGGTGTGATTCCGGAATTTTTATCAGAGTTTCATAACCTTAGTGTTCTTCAACTCAAGTATAACCATTTCAGTGGTTCGTTTCCACTGAAAATCTTCCTCCTCAAGAATATAAGAGTGATTGATGTGTCACACAATGACCAACTCTCAGGACATTTACCAGAATTTAAAAATGGGACTTCTTTGGAGACTTTGAATCTGTATTATACTAATTTCTCAAGTATCAAGCTGGGCTCTTTTCGCAACCTCATGAAACTCAGGAGGCTAGGTATTGATGTTGATGGAAGGTCAATTTCCACCATGGAGCCTACTGATTTATTGTTCAACAAGCTCAACTCCTTGCAAAGCTTGCTGCTTTCTTTTGTGAAATTTTCAGGGGAGTTTGGACCATTTTTCTCATGGATTAGTAACCTTCAGAACTTGACAAGCTTGCAACTCACTGATTACTATTCCTCCAAGATAATGCCCCCCTTGATTGGAAACCTCACCAACTTGACAAGTTTGGAAATCACTAGGTGTGGCTTCTCTGGAGAAATACCACCATCAATAGGCAACCTCAGCAAATTGATTTCCTTGAGAATCTCCAGCTGTCACTTCTCTGGGAGAATACCATCTTCAATTGGTAATCTCAAGAAACTGAGAAGCCTGGATATCACTTCTAATCGCTTATTAGGTGGTCCTATAACAAGAGATATTGGACAGCTCAGCAAATTGATGGTGTTAAAATTAGGGGGCTGCGGATTTTCTGGCACAATACCAAGTACAATTGTCAACTTGACTCAACTGATTTATGTGGGTCTTGGACATAATGACCTTACAGGTAAGAGTCAATTCATGTCCAAACTCCCTTTATTCTTAGTTTGATTTTGATTTTCTTTCTATGCCTTGTAGTCCTTTCTAGAGCCAGATATATTAACTTCTTTTCCTATTTTTTTTTGGCCTGTTTGTACCTTTGCGTCATTTTTACGTGCTTCTTCTTATTTCAACATGATTTATTACTACAGAATGACTCACATTTTTATGCCTCTTCGAGAAAAAAGAATCATAAAAAAAAAACAGATGCATCTCTTTTTCATGAATAATAACTGCAATGTGGAAAAAGCGTGAATTCTCAAACACCCAGCTTGCACCAATTCAGTTTCTCTCGACGTTTCCAAAACATAGCTTGCCAGCCGATAACCTGCTCTAGGTTTGGTTAGGCATGGTTTCGGATGATGAACTCAATATTGGATAAAGCGCGTCGTTCCTTGATTAAATTAATATACTCAACGTTCATATTACCTCCATCCTAAAATTGAAGGCATATTGGGTCTCCTTTGACCAAGGCTTTGATTAAGATTTCCTCTGTTAATATGCGATTTATGTGATTCAAATCATAACCATAAGCAATTATTTTTTAATAAGAATACAATGATATCAATTTTATATCACATAAACTGTATGTTCATGAAGTAAATCTTAGTCCAAGGCCAACATTCAATGTTTGATGTACTTAATACTAGATTACAACAAGGATCCATTCATATGTTTAACCTTAGTCTACGTAACATCTCTTCAAGCTTGGCATTCGTACTTTCTTCTACAGAATATGGAGTTTGTGTCTTTACTATACGATGATAAAGTGTAACCATTTTAACTCTATCTGCAGGAGAGATCCCCACATCTTTATTCACTTCTCCAATAATGTTACTGTTGGACCTTTCATCAAACCAACTTTCTGGACCGATACAAGAGTTCGATACACTAAATTCACACATGTCAGCTGTTTATTTGCATGAAAATCAGATTACTGGACAGATTCCTTCATCATTCTTTCAACTTACAAGTTTGGTGGCCATGGATCTTAGCTCAAACAATTTAACAGGATTAATACAATTGAGTTCACCTTGGAAGTTAAGAAAGCTTGGTTACTTGGCTCTCTCAAACAACAGGTTGTCCATCTTGGACGAAGAAGACAGTAAACCCACAGAGCCCTTACTCCCTAATCTCTTCAGATTAGAACTTGCCTCTTGCAACATGACAAGAATTCCTAGATTCTTGATGCAAGTTAATCATATCCGAACATTGGACCTTTCGAGAAACAAAATACAAGGGGCGATACCCCAATGGATATGGGAGACATGGGATGATAGCATTATAATTTTGGATCTTTCGAACAACATATTCACAAACATGCCACTCAGTTCAAATATGCTCCCTAGTCGTTTGGAATATCTTGATATCAGTTTCAATGAACTTGAAGGCCAGATCCCGACGCCGAACCTGTTGACAGCATTTAGCAGTTTCTTTCAAGTCTTGGATTATTCTAACAACAAATTCTCTTCTTTTATGTCAAACTTCACTGCTTATCTTAGTCAAACTGCTTATCTCACATTGTCCAGAAATAACATAAGCGGGCACATACCAAATTCAATTTGCGATTCACGCAAGCTTGTAGTCCTTGACCTGTCATTTAACAAGTTCAGTGGGATAATACCATCATGTCTGATAGAAGATAGCCACTTGCATGTATTAAATTTGAGGGAGAATCACTTTGAGGGAACATTGCCTTATAATGTTGCTGAGCACTGTAATCTTCAGACAATAGATTTGCATGGCAACAAGATTCAAGGGCAGCTGCCTAGATCTTTCTCCAACTGTGCTAACTTGGAGATTCTTGACATTGGAAACAATCAGATTGTGGATACTTTCCCATCTTGGCTGGGTAGGCTTTCCCATCTCTGTGTACTCGTTTTGGGATCCAACCTGTTCTATGGCCCACTTGCTTATCCGTCCAGAGATAGCAAATTTGGGGATTACTTCTCAAGGTTACAAATTATTGATATATCCTCAAACAACTTCTCTGGCAATTTGGACCCACGATGGTTTGAGAGGTTGACATTTATGATGGCAAACTCCAATGACACAGGAAATATCTTAGGTCATCCTAACTTCGATAGAACTCCATACTACTATGATATTATTGCAATCACATATAAAGGCCAAGACGTGACATTTGAAAAAGTCCGGACTGCCTTGACCGTTATTGACTTCTCAAATAATTCATTTCATGGTGACATTCCTGAATCAACTGGAAGGCTAGTTTCACTACATGTACTGAACATGTCACATAATGCATTTACAGGGAGGATTCCAACAAAAATGGGTGAGATGCGTCAGTTGGAATCACTAGACCTGTCTTGGAACGAGCTTTCTGGGGAGATTCCACAAGAGCTAACAAATTTAACATTTCTTAGCACCCTGAAATTTTGTGAAAACAAGCTGTATGGAAGGATACCACAATCAGGTCAGTTTGCGACTTTTGAGAACACTTCATATGAAAGGAATACGGGGCTCTGTGGACCACCTTTGTCCAAACCATGTGGCGATTCAAGTAATCCAAATGAGGCACAAGTAAGCATATCCGAAGATCATGCTGATATTGTTCTGTTTCTCTTTATTGGGGTGGGCTTTGGCGTTGGATTCACAGCAGGTATTCTGATGAAATGGGGTAAAATTGGCAAATGGTTTCGGATTGTGCGAACTTGACCTGAAGACACAAGGATTGCGGCCAGTACAGTTATCCTATTATCAGAGAGAACTATAAGTTGTAATATGCCAATCTATATGTTCATATTTCTATCTTATCATCTGTGTCTTCTCATGTTTACGTAATGTAGTTAGCACATTCCTAGTAATAGTATTAATTTCTACTGTCAATTAGAAGGGAGATGCACTAATCCTCCAACATTAAGGCCAGTGTCATGACCCAGAATGCTCCTCATGGCATCAACATATCGTAGCCACTGTCTATCTATCCTGCTGCACTGCCTCTGACGCTAAAACCGCAGCCCCGTTGCCTGCATCCACCACCACCTTGCTCTACTGGGAGTAGTAAAGTAGCAATTGGCACTCACATCATAGACGTCTGCAAGATTCTGGACTCTGGAGTGAGGTACCACGCCCAAAACTAACTCCTCTCGACCTCTCGTAGGTCGTAGCGCTAGCTAAGCCCCTTGTCACAAAGAACCGCGGGATGGTACTGCCCTTTCAGTTTCAGCCCGTCTAACAGAATTACAGGGCAGGAAGCATACTATGCACATCGACAGAAACTAAATTAATCGACCGAACCGAAATCGATAGCGGGAGGAGATGAGATATACGAGTGGGCTCCGACGCGGTACCTGGGCGAGCCGCCGCGAAGGGGTCTCCGTACACTTGCCCCAGAAACCGTCGCCGTCGCGAGGGCCGTCGACGGCGAGGAGGACTGACTGGTCTTTGGCCCCCCTCTCCGGCGAGAGAGACCTCGATCGGAGAAGAGATGGACTGACGGTGCGCGGCGCGCGTGGGCTGGACCGAAGCGAGGGCCATTAGAGGTTAGAGTTTCCGGCCCACTCTAGCCCATGAACGGCACCGCACGCTGAAATAATCTACACGCATTTTCTCAATTTAAAACAGTTCTCCGATCATGGGCGTTTCCGGCCCACTCTAGCTCAATTTAAGTTCTCAATCAATAAAATCAATAAAGCCAGATTGTTGCTCTCAAAAATCAAAAAGAACAAAACACCAAAACTCAAATCAAAATCTCTCGTGCAGCAGCTTTGTAAGCATCGCGCATTTTCAGTTTCCAGATTGAAGCGTTGACCGTAACGTACGTAGATCTCTTGCGTATATATTTTGTGCATACTTACAAAGTTACAGTAAAAGTGCTCGATCGGTAATATACACCAGTCACCTCGGCCCGCGAGGCGGCGCCGAGCAGGCCTCAGCAGGGAGAGCAGCTCGTCGAGGGTGGCGCCGCGCGAGGCCCAGCGCCGTGTAGATGGACAGCGGCGAGAAGGCGATGTTCTTGCCCCGGGTGTCGGCGCCCTCGGCGAGCTTCTTTGACAGACGCAGCGCCAGAGACGTCAGGATGGTGGTGGCGACGACGCGCGGGGCTTCTTGCTTGGCCTCTCCTCCTCCTGCTGGTCTGCCATGGCCGGTGCGCGATGTGTGTGTTCTTCGTGGGGCGGCCTAGGGGCGTCGGTGTATATAAG
Source organism: Brachypodium distachyon (assembly GCF_000005505.3). Lineage (NCBI taxonomy): Eukaryota > Viridiplantae > Streptophyta > Magnoliopsida > Poales > Poaceae > Brachypodium > Brachypodium distachyon. The sequence goes on along the minus strand of NC_016132.3, from coordinate 58,342,061 downwards.
GATGTCTGCACCTATATATGGCATGTACAAATTGATAGACGCTAATTACGCCCTAATTTGCAACAGATCTATACCTACATTTAAAGCCTCGGTCTCATCCAGTCGTTGGTTAGTTTCATCCTACGCCGTACGGTTCCCATATGAGCACTAGTGCCCTTGCGTGTACGGTAATTTCAGAAGTTCAGATTGCTACTCACTTGGCAAACATCCGGAACAGCAAACAAATGCAGCTATTACTTCACAAGTTCAGATTACTGCCAGGCAAACATCCAGAACAGCAAACGACTGCAGCAAGCGTCTTGTAGCTGCGCTGAACTCGGCAGTGTCAGCTCATCATTCAGAAAACACAGACACTACATGCACGCGCTATCTCAATTCTGACCCAAACATTGCCCCGTGGTTCTCCTTAACCCAGCACTGTAACATGAGTCATCGGTTGGTACGTAACGTCTACCACATCTAGATTGCTGCCGGAAATATATCACTGATCCCTAGTCGCTATATATCACAGCTATACCCACCAGTTAAGCAGATCTCAACCTCAGATGTACCGACCAATTCACGCAGCATGTCGAGCAACGAGGATGGCCCGGTAGGCAGCGGAGACGTAGGCGTAAGCGGCGACGAACACCAGCATGTCATCCACCAGACCACGGCATCCCAAGGCACCTGGAATCGAGACAGCATAAGAATGTGTAAACGCCCTTCAAACTGATGGAGATCGTTAATTTGCGAGAGGATCGAGATGTCTGAATTAATTAACCATGCTCAGCCTGACCTTCAGGAAGAATGTCGATAGGGCTCAGGAGGTACAGCAGAGAGAGGGCTACCTGCAAGTCATCGAACAGAGTTGTTTCAGAAGAGCACATGTTTTCGACCGTCAAGGAATGATGTTAGACTATAAACTTGAAGAATGTGTATCATATGTTTGTATTTTTGTCACGAGTATATCATTATCCAAGCAATACAGCCCATCTAAAGGTAAAATTGTTACAGGTTGTCAGTATATGCTGCTGATATGCCAAGTCTCAACTAACTGGTCGTCTTTTTCCTATCAGGTAAATTACAAATCACAGCATGACTACTAATCTACCATCATCATTGAAAGAAATTCAGCCAGCAGTCCTTACTTTAGAACAAGGTCACCCTAGCTTTAGGTTGAAAAATTATGCAACTGACACCCCTTTACTACAATAACATAACATGTGTTTCTAGATACATTAGTACTTGAGCAATATGAAATTTAAAACTACATGCAGGGAAATAAATGGTAAATAGGAAAAAAAGGCAGGGAACTATTTATTGGGCCAAATCGTACTTGGCTATGACGATTCAAAAGAAAGGCAGATTATATACGGTCAAAATTTGCTTCTGAATTTCAGCTATGATACTGGGTGTTTTTTTCAAGGGAAATGATACTGGGTGTTTGACCCTGACGTGTACTCCAGGTCCTTATATACGTGTGTATCCTAAGAATAGACTATCAGTTGATACAGTACTAATCTAGAGTCAGGACTCAAACTCACAGCATCATGGAAGTAATCAATTGGCATTTACAAATACTGTTATCCGTTTACTGGCCCATTGACATTATGCAGATTCTAGTTGATACTTGATAGCATACTGCAGCACTAGAGTATGCTATCCACTGTGTAAGTCCAATCATACGATTAGAGTCAGGCCCAGTAACATGAGATGATAAATGGCCTAATGAAGACATGGATAGACTTAACTGCCAGTGTGACTCGGACTTTCAAGAACAAGGGAGGTCCTTGGCACGTGTCTCTGAATTCTGCCAGCATCCTCCGGATGTAAAAGGGCTGGTCCAGCAACCACTGCAAAACACAAGCATCAGAAAACGCAAAAAAGAAAGAAAGAAGTAAGACATGGACAACTTCATATCATAATCATGCTTTGGGCTCTTGACTTAGAAGGATACAGTCATACAACTCAATATGTTCACTTAAGTTTGCAGACGTCAAGTAACATTCCATTGCAAAGTATGCTAACAGTCTAAACACAACAAATCAAGCCCATGAAAATTTAGAACCCTGTAATGGTTTAACCGACAGTACTTGGGCTTTTTCCAATGATGTACTGCAGATTGCAATGCTGGCACTCAGCCCATCTGCAATGGAAGGTTTACCTGAACCACACTGTGAGGAGCTCCAGCAAAATGGCCATTGTACTGCTTGATTCGGTTCATAACAGGAGCGATTTCTGGTTCATCACGCAGCAGGGAAGCAACTTCAGAAGGTACCAGCAGAGTTATGGGGCGACGGCAAACAGGGCAATCAGATGGCCGGAGGACAGATCCATGTAGCCAGAGACCCACAATGCAATGTCCTGAACACACAACACGAACAATATCATGTGTGATTCGTTAAGACCAATGGCATGCACAGGCTATTATGTCAGCAGTGGAGGTTTTTGCTTCATGAAGAGTCCAGGAGCAAGATGTTCGCAAACAATGGAACTAGCAGGGTAAAATACAAAGCCAAATCTAGCACCAAATCGAAACACACAAAGCACTCATCACATGATCACATAATACATGGTTGGGGATTCTGAAGGACGAAATCAGGCCGATCAAGCATTGCAGGACAGGAATGCACTAGCGCCAAAAGTGGCATGAACCTTTTTTCGGAGTTCAACATGGACAAGCATCCGCAGTTCCACAAGCACAGGCGCCGGTACATAACGCTACGTCCACGAATCGATCAGATAAACATGCATGCTTGATGCTTCACAAATCACAACTCGATACATAACGAAGAGGATCATGACTCTAATACGAACAAAATAGCATGTCACCGTGACGCGCGGACAGACCAAAAGCTACCCATACCAAGAGCACACTGCGACCAAATCGAGCGGAATACATACTTCACCAAAGCAACTAATTAAGCAAGCAATGCGTGAGCAATTAATCGATAACAAATCCGTACAATAAAAACCACGGGGACGGAAGTGGAGCAGAGAAACCACCAATCCGGACCCCGCACACATACTCCACTCTACATTCACCGCGAAGCTCAGCACGGATGCGAAATCGAGCAAACAAATCGCGCGCGGGGAGCGCAGACCCAAGCACAAATGCAGCCCGAAAACCTAATTAACAAGCGAACCATTCTACGGTGCGGGGTTTGCTGGGGAAGAAGAGGGGGAAAGGTGGTGGTGATTAGCAGTAGTACCGCAGAACCAGTGGGAGCAGTTGGCCTGGTGAGGGACGGAGAAGTCGGCGCCGCGGCACACGGGGCAGCGCTCGCCGCGGGGAGGCGCGGAGGGGCCCGGCGCCATCTCGAGGGAGCGGCGTCTCGAAACTTCTGGAAGCATCTAGAGCTCGAGGGGTTTGAATTTGATCTCTCTTCGTCGCAGCGTGGAGGAAGGGGGTAAGCGGAAATGCGGGCGGGGTTATTTATAGAGGCGGCGAAGGGAGGAGGAGGCCGTCTTAGCGCTAACCACTCTTTGCTGATTCTCGACGCTGTTTCACCGTGCAAGCCTTGTTCTTTGTGCGAGTCTTCCAGTAATTGGCTTGATGAACTCGTAGATTTGTGTTGAGTTTAAATTCCTCTCGGACGATGTAGTCTTACATCAATAAAGTTTGTCATGTTGTTAAAATCGTAATGAGTTGTCGTTTTTACGTTGCCATTTAAGTTACCATTTCGACTTCCGAACACAAAAATGTGCACAAGGGACATTTTGGTGCCCTAACACGATAGCGAGCACCTTTACCTTAAGATCTGAGGTGAACTAAAAGCATTTTTGACTATTTGTCACAAACAAGGTTACTAAGAGGAGAAAGATTTTCAGACTCTTCAACGTGTCATTACGAAAGCTTGTTGCTATTATGGTACTCCCTCCGTCCAATAAAGGATGTCTCAATTTTGATTAAATTTGAATGCATCTATGCGCTATGTCATGTTTAGATACATCCAAAATTTGACAAATTTGAGACATCTTTTGTTGGACGGAGGGAGTATTAAAAATTTGTGTTGGTATGAGAAAGGTGGATCCAACAAGTTTAATGTTTAAGTATAACATTATATAAAAAGCTCTTAGTAATTGCTCACACATACTCCCTCCGTTCCTTAAAGAATGGCATATTAGTTTTCATTAAGATAAGGTTTTGACCACAAATTACTATATTAAAGTGTGGTCTATATGTAATGAAAAATGGAAGTGCCCGGTTAGATAAAAAAAAAATGCTTTCGTACAAACGTGAATTGAGTTTGAAACCATGAAAAAACATGTCAATTTTGATAGTGAATATAAATGGTATGAGTGTAAATGTGCAATGTAATTCACTCTACGATTTTGATACTATTCATAAGTGAACACGTCATTTTTGCAATATGTGATCAAATCCACGTGTACACGTATAGCTGGGCAGGGCTGCTTCGGCAATTTCATCAGTGCATGGTGTGTAACATCATAAGGTCTTAAAAGTTAAGTTGTTGAGTTCATCACAAAAGCGCCCGTGGCCTAATGGATAAGGCGTCTGACTTCTAATCAGGCGATTGTGGGTTCGAGTCCCACCGGGCGTGTTTTATAATTTACTTTCTTGGCCTTCAAACTTCAATATTTCTCAGTTGAAAAATCTAGCTTCTTGCATCCACCACTAACTGCTGTCTACAACTCAACTCCCTACGCACGAGCTGCGGTACAAATCCAAATCAAACTCTTGATTTTCGTATTTCTGAAATGTGTCATTTCAAGTCTTTTGCTCCTTGGTGCTCGTGGTATCAAAATCACGCCAAACGGAAATAAAGGTGACCGGACGTAGTGTCGATGGATTAAGGTGTGATATATGATAGGTGTAGCGGAATATTTTATTTTTTTCTTTCGCTACGAAGACATGTACCCAATAAATGTAGTGTTCCATAGTCAATGTTTCATGATGTTTATCTTTTATAATGTTTTTTTCATAGGAGTGAATGGCCAGGTTTTCATTGTCACAAAGATAATGGAGCAAGAGTTCATCTCTAGACTAGCCCACTTAGACTGTTAACCATGCGGCGGCAGATATAGTTTTTCGTCTCTAAATATAAAAGATGTTCTAGCTCTGTTCCAAGTAAAAAATAATATAGTTTGACTTAGTTTATAGAAACATCTATATGACCATACATGATTGTAAACTTTTTTTTTATGGGCAATAATGATCGGAAATAATAAGCTCATGGTGCTAATTTTAGGAATTAGAAGCTGAAGAATCGATTTCGACCGGCTCTACAAGATGAGTTTCAAATAAGAAGCAGGCTGCGGCTAGGCCCGTTTCAGCTTTCAAACTTTACGGGAAAAGCCCTTGCGGAGGGAGGGAAAGTGAAATGGATGAGCGACCAACTCAAATTTACAGCAGTCGTAAAATAATCCCAGACGGCGGCGAAGCGATGCCCGTCTAATTCAGCTTTTTAAGCTTTCCGGGGGAAAGAGGTTCCCCTTTTCGGTTGCTTCACGCACGCCGCCACCGCATGGAATGACCAGCGTGCGCTCCCAAGTTCTCAACGCGACTCACGAGGATATCCCGGCCCAGCGAAGCAAAGGGAATCCTCTTCCTTCCTGCCAGCTGAGCTGCCACCGCCCGCATCTCCAGCCTAGCTTCGCCGCCGCCGTGAAGCTCGCTGTGTCCAGCCCCCGGCAGCTTGCCTGCCTTCCCACAGGTACATACAGGGCCCGCCCTCCTCTCTCTCTGTACACCTTCTCTAGCTTCTCGGCTCAGCACCCAGGTTCGATTCGATTCCTCCCTCCTCCTTTCCGTACCTCGCGGAGGGGGTTGCCTTTATGGGCGGCGGCAACGATCCAGCAGGGGATCTAGCGGATTCGGTCGTGGACGGGCGGGGAGAAAGTCCTCCCGACTGATTTGGGCCTTGTAGCTAGCAGCTAGCAGCACCGATCGATTGGGATATTTAGGACCGCTTTTGAACGAGTCTGCGAATGCCAGTACTACGCCGCTGCAGTTGTTGCAGCTACAAGCCCCGCGTCGCAGCCGTTTGTTCATGGTTGTCGACGAATCCCATAGTGTTGTCCTTTGAGGGATACCGCAAGGAGCCGATCTACTGTCTCCCGATGATTTTAGTAGTCTCAAGCCCTGAACAGTCAGAGGCACGACTACAGCTTTTCTGAACATGCAGTTTTTTTGTGTGTGCTGTTAATATGTCGAAACCTACATGTGATGTGTTTCTCACCTGCAAAGGAAGGCCGCTAATGCCTATTTTTTTGTACGTGGTTCTGCAGATCGTTGCTGACAATGTGGGGTGATAAGACTCATCACAAGCATGGGCATCATGCTCATGGACATGGTCCTTCTGGAAGTTCCAAGGAGAAAATCTGGGACAAACGGCAACCCAAGTTTATAGCAGACAATTATAGCACAGTGGATGAGGTGATGACAAGCAGCAAATATCTTGATATCACCTCTCCTTTTATTTTCATGTCTCTCAAGTGTGTAATATTTTTCCTCTGGATCAAACCACTGTTTGCTGAACATGAGCTACTTCAGGAAAAGTCGAATTGAGGCAATCATCCGGCCTTGTTCTGTTTGCTTAAAACGTTTGCATATTGCCCAAATTTTTTATCTCTATCGTTCTTCAGCCTGCATGCCTGAGACACATTTTTTGCTGGTTTTGTTGCTTGCAGTAATATTTTTTTTAGTAAATAAATAAGTAAATCATGTTTTTGTGTTCTCTATCACTTTATAATTTTGTACTTATTTCGATACATGAAGGTCATTGCTGCATTAAGAGAAGCTGGTCTTGAATCATCAAATCTAATTCTTGGCATTGACTTCACCAAAAGCAATGAATGGTCAGGTGATGTCGTCAATTCTTCGTTTCCTTTTAGGCTTTTCTACTTCATAGCAGTTTTACATATGAACCTTGTTGGTTACTAAATAAATATTCTGATGTAGGTAGATATTCCTTTAGAAGAAAATCTCTCCATGCCATTAATGGCACCCCAAATCCATACGAGCAAGCCATTTCTATAATTGGGCGAACACTATCACCTTTTGATGATGATAACTTGATACCATGTTTTGGATTTGGCGATGGTAAGTAGCGACTCTCTCATTTCTCTCATTTTCCATTCGAACTTTGTTTCGAGGAAACTGTGTACTTCTTGTATGACTTGATATCGTATTGAAAATGTAATTCATCCTGCAGCTTCTACACATGACCACTCCGTCTTCAGCTTTTTCAAAGATAACCGCCCTTGCCGTGGATTTGAGGAGGTTCTTGAAAGATACAGACAAATTGTTCCACATTTGAACCTTTCGGGTAAAGAATGCTTGTTCCCCCTTTTCGTTTAGTGGAGATTCTGATACTTGTCTCGATTAATTTGATAGTGGGGACTTCAGTCTTTTTTTAATCAAACTGGTTTTAGGATGAGCCATGTTTTAAAGTAGCCAATGTACTGATATGCTTTGTTCTCTTGCTTCAACATATTTCATTATGTCACCATACCATAGGACACCAAAAATAGTCATGTTCGGTGCTCAGCGATTCGGACATCTGGAAGTTCTTGCCATCACTTGTTCCACAGTCTTGTTACCGTTGGGTCATTTTTTCTTTGATAAAAGTATTGTCGCGTCATGATTAGATACATTATTTAATCTGTGAACATGACTTGATGCAGTCGAAATTTTGGGGGCAGTTAAATACCTTACCAGCAATACTCAAATCTTTCATTTCCCTCATTATTTGGTTCAACTGTTCACTGTAGGGCCAACTTCTTTTGCACCTCTTATTCATGCGGCAATGTCTGTTGTTGAAAACAGTAATTGGCAATATCATGTCCTTGTCATCATAGCCGATGGACAGGTAACATGTTCACAGTAGCAATCTATTTCTTCACTGGAATTTCAGTCATTCAGCGCGTGCCTTACTTGAGCAAAAGTTGTAGGTGACCAACACAAATTCAGGTGACGGAAGATTAAGCCCACAAGAACATGCAACTATACAAGCAATTGTTGATGCTAGGTAAATGCTGTTCATCCATTACTAGGGAACTTGGTGTTATTGTATTACTGAAGCCTATTTGGTCTGTAGCTTCTATCCTCTTTCAATTGTGATGGTGGGAGTGGGCGATGGACCATGGGATGCAATGCAGCATTTTGATGACTGTATTCCTGACAGAGCTTTTGACAATTTCCAGGTGATTTAACGATATTGTTATGTTGTTTCAGTTCCAAATTTCTTGTTGCTCTACCTTCAATGTCAATTATTCTAGCTGTGTTTCTTTTACTTAGCGATGATGTGAGAAAATTGATGATTCCAATAAGAAAGAGAATAATATATTGCCTTGAGACTAATTTACTTTGTGCCGTTGCCATCTGAGAAGAGATTGCGCACTTGTGCGGCATTCATTGCCTGTTTCTGTCCTTATAAAAACCTAACTGAAAAACTGCTGCAGTTTGTGAACTTTACTGATATCATGTCAACAAGCAAGGATATGTCAAAGAAGGAGGCGGCATTTGCCCTGGCAGCTCTTATGGAAATGCCCACCCAATATAAAGCAACCCAAGGCATCCGACCTCCAGAGTACTTGTTCTTCATTCTTTGCAGTCCTGTATTTGTTATTCTTGGCATTTGCCTTACCCAAACTAATCTATCAGAAAGCACACACAAATGACGGACCGTCCGATGATTCTTCCTCCTCCAAACAAAGTTCTTGAACACGATAATGCTGCAGCTTCACATCCTCCAACTGCAACCTCCCGGTCAGCCGGTGCTGACAAGAATGCTTCAGATGAACAGGTAGCCTTCAAGCTGGTAAAGTTCGTACCATATTTCTCCAGAATTACGGCATCTTAAACTCTCTTTTTGCAAAACTTCTAGGTATGTCCAATCTGCTTAACGAATCCAAAGGACATGGCTTTCCAATGTGGTCATCTGGTAAGTCTTCCTGCCCGTTGCACGGATATCATAGGTACTGCCATACTGGGGTTCATCACACTGCGAAATGATCCAGTGTAACTACGGAACCTAGCACCGAACTAACTTACCTTGGGAAAGATTTATGACCAGACACACGTTTGCTGTGAACACGTTTCTATTAAGCGTGGTGGTTCCTTCCTGGACGAGTAATCGGCTAATTTTTCTTTGTTTCTTTCTTTGCCCCAAGACATGCAAGGAATGTGGTCCAACGCTATCAACATGCCCCATGTGCCGTGCGCCGATTACTGTTCGTGTAAGGCTCTACTCTTAAGACGATATGTCGTTTCGGAAGAGAGGGATGAACCACCATTCCATCCAATCCAATCCAATCCAATCCAATATGGTGCTGTCAGACAACAATCAATAAAGGAGAAACAAGGTTTGAAGGACAAGGCGATGTGGTTAAAAAACTTTTACCTGTATGTGTTCAGCACCGTGTTTTATCGGTGGATGAGTAATTCCCATCAACCGTTGCTTGTACAGTTTATCAGTAGAATCATCTTATAGAATGTAATACTAATAGGAAAGACTGTTTTGTGGTAAAACCTGAATGCTGAATACCAGCAACTGTATAGCAACATATTTGTCTCTTCATGCAACAGACCTGATATTTTCCACCATGTAGCATTCTGCTGTTTCTTACGCAGAGGTGAGGTGGTTAATAAACGATCAATTTGACCCTTCATATCAGTGTTCATGCCAAATAATTTTATCGTTTTTTTTTTGCTTAATAACGAGTGAAATTGCAAAATCAGGGATGGCAATTTCCGGAAAGACCACTCTATCGGTATCAAATTAACAAGAGCATTTCTGAAACTAAAAATCATGCCATAAGAAGAAACATCGTCAGACTCTCCAGTTGCAAGGTTCTTTTAGCAAGTTTCCACTTTTCAATCTCCACCCCGAGAAAGAGAGCCACAACCGCGAGAAGGAGAGAGCAGAGATAGCTCGCTCCGTCCTCCTCCGCCCCCGGCCATGCTGCTCCGCCTCCGCCCGCCGCCGGCCACCGCGGCCGCAGCCGCGAGTCTCTGTTCCTTCTCCCCCTCCGCGCCCTTCACCCGCCGCCTCCCCTCGCCGTCCTGGCGCCCGCGCCCCCGGCGCCGCCTCTCCACCGCCGCCTCGTCCTCCCCCAATGGTAACGCCGCTCCCCTCCTCGCACTTTCCCTCGCTCGAGTCGATTCGAGGAACTGCTTAGATATGAGTTTTCAATCCTCTAAACCAATTGATGCTGACGGGAACGAACAAGGGGTGGCCATTGATGGGTTTAAGCTGTGCCCTTAGGTTCGGGAGGCAGTTTGGAGTCGCCGCGGGAGCGGTACGACGTCATTGTGGTTGGAGGCGGGCATGCCGGCTGCGAGGCCGCGCTCGCGTCGGCTCGGCTCGGTGCCCGCACCCTCCTTCTGACCCTCAACATTGATCGGATTGCATGGCAGGTCTGCGCTTGAGCTCTGTTGCAGTTTCCAGTTCTAGATTTCGGCAGTTATATAGTACTCCCTCTGATCCTAAATTCTTGACTCAAATTTCCCAAATATGGATGTATCTATTCTTAAAAAGCGTCTAGATACATGTAATATTTCAACAACAATTTAGGATCGGAGGGAGTACTAGGTAGTAATATCCTTTGAGTTGGACGAGTTATACTTCATGGTTTTTGTATCATGTGGTATAGTTTGAAATTATGCGTCCAAGTTTATGTGCTAGGTGTGAGCATCGGGGCCTTGCACCGTAGAAGAAAGTCTGTAGTCAAGTCTTGCACACCCAGAGTTGAGCCATTAAACACTGTACTGTAAGAGCCAAACAGTGTGCACAGGTTGTTGCAAAATTTGATGGTGGTGGTATTTCTGATGAAGGGTTAACATAATTACGGAAGTTAAAGCTGGTTGAACTTTTGTAGAAGGAACTTTTGATATGGTATTTGCAACCTTGATATGCTATAAGGAGATAAGGAAGCGTCATTAGTCAAGAAACCATCTGTCCGATGCTGCAGGGGCTAAAAGTGCAGTTATGCTGACTCATTGTTTCTCTGTTATGTTATACAGCCTTGTAATCCGGCCGTTGGTGGGCCTGCAAAGTCTCAACTTGTCCATGAGGTAGATGCCCTTGGTGGTGATATTGGAAAAATTGCAGATAGGTAGAATTTAAATCTGTTCTGTTTTTTAGAGATTAATTCTCTCGTGCCTTTGTACGTGTGGCTAGGTTATTGGGTTGAGAGAAACTTGCAATGGTACCAAATAAACAAAGATCTTTTGGTATACTCATTTCTTCTCTTCTAACAGGTGTTATTTGCAAAAGCGTGTCCTGAACAGCTCAAAAGGCCCTGCTGTCCGTGCACTGCGTGCTCAGACTGATAAGAGGGAGTATGCAATGGAGATGAGGAAAGTTGTAGAAAGGTCAGCATATATAACAAACCTCTTGTATCATAACTTATAGTATAACTTGACCACTTTAGCCAAACATGTTCGTTTGTCAGTTGTTAGTGCTATGTAAAGATTAGTGTTCATTCTGGTCGCCTCTAATCTAAATCACATATTCTCAAACTCCGATAGAATCGTTATTTTTTTAAAATTTAAGCTATACAAACATAGATACCTCTTTGTCCTGTGGCTGTTACTCCTCACCAAGACCATGTACTGCGATTTGACTAAATGATTTTTTGTTCCTGCATACTAGATTTCAGGTTTGTAAAGGCATATATTTTTTGAATATTTTTCTGCCTGTAAAGAAAATCCATGTGGAGGTTTCTGCGATATCTATAATCTATATATCTATTGTTGGCAACATATACTTTAGTCTGGTATCTTTCATGTTACTCATTTACCTATTCTATTTTTCAGCACACAAAATCTTTTCATTAGAGAGGCAATGGCTACAGAGGTTATGATAGGAAAGAATGATAGTGTTGAGGGTGTTCGCACTTTCTTTGGCATGGACTTTTACGCACCATCGGTTGTACTTACCACCGGGACATTTATGAGTGGTAAGATTTGGGTTGGTAGGACTTCAATGCCTGCAGGGCGAGCTGGAGAGTCAGCTTCTCATGGGCTTACTGAAAACTTGCAGCATCTGGGTTTTGAAACTGACCGGTTAAAAACTGGCACGCCACCACGAATTGATCGCAGGACAGTTGATTTTTCTGGATTGGAAGCCCAGCATGGTGATGAAGAGGTGTGTAGAATATATGACCAGATTTTTGCTTGAGATTGTGTATTCTTGGTTACCTGCATTTGGGTGGGGGGAGAGGGGAGGGAAGAGGGGAGAGGGTTCTCTTAGATTGTTTGCTTCTTGGCCACTTTGGCGTTGCATTGCTAGGACAAACTACAATTTAAGTATGTCAAGTTAAACAGTGCAAGCTTGTGTACATTCAGATATTAAGCTTCTGAGATGGCTCGGTTAATTTGATTCCTCTATCAGTTAACATTTATGCATTCAATGAAGTGTGGCTTAAGCTTATGCTTGAAACAGGTAGGCTGGTTTAGTTTTGATCCTGAATTTCACATTGAGAGGGAACAGATGTGCTGCTATTTAACACGGACTACAAAAGACACACACCATATTGTTAGAGACAACTTAGATGAAACACCAACATATGGTGGTTGGGTTGAAGCAAAGGGACCAAGGTACTGCCCAGCTATTGAAGACAAGGTATTATTCATGGGAAATTTGGTTTGTTACTTCGTTGCATCACATATTAGTTTTGTTCAGTTATTTCTAATCCTCCTAATCGCAATGTTCCTGGAAAGAAAAGGTTGCTTTTATAAGACTGAATTTCTGCCGACTACAATCCCAAAGATAAAGAGATTTTTCTTTGTTCAAGATTGTTAGGTTCAAAGATAAAGAATCTCATCAGGTATTTCTTGAACCAGAAGGTAGAGATGTCCCTGAGCTATACCTTCAGGTATCTTTCCATCCCTCTCCCCATTCTGCATATTTTTTCCATTTTGGCCATAGTCTGAGACCTTGGTATTTGCTTGTTTCTTCTCGACTATTGTGTTTGCCATTTTTGTGTTAGATGATGTCTTCTGCAATTGGAGTATTGTGTTACTCAAAACCTACAACTTTGACCGTTTATAAATCTTATACAGGGCTTTTCCACTGGGCTTCCTGAGAGATTGCAGTTACCTCTTGTGAGAACACTGCCAGGGCTGGAGAACTGTGTGATGCTAAGACCAGCTTATGCTGTTGAATATGATTACTTGCCTGCTTATCAGTGCTCAAGATCGCTAATGACAAAAAAGTTTGAGGGCTTATTCTTCTCTGGCCAGATCAATGGAACAACAGGATATGAAGAAGCTGCAGCTCAGGTTTGAACGTTGTGTCTGATCTGCCCATTGCAATCCATATGGTAAGTTGAACCTGATTTTCTGCATCCTAACCTTCCTCATTTTTGTTACAGGGTATAATTTCAGGAATTAATGCGGCTAGACATTCTGATGGGAAGTCACTAATCATTCTTGAGAGGGAAAGCAGTTACATAGGGACTCTGATTGATGATCTTGTTACTAAAGATCTTAGGGAGCCTTATCGCATGTTAACAAGGTATGTATTATCAATGCAATTGCTTTTGGTATTAATGCTTACAGGATCCATTAAGAAAAAGACGGTTGCAGGCTCCTATATATTAATCCAAAGAAATGCGATGCAATATTTGTATTTAACAGTTAATAGAATAATTTGTGTAAATCTGGAGACATCAACTTACCATAGGCAAATTCTAGGATTTGTCATTCCATTTATTGGCATTTAACTGTTTGACAATGGATGACTCACTGACACATGGGCCACATGGCAGTAAGATACGGAGTGGCAAAAATCCTCAAATCCCCTACCAATTACCATAGAATAGCAATCATGGTTCTCTGTGTTGATATTTGATGAGACATTAACAATTTTCGAGAAACTCAGCAGGAGCACTGGCCATTCGTCAAGAAGAAAAAGCGGAACCATAGTTACAAAGTGACTTGTTTTTTTAACGGAGAAAATCAGAATTTTTTTTACTGACAGAATGCTGTGATGCTTTATATTGTCCATTAGAAGGAATCTAGCAATTTATCATTTCATTAATTTAATGTGGCTCTTTGAACCGCAGCTTTACTGACATTTTTTTTTTGCTGTTGGCACCTTTGGACATTCAGCCGTTCAGAGCACCGTCTACTATTTCGAGCTGATAATGCTGATAGTCGGTTGACCCCTTTGGGGAGAGAGATTGGTTTAATAGATGATAGACGTTGGGAACTTTATCAGTCAAAGCAAGCCCGCATTAAAGAAGAAAAAGAACGATTGAAGCATACAAAAGTATCAGGTAAGCCTTATAAAAAAAAAGTTACAACATGCACTCATTTCTGTAGTTACATGCATGGTTTCAGCCTTTCAGGTGCTCCAGTTAAGTGTTCTGTTTGCAGGTGGTGAATTTGCTGCCGAAGTTACCGCAGAGTCCAACCAACCTGTAAAGCAGTCATCAACACTTGAAGCCATACTGAAAAAGCCACATGTACACTATAAACTTCTGGATAAGCATGGATATGGAAATGAGCATTTGTCTCTAATTGAGAAAGACTGCGTGGAGATTGATATCAAGTATGAAGGTTTCATAGCACGACAGCAGAGTCAGTTACAACAGGTAATTGCTTTATTTTATTTATTTTTTGCAAAAAGGTAATTGCTTTAAGATCATTTCCTTTTGTTCTGAATTAATTTTATGGGAGAACTTAAATTCTATGGATTTGGTAGCTGTGTTCTGTTGGGAACTTTGGGATCCAAATTTGGGAGCAGTAGTTGTTTCTTTATCTTTCTCCATTGTAATAAAGAATGTTGGGTTAGTTTTGCTATTCTGCTTGAAAGGACTACCTCCATTGACTTTAAGTTCAGTTATTTAAATTCTCTTTGTTTTGCAACTTGAAAAACCTGCTGATTCATAATTATGTTTTTCCTCTTAAGATTGTAAATCAGGAACACAGGAAACTTCCTGAAGACTTAGATTATCACTCAATGAAAAATCTATCGCTTGAAGCTCGTGAGAAACTTTCCAAGGTACACAAATCATGTGCATCTACAGTATGTTTGTACTTTCTTGGGTAGCTTTGAGACAGCCTGCCAACATAAGTCGGAAACATGCATTATTCAGTTCTTCATGTATCGACAGCTCGTTACTCATCTTGCCTGCACTACAGCCTTGTGATGAAACCAATGATATAGAAATCTTAAGATGTCTTTTTCTTGCAACAACTCTCAAGATTTCGGTTGCTAAGTTTCAACTGCTTGGCCACATCTTATCTTTTTTTTTCCTACAATGTACGTACTGATCCAAGTGATTGAAACTAGACAACAGCAGCTCTGTACTATTCTAAGCAGGGTGCCAGTTTCATGATTGCGTTTGGTACAACTCATATATTTGATGATGCATCTGGCAGGTAAGGCCACAAACAGTAGGCCAAGCTGGCAGAATCGGCGGCGTGAGCCCTGCTGACATGACTGTTCTTCTCATCTCGATTGAGAGCAACCGCCGCATGGCTGAGCACAGGCGACAGCAAGACATGCTGAGATCCGCCACGGCCAAGGCAACAGACGATTCTTCAGAAGGAGCAGTTCACGCCAGCGCCACCACTGCATAATTGTATGCAGCACTCCTGTGACTACAACAGGCAACTGAATTGGGGCCCCTTGAGAAGTTGAGATTTTGCGAGGTGGTCGGTGTACTCATCGGGCAGATAGAATCTCGGAGCCAAGCATAATTGAAGCGCAGAATTGTACATGAGGCCAGAGGCATGTGGTGTGACAGTTTGCCTGGACACCTACCTCTTTTGAAGACCTGAAGGAAAAGGATGGTGGTCCTGTGACAGTTTCTATCTCTGGCTTCTCCTAGCAACTAAATTAGAATTTTGGATCATAGTAAGGGTTATTTAGAGGATTTGTTGTACTTGGTGAGGATTAGCAGGCACGCATGTAAAGAAACAATGAATGAAATGGTGCTGGAGAGCAAACGCTGTCTATGTGCTTATGTATATGTACGAGTCTTTTCAGTCTATACTGCAATGAAGCGATATGATGATTTTAGGGAAGTCATATGTGTGCATGTCTGCAATCTTATCATTAGTGCCTGTCACACGCATAAACACACTGCTAAAATGGGCTACTATTGAGTAAGTCAAGTGTCATGTACAGAACAAATGAGTAACCACCACCATCGCCAGTTAACTCCCTTCTACTGGGAAGAACAAATGAGTAACCACCACCATCATAAGTTAACACCCTTCTAAGTCAGGCATTAGAACACTTAAAACATTCTATCTACCACCACGCAAGCATTGTAAGAACTAAAGCCCTAAACCCCCCAAATTGAACCAAATATTCTACACAAAAAATTCCAGCACTACCCCTGCTCTAACACTGCAATGCCATTAGCTCATATCAAAACTGCCTTCCAATCTGTAGGCTGTCTGCAAGCTCAATTGCCCTTGATTCTGATGCTCTTATAGACTTGCAGATTCCCCTGGAAGAAGCTGGCCATCTGCTCCAGCATGGGGACCAAACCGACTGGCAGAGTAGCTGCAGCTGCGAGATGGACATGCTTCACGACATCGCCGTGCCTGGCCATCTCGTTTTCCCTTATCTTCCTCGCCTTTTGCAGCTCGGTGACACGGTCGTCATGGCGAGGGGGAGCGTTCTCCATGACCGCAACCATCTCTGCGCTAGTGCTCACCCCAAGTTCTCTCTGCAGGACCTCGCGCCTTCTGTTGTAATCTCTGGAGGCATGGTCGGCTCTCCTCTTCTGCCGGTGCTCGCCTTCCTGGATCTTCTTTAGCTCATGCACAAGCTTGGAGAAATGGTCAATTGCCTTCAGCGCGTCGTTCTTCGGGACCACGTCGATCGCCCGGAACCAATCGTTTGATATGATAAATATCGGTTGCGCGCCGAGCTTGCCAGGGGAGAAAGGTGGGACACCGTCCGGTGTATCTTGCTCTTCTTGTACGTCTGGGAACCATTTCCTCAGCCATCCATTCAATGCCTCCACAAAAGACCTTTGCGAGCTGATCCACTTGTTGAAGCAGCGGTACCATTTTGTGAGCTCCCTCTCCAATTCCAGTGTGGCCATTGCAGCAGCACTGGATTGGCTTATGGTTAGTGCCTTGAGCATGTCGATTCTGCTACCTTTTAAGGCTAGTATCTGCTTCTCATGACATTCCAGAACTTCTTTCCACATTCTTCGCAATCTGTTGGAAACAATCAACAAAATTCAACAGATCAAATTATTATTTTGAGATAAACAAAGAGGCAGAAGTATTAAAACTTGGAAATTCCGTACCCTCGGATGAGATTGACAAGTTGAGGATATAGTTCTTCGTCTCGAATCTTCTCTATCTTTGATGAGAAAGCATTGGCTGTTCTGATATTAATGGCAATCCTTGATCGCAAGCTCCGTACCGACATCCTGGTCGAGTTAATTACATCTGGTTCTGCTCCTCCCTCATCCAGTGACTTCAACCTCTTGTACTTCTTTTCATATAGAATCCGCAGTTTCTCTTCATCCTAGAACAATCACCTAACCTTTTCAACACATATTTCGCAGTAAATAAGAGAGAATGTGAATTATCACTTATAGTCTGTTGATGTGGCCGCAAGTGTGTACCTTAATCTCCTGATATAGTTTCTTTTCCCAGACGCACAGCTTCTCCAGAGTCGACGAGAGATCTCCAACATTGTTTCTTCGACTATTGACCGACGAGGCTGAAGTGCCAGCTTTGCTGCTCGGTAATCTTGAGTGACGCTTTGGGAGGCAATAAGAGGACGGCACAGTGAGAGATAAAGGATCCACTACTCTGGAAGAGAAATCTGCAGAAACAACATATCAAACACAATGCAATACCACAAGCAAAAATTACTGCAACCATGTGTTTTGTTACTGCAATAAAGCATTGCATTACCCACATCTAAGAACTCTAGGCGTCGTTCGGTGAGGCATCTTCCCCACCTCCAGCATTCGGGAAACCTCTGCGCCACAGTTGAGCGCCTCATCGAACCGCCCTTTGACCTCCTCCATCGCCTCCATGACATTCCCATTGTGCAACGGCGATGATGACGGATCGCTGCTCGTAGCCACAGTTGACTGCACTGACTTGTTGTGGCTTCCACCACTCCCATCTGTATCGACGATCAACCCATCATCATCATCATCATCGAATGCCACACCCTTCTTCCCCCCGGTGGAGCTGCCGCCATCAATGTCACCACCTCCCGCGCCCTTCAAGCTTGTCGTCTCACTCTTGCCCCCTTTCTTGCTCTTCCAGCTGGCATTGCTCGGCACTGAGTCGTTCCTGGGCACCACCACCGGTTTCTCCCCATCGCCATTGGCACCTGATCCCTTTCTCTGCAGCTTCCCATCTGAAGACTCTCCCTTCGAACCAGCATTGGTAGGAACAGGAACTGCATGACTCTTCCCTTTCACATTTCGATCTTCTTCAACGGCCGATGTCGACGGCTTCGATGCCTCCGCCGCCAATGCCGCCTCGTCCTCAAGCTCCGGGATCCCCTCCATCCTCCTCACCTCCGAGTAATTCGGGCTGCCGGTGGGCAAACTCCCGCCGCCGCGCGAGTAATCCTCGAGGAATTGGTCGTAGGGTATGAAGGGGTCGAAGAAAGCCCACGGCGAGGCATCGGCGGCCGGCGGCGAGGGCGGCGGCGGCGGCCTCTCTTCCGCGACCACCTCGCCGGCGGGCCCGTACGGGTACCCGTAGCCGTAGCTGGTCTCGCCTTGGACGTACTGCGCGTAGGGGTTCTCGTACACCACCCTGGGCACGGTGGCGGAGTTCCTCATGTAGTGGTGATGGTGGTGCGTCCTCGGGGCCGGAGACGACGCGGGTTCGGCCGCCGCCGGCGGCGGGCGGGTGTGGCGCCTGGCGTGGTCGAGGCGGTCGGAGTCGGAGTCGGAGTCGTCGGAGAGGGAGTGGGAGAGCGGCGACACGGTAGAGGACGAGGTCGGCGACGGCGGGAGGGTCGACGTGGCGGCGGGCTTCGCGGGGGACCGCGGGAGCGTGAGCACGGGCGAGGGAGGAGGAGGAGGAGGCGTCGGGAGGAGCGCGGCGGCCGCGAACCGCCGGAGCGCGCCCCCGACGGCGGCGAGCGAGCGGAAGTAGGCCGCGTGCGCCGCCGCCAGCGCGAACCGCCTGTCCGCCGCGGCCCGGATCAGCGCCGCCCGCTCCCGGCACACCGCCGCGGGGTCCGCGCCGCCACCAGCCCGCCGCGAGGACGAGGACGACGACGAGAACGGCCGAGGCCGCTGCCGGCCCCGCTCGCGCGCCGCCCTGGACGCCGCGGCCGCGAAGGCGTCGTGCGAGGTGGTGCACCCCATGCGCCGCGCCCTTTAAAAAACCCTAGCTCGCTAGCTACTCTCGGCGGAGGCGGATGGAGTCGGGCGAGTGCTGCTCCTCTGGCGGCTCGTCGGCGGCGGCGGCGGCGTCCATTATATATATCCGCGACAAACAAGGTCGGTCGATGGATCGCCTCGCCCCTCGCCTAACCCAGGCCGGCTCCGACGCGGCCTTGGATCGCCGGGAAACTTGGCAAGCGGAGGCAGGAGGAGGAGGATTTAGGAGGAAGAGAAGAAGGAAGGAAAGGCGCGTGATGAGGAAGGATGGAAGGAGTGTTCCGCGTTGTGTTGTGTGCCTTCCCTTTTTGTTTTCTGCTCCTTCCTTCGTGTTCGTTCTTTCGTTCTGGCCCCTTCCGTTTCGCTTATTCTACTAGTTGACCACCCGCAAAAAAAAATGGAAAGAGGGAAAGAGCCATTTTAGCTCTTCTGCGTGTCATGCCCGTACGTGTTAATAGACAGTTTCATGTAATTCGTCTCGTCATCACGCGCTAGAATCATCGGAGAAAAAAAATACACAAGAACAAGTACTGTCTTTCTTTCTGGCTTTGTCCTAGTAACTCAGATTTTCTTAAGTTTGACAAAGTTTTATTTAAAAAAACAAATATACATAATATTAAATACTCGATAAGTAAACCATTAGGTTATATACATTGTCGGATTAAATAAAACAAACCTACCACTGTAGATATTTGTGGATTTTCTTTTTATAAACTTAATCAAATTTAAATAATTAGGCTTATCATAAAGATAGAACGTCTGATGTTTACAAACAAGAAGAATAGCATTATTATTACTCGATGTCTATGAGTATCCGTGGATGTTGGTGTGTTTCCGTTCTTACATTCCAAGGTATTCAGGAAAACAGAGCTGCCATATGAACAATTTTCTTACGCCCACAACACATATCATGGAGCAGGACATATAACTTGGGCTTTGGCTCAATTACCTTCCAATTATTGCACTGAGAAATTATCATCGTAATCATGTTGTACGAATTTCATCGTACGTGGATCATTTCCGTTTAGAGAGGCCCCATCTCAGGATTACGTAATTCGGCGAGGGCGTATATGCAAAAAAACGGTTTCCGTACACGCAGACGCACTTTTTGGTCATCACCCCATTTCTGATCTCTCCCTGACCTCACAGGATTTCCTGCTGACGTACGCCGGTGCGTGGGCCCATGTTGCAGCCTCTCACAGTGTGCCTCCAAAACTTGCATTGGCTGTCCAAGGCTCCAAGCTCCAAGTTGAATCTCAAGAACCATTGCTATCTTC
The DNA here is from genome assembly GCF_000005505.3 of Brachypodium distachyon. Lineage (NCBI taxonomy): Eukaryota > Viridiplantae > Streptophyta > Magnoliopsida > Poales > Poaceae > Brachypodium > Brachypodium distachyon. Next base: position 58,321,494 of record NC_016132.3, on the reverse strand, counting down.
GTCGTTGAATTTTGTGAATGGCGCGTTGGCTCTATATAGCTTAGCTTTTGACCGGCCGATTTTCTTCTTAAGTTCTAGAAGAACATGCAGTAAAACCCTCTTTGGTTTCAAACGCGTTATGCAAAAGAAGAAAAGAGAGACTTGTGGTGCCTCCTGAATTGAGAATCAAACTATCCCGATCCTAAATTATTGTCGTTGTTTTAGTGCAAGTTTGAACTAAAACAACTACTCTCTGTCCGACAAAGGATGTCTCAAGTTTGATCAAATTTGAATGCATTTATACACTAAATCATGTCTAGATACATCCAAATTTTAACAAACTTAAAACATCTTTTGTTGGACGGAGGAAATGTACTAATATAATTAACAATCCGCATGAAAAGCGACGGACAAACAGTAATCAAAGAATATGTTGGGTTAGTTAGGGGGGAACAAGAGAGGACGGGATATGATCAATTAGTATAATCTCAAGTCATGCGAGAATCTCCATCCAATTTACGTCAGCTGGTTAGTTGAGTTGAACCGGGTCACGGAACTCGATCATGGCCGGAAGAGCTAAGCTAATTAACCCCAGTTTGTCGATCAGTCTAATGCCTCGTTGATTTAAATTAGTGTCTCGTTTAAATGCATAAGCTATTGTCTTGCTAAAAATCTCGTTTCATTATCTTATCTTACATGTAAAATGTATACAGGATAAGGGCAATGACGACGACGACATGAGCTAGCTTGATTGACCAGGCCAGCCGACTAACTCAACCAAACTATCTAGAGTATTTTAAAATGTCCAGAAGAAAAACGTACTTCCTCCCTCCAACAAACGACCAACAAACGATGTCTTAACTTTTTTTAAATTTAAATCTATCTATCTAGACATAACTTAGTATATAGATACATTCAAATTTAATCAAAACTGAGACATCTTTCGTTGGACAGAGGAATATATCCATTTTCAAATGCAAGTGGCTATATACTACAGCTAATCAGTTGATCGAATTTTGAGCTATGAGACTGGAGAATTTGGGATCGATTTGGTACACGCGCTTTTGCTGTTATAGACATACGAATAAGCATCACGGTCATTTTATGGCGCGTGGCAGTGCAAACTAGCTAGGAATATCGATCGATCCATAAATGGGAAAAGACAGCTGCATGCCTTTTATGCATGACAGCGGCCGGCCGGTACGCGGAATCTCCTGTGTAGATGGTGCTCTAGTGGTCTTTTTGTGTAAATTTGGAGCACTGTCTTTTTACAAACCTGTAGATCAATCTGGAAATTCATTTTGGGTCAATTGACTATGAGCTTTGCCTATGGAAGTTTTTCCTCCCATGTTAGATTAAAGCAATTCAAAAGGAAAACAGATGTAAGACAGTGGTACCGAGGGAAAAATCTCATTGATTTTGGCCATAAGATTGCATCGAATAAATTTCATACGGAAATATAGAGTTGATCTTTGTACGATTTTAGAAGGAAAAAATTAAACCAGACAAACCGCAATCTCATGAGAAATATTACTACTTTAAGCAATTTAGCTTTATTTCTCCCCCAGAAATTTAGTACTGGATGGAGATCTACTGATCTAGTAGCTATCAGAAAAAAAAAATAGAAAGTGACACATATGCATGCATATGTTGCTTGGTGTCCTTGTTAGGTTACCTACTCCTTACTCCTTTCTGAAAACCTAATTATAATCCTTTTATGTCCTTTTGCGTTCTCAATCACACGTCTTCACTCCAACTCTTTTGGCTCGATTAGGAGACCGGTCGGCTGTGGCCATAATCTAACGCAACTGTCATGTAATCCAAGTATCTAACTCTGATTAGTTAATTAATCAAGTCCTCATCTACGTGACAAGCAAGCTAGCAGCAATGGTCCATTAAGACGAATTTGTTTTAGCCCTTTGTTTTAACCACAAGGGACAAAATTACAAAACATGCGAATAGAGAGTATTGGTGGAATCAAACCACTCAGTTCAATTTTTAGACTTGACGTGGGTACTCGTATTTTCTTGTGGTGGAACCAACCCATCCATGTGCAAGTTGTAGACTCGTGGGTGCTCGCATTCTCAAGCCTTCTTTGGATCATAGGATTGGAAAAACATAAGAATATGAAAAATATAGGGTTGGAATTAATGTCATGGCATTTTGAATCTTATAGAAAAACCAAAAACATATGAATTGTTTGAAAGTGTGTTTGAATATAGGAATTTTGAGATTAGAAAGAGTAAGAGAGGAGAGAGATAGATAGTAAATGCATTGAGACTTTCAAAGAAAAAAAAAATGAGGTTTGAGGTCATGTTAGAATTCCTATGAAATTGAGGCCAAAGCAGTGGACTCCATTCCTATGATTCAAACGGATTGCGATTTGGGATTTGGGGATCACACGTCTTCGCTCCAACTCTTCAGGCTCTATTAGGAGACCGGTCGACTGTGGCCGTTATCTAACGCAACTGTCATGTAATCCAAGTAGGAGTATCTAACTCTGATTAATTAATTAATAAGTCCTTTACGTGACAAGCTAGCAGCAATGGTCCACTAAGGCTATTTTGTTTGGGAACGTCTATTTCTCGGTCGACTTAGAAATAGTTGTTTGTCGATGATAGCCGTTTGATTAAGATTGTTTCATCAATTTATTTGTATGAATCTTACACAAATCTTAGTAATCGGACCGGACGGTTCTTAACGTCGACGACTGAGATTGAAACAACGCTCTTAGAAATAGCAATACCGATTTTGTTTTAATAACCACAAGGGACAAAACATGCATCATGCCGGTCTGCATGGACGTACGTACGCGCTAGCTAGCAAGTTATCTTAACTTCAACGTCACTCCAAAACAGATGGATCGTCATCCTAATTCATATATAATTCCCCATCCATCGCGCGCACTCTCGTGTGAATGATGAATTCTGGTCAAGCTTTATGTCACTAGAACTCGCTCCGATCCTGAGTCTAGGCTCTGCACCAAGGCGGGTAATTTGTAATGACTCGGTAATTACATCAACAATCGGTGTTACATTACATCAGCTTCTGCGTGGAGCCCTGGACAATACATAGTTGACCTTGTATTCAAGAAAATACATAGTTGGCCTGACGTCCTACAGGCTTCACTAATTATTTATTTTGACGAACGGCATATAGCTTCATTTTGACTTTCCGTTCGTGTTATGACTCGGTTCATTTTTTTCTTTTTGAGAGGTGTTATGACTCGGTTCAAAGCTTTGCTCAAGGTGCTAGCAGAATAATATTGCTGGCACAACGTGTCACAAGCAAAGTTGGGTGGACTTCTCGCCCAAAGAAAAGGGGCAAAACCATGTATACAAACGACTATTATAGATTAATAACTCAGTCAGCTAACACTTTTTCAGAGAAACTCAGTCACCTATTTATTTATTTTTTGAGAGCGACGCTCAGTCAGCTAATTATCCAGTTGTTGATCTTACTGAAATTTCCTGCAATTTTTTCTTCTTCTGAATAGCTGAAATGGGCTGTGGCCCAAGGCAGACTAACTGAACCTGGGCTGGGCCCTTTATATTTCCTCATTTGCTTCTTATGGGCTTTCAGTCCTAGGCCCAGGTGATAAACTGACAGTGTCAGGAGCATCCCATCTTCGTCTTTCTACTACAACTCAAGGCTCACACCAAACTTCAGTCTGTAACCAGTGACTCATATTACAGAACATCAATGCTATATCACAAGGTACAGCCAGCGAGAGAATAAGATGGTCCGCAGAAACCGACGTGCGTGCAACAGAAGCTACCCCATGAATCCGGTGAGACCGAGCTTGTCCGCGACGTTGTACATCACGAGATCGTTCCATGCTGGCCCGAACAACCGCTCACCCCCGACTATGAAAGTCGTGGCCCAGGTGAGAAGAACAGCAGCGAAGATGGTAAAGCCAATCACGGATCGCACAACATCTGCACAGGATTGTGGTACAAAACATATAAGAAGCTGTCAATTGGGGGCAGTAGTAAAACTTGAGTAAGAAAGTAAATACAAGATATAGAAAAAAGATCATACATGACCTAATAAGGAGCAGAGGATCATGCCATATTAATCAACTGGACTATTATTAAGATACGTTTATTTGTACTTTACAAGGCAATCTTCAGCCGTCTTATGTGCATGCATGCCCTATGAACTCCAACCACATGTAACTATTCCAGCTCTGAAAACAAGACAGCTATCCACGTCTTAGCTACATGGGACGGAGGAAGTAATTAACTTACTACATGGCAGACCATTCATTTGTGACAGCACGTAACTCTGTAAAATTGTTCCTCCAAGGGATACGACAGAGTTGAAGACTGCTAATGGTCTGTTTGGAATGGGTTTGATTTTTGTAGTTATGGTGGCCAGTATTTAGTTCAACGGTGAACTAAATACCTTCTAACCCACAAAAATTACATCCATTCCAAAGGGGGCCTTAGTAAAGTGTACTTAGTCGAAATTTGGCAACATCAAAGAGTCAAGAACTCAAGATACGGTGATTGTTTTCCTGAATTAACCTGTGATAAAAAATTGATCTTAAGGAGGACAATTTCAACTTGTACCTTACGTTCATCTGATCTTTCTTGCTTCCATACCACCTCCTAATCTAAGGTTATTCTGGGATATTTTGGTTTCTTGGAAAGCCAGACAGTTTGCAATAAGTGTGAATGCATTATTAAGTTCCGCTATGTTCAGGTTTCTATGCATCATCAACCTATATCCTATACAACAGGGTCTATTCTGTGACTCTTTCCACTATTAGAGACAGAGTAGCATGTTCTGATGGGTAAAATGGGACCTAAATACCAACCAAGACTCAGCAATCAATTGCTCGTTTGATAGTAGGCCAAAGGAACAACTTATTTGTTCTCCTACTGATAGTTCAGCATTCTGAACTACTCCGATCTTAAATTCTTGCCGTGGTTTAGTGCAAATTTGAACTAAAACCACGACAAGAATTTATGAACGGAGGGAGTAAATATAAAGGTTCCAAACACCAACATCAGTGCAAAGATTAATCTCCCTACATCTCCTGGTTAACACAACAGTCATCAAATGTATGTCGAAGCAACCATGATCAATGCCCACAGGACTGAACTGAATTCGAGTAATCGGCTGGCACTAACATGACTGAACTGAATTTCAGAATCGGTTTGGTACACAAATTGCAAGGATAGCAATATACTCGTACATATCACACATTAATCACCAAAATCTCCGAATTTATTTCAGTATCAAAATTATACTGGTAAATCCACTAGGGATGCCAGCTCCATCAGAGCAAAGGTTCAATTCGAACCTAAAATACGGTCTGGTCAGATCAAGATATGTAGAAACGAGATCTCCCACACGATAACGGGCGAGATCAGGCGAGGAGAGGATCGGGTTTAGCTTACAGGGGCGGATGGAGGCGAAGGCGGGCGGCGAGGAGGCGGCAGGGGAGCGGAGCACGGGCCAGAAGTAGCAGAAGTTAATGGCCCAGAGGAAGGGGAGGCACGCGAAGCCCCACAGGAAGAAGCGCCGCGCGTGGCCCTCCGCGTCCTCCAGTGGCATCCCCAGGGGCCCGTCCACCGTCGCCCAAACCGCCGGCGGAGGCGCGCGGCGGGGGAACGCGGACGAGGAGGAAGGTCGCCGGCCGGCTGCCGCCGCCGCCGACTGGCGCGGGAGGAGGCCGGACTCCTCGTCTTCGGGCACTCCTGAAACCCTCGCCTCCATTGCTCTCTCTTTTTTTCTCCGTTTCTCTTCGCTCTTTAGGTTGCCTTGTCCCTGTTTTAAATCTACTCCGAAAACTCCCCAAATTCAAATTCAGCGCTGTACCAAATAATTCTCGCAAAAAAAGTACTGTACCAAATAAAACTTTAAGGTTCAAATTTAGAACTTGCACACAGTATGTTTTTGTTTTCGAGGTTCTCTGTAGCGACCAAGGTATGCGGTCATAATTTTAGTAAAACTGGTTGGGGTGTGTTGGTCGATCATCGTGGTCGTCTCGTGCGAGCTTGATGTGGATGTTGTGGACTGTGACCGAGTCGCCGATCCATGTGTACCGTTGTCGCGATGATGATGGCGTGGCGAATGTAGCGACTATCTTTCCATAGCAAGTCGTGTTCTATTTTGGCATTAACTTATAAGAAGACAATTATGTTTAGCTGAATTAATTGAGTCATCGGATTTTGGTTCATTTTTTTATATTTCACCTAGTATATGTCTAGACAACAAAAAAATATGCGCAGTTTAGGAATGGCATCCGCCCTAAACAGCTATGTGTCCAAACAAAACCTCCATGAAGGTTAGAGATCTATGCCTATATAAAAAATACAGACCATTTTCTTCACCGTCGTCTGTCAAACTTCCCCTAATTTTTGTGGACCCCCATGATTACACCGAATCTATCTATATCTATATAACAATGTAAATACGGACCGTTTCAACTTTTTTTCTCCCTTTTTTTCGTCAAGCCCCCGAGACCCACCTCGTCCGCCCGCACGCAAACCACTCCTTCGTCCGCTCCAGACGCCGAGCAGGGGAACATGTTCGTTCTCTCAGCCCTCATCCCCCCGCGTGTTGATCTGGGCCAACGGGAGCCGCTACGACAACGCGCGCTAATGCGGTTCAGCAGCTGTTTAATTCCACAGAAAACAGGGAAACATGTTCGTTCTCTCAGCCCTCATCCCCGGCGTGTTGATCTGGACCAACGGGAGCCGCTACAACAACGTGCGCTAAGGCGGTTCGGCCGTGATTATGGGGGATGATTGAGGAGGGGAAAAGAATGGGAAGGGCCATGGGATACAGTTCAGAGCACCTGGACTGGTTGCGGGTCGAGAAGGCGTCGTCGAGGACGGAGACTGCGGCGGCCGGCGCACATGTGTGCTGCTTTTGGTGCTAGGAGGAAGACGGGCACGAACGCTCGTGCGGGCATGGCTGGACGCTCTCGGGGAAGCTGGCCCAAAGGAAAAAAAAAAGACCCAAAAATGGCTTTCTTGGCCGTGGCAGCGCACGGGCATTCTGCTAGTATAACTAAAAAACGGTTTATTAGTTCTAGATACCCAAACGAGGCAAACGAGTTTTGCTAAAACCCTGACAGTTGTAGCCATTGGCACAAAGCCCAAACAAATTTTTTTCTGAGCAAATTGGTTAACCTAAAGTGGGCAAGATGTGAGATCCATGCCATATGATCATCCGCGTCATCAAAAACAAAAGGGAAAAAATGTATTCAAATAGAACAACTTTTGTATTTTCACTTTTGGTTCTTCTTACAACTCCTCAGGTTTGTATAAATCCATGGAGCAACGTGGCACAACAATGAATCTGTGGACAATAAATCATCTTTCCTGATTCTGTGCAAACTCTCATCCACCAATCACATTCTCTCGTAGTCGAGCTTGTCCGACTGCAAAAGGGAGAAAAATCGGATCACAAATAAATATTAACCGAATAAATTAATAGTCGGGCTTATCGTATGGAAATCATACTTAATGTAGGTTCATGTGAAAATACGTCCACAGCCATTAGACGTTAAATATTCATATGGTCATTTAATCAAGGAAAGCATAGGACCAGATGGTTGTATGACAAACCATGTGTCCGGCCATGTCCAAATCAACAAGCTACAATTGGATGCAGTATTAAGACATTTAATTAATTCAAAGAGTATTACCTTGATGAGCATGTAAGTCGGTAGCCAAGCCGGAGGGGTTGGAATCCCTACCCACGCGATCTGCATGCACATGATACATAATTCAGTCACAAGGAACTGACCGAGACAACCGATAATTGATTAAGATTCTTCTAAAACTTAAACGCACGAATCATGATCGAAACCACGTAGCTCTAATTACCAGGGCATATTCTCCGGTTTCAAAGACTCTGATGTCCAGAACCTGCATTTGGTCGGTGGTCGAGATTAATTAGTCAGTAAACTGAAACCTGAACAAGAGATAACTTATTGATGAGAGTGACACATACTAAAGCTAGGAGCATTGAAGCTAATTAATTTTCATTACCTCGCCACGGTCTTCGTAAATGTAGTCAAGCCCCTTGTAGAAGGGGGGATGGCCCACTGACAGGTACTGAAATCAACAGATGATATGAACATTATTCAGATCCTAGCAAATTAAAGTTTACTCGTCGCCGGAATAATTGATACTACCTCGGATCCTAAATTCTTGTCGTTGTTTTAGTGCAAATTTGAACTAAAACAACGACGAGAATTTAGGATGGGAGGGAGTATTTGCAAACAGGGTTTTAATTAAATTTCTACCGTGACAGAAGCGTTTCGGTTCCTGACGAACACTGACAGAATTTCGAAAATAACATATATATATACACTGGACGGAAATCTGATCAAATGAAATGGAATGCATCGGCATCGGTTCATGATCTAGAGACAGTACACTTACATTTATGCTGTTTAGGTACTTTTCTTTCTCCACGCGCACAATCTGCCCTTTCTTCACTGCACACAGATCCACACGGATGATGCGAAATCAGGTTCAGTTAATTTGCATGGCGCACGTAATTTCGCGAACTGCGTGTCTTACTGGAGTAGACGGGCTTCTTCTTCAGGATCTTCTTGGGCGCCGGCGCGCCATCGGCTGTCGCGGCGGCGGCGGCGGCCGGCTTCGCTTCGCCGGCCGGCTCTGCGGCGGCCTTGACACGGGCAGCAGGACTCCGCCTGACCAACGACGACGACGAGGCCCAGTTTGCGGCCGTTGCTGTGCGGGAGAAGAGAGCCAGCCGGGGCGAGGAGGAGGCGAGGGCTTCCATGGCTGGCTGGCTGGCCGAGACGTACGCAACGCAGGCAGCCACGAGAAGTTACACCGCGGGCGGATAAGGTGGCTCTCTGGCTCCGGGCTGCCTAGTACGTATGCGCTGCTGGGCCGGCCCGTCACACCCGGCCCTTTCCGGAAACACGTTCCCGGGCCCTCCATTCTTCCGCCTTCCATTCTCCAAAAAAAAAAAAAAAACTTCAGTCTCGTGTCCGATACTACTGTACTACAGCTAGCGGGTGCGCAAGTGGGGCTGCGTGTACGTAGGAAATGCTGACAGGCAGGATCTGATTGGGGAACCATGTTTCCGAAGCTGCTGTCAGCCTGCCTGTCACTGCATGACAGGAGGAATTAAAAATCTTGGAAAAGTCGACAAAGCAAAGTGGCAGAGTAGATGGATGAAAAGGGCGAGATGGATGTGAGAAATTCGTAGAAACCAATCCCGTCTCTGGCAGTGGGCCCCGTGCCGCCGCCCCCACCCTCCAAACACGTGCCACGAACGCGGGGCCCAGCCATCAACTGCCCGTCTGCTCATGTCACCGACACGCGGGACCCGCCAAAACCCCGGCCCCACAGCGTCAGAACATTAAGAAAGCGCCTCGTCTTTCCATCTGGGCCGGCGGCTTCAATTCCAACGCCAACAAATCCCACTCTGGTGGTCTCCTCTCCTCTCACCAACAACTCCACCATCCCTCGCCGCTGACAGATGGGCCACTCGGCCTCCCGGCACAACAATGGCGCCGGCGCCGAGCCCCCGCTGCCGTCCCGCTTCGCGCGGTTCCGCACCCGCCTGCGCCTCCGCCACCGCCACAGCGCCCGCGACAGCGACCGCGACCGCGACGGAGCCGCTGCCGACTCGGGCTCGAGGCCCGCCGTCGCCGTCGCCGCCGACGAGTTCGCCGGCATCGCGCGCATCCGGATAGTCAAGGTACCTTCTCGCTCTCCCTCTCTAACAACCAACCACCCCGCCCGCCGGTCAGTCTCCAGGGTGTGGGCGGAAGGAAGGAACCGCGACGAACTGGCGGTTCTGAATTTTTCTGTCTGTTGGCGCGCGCTTCGGTTATGCAGTTTGGTTTAGTTCGTGACTGATTTCCTCCTGGTTGGTTGGTTGGTTATCGCATGGCGGTCCCCAATTCAGGCGGACATGCGGCTCAAGGACAAGTTCTTCGCCTGCCTCTCGCTCGGGGAGCGCACCTACCGCACCGAGACCTCCGACAAGTTGAGTTAACGTTACCTGTACTGTACTAGCATTACCATTTCTAGTTCTATGCTTGTTCGGATCATGGACTCGTCTTGGTGCTGTCCATGGTTGATGAACTGATATGTCTAGTACTAGTTAATAGTTAAGCTCCTCGTGTTATGACAAGTTTCAGTACAAGCCTTGCTTAGGGATTAATGGATTAATTTATGAATATTCTTCTATCTGGAAACGTATGCGACCCGTTCCTAAATACTTGTCGTGGTTTTAGTGCAGATTTGCAGGCCTTTTATTTTTCTTCTTCTGAATTTTTCACTTGATCACAGTGATCCGACTTCTCATGGTCTATGATACTGAACTGGGAAAAATAGTGAATACTGTAACTGAACTGCTTCATCTTGTGAATCTGCGTTACCTTTACTTTCTTCTGATATGAATTATATCCTGTGTAGGATCATGTTACACACATCTAATGCCCTTGATTTGTCTTTTGTTGTTTTTACTTGTTCTTGCTGATGTTTTCCAACTACAAACACATTCTGCAGTACTCACAGACCTGTCTGGAACTCAGTGAGTAAGCTGCAAGTTTTTTTCTGCTACCTTTTGTTACTTTTTGTCCAATGGCATGGTTTCCTCGATTGATTATGGAGCTGTGTAGATTTACAGATAATGTTTATAAATTTGCAGGAAAAGAAAGTCGTAGTGGAAACAAATGGGCCTCATATTGCACGTATATCTGTTTTTGAGGTATGCTGCTATGTTTCTGCTGTAAGCATTCCACACACATAAGCAAATAATTGGCATGAAGGCTTTGAAGATTTTTTAAATTCTAAGTCAACACAACATTTTGATCCAGTGAGATTACATTTGTTTTCTACAACTTTGCAGACTAATCGGTTTTCCAAGAATACCTTGGTTGGTTACTGTGAAGTTGATCTCTTTGATTTGCTCACTAAGGTAACACTGATCTTTTTGTGGTCCCATTCTTAGTTAAATTTTCTCTCTGTTTTATTTTTATTTTGAGAAACAAATATCCTCTGTATCTTATTTCATGAGATTGAGCATATTTTATTCAAGACCCAAGGGAGTAGCATTGTGTAGAATATTTTGCTTCGTTCAAATATATATGTGTAGTCACATATCCGCATTGTGTCATCCTACTTCACAGATCTAGACTTGAATTTTGTAATAAATATTTGTGTACCATCGATCTTACTGTGCCATGATTAGACAAAATGGTATTGTTTACAACTTTCTGGACGTTTTTTAAGTTTTGATATTTGAATATTATCGACTAACACTTCTTATAGCAGGACTTGGACAAGGAACACATTGAGGACCTTGCTTTGTTGGACCCGTCATCATCCACTAATACCATGGGTACCATATCCATATCCTGCCACATCGAAGTAACTGCTCTTTCTGTTTTCTTTCTTTTGTTATCAACACTCCTGGAACATTTTCCAAGTACTAAAATTTGCAGTTCTGTTGCAGGATCCTGTTGAAACAGAACAAAGCTTTGCACGTCGGGTCTTAGCTATAGTGGTATGTTTTCAGTATTGGTTAACATAAGCTGTTTTCATATTTGATTGGTGCTTGATTATCTTGTTGCTTAAACAATGGAGCAAATCATAGTTCCATATGGTGTTTTTGATTAACTGTGAACTTGTGATGTTTGAGTAAAGTTGAAAGTGGTTAGAAAGCTAAGTCTGAACTTAGAACCGTACAAACAAAGCTAAGCAAGATAAAGCTGCAGCGAACTTGTACATAAGCAGATCTATTAAGAGTTTAGTAGTCAGAATCATTCAGAAGCTCTTTACAATCAGCTATTCCTTGCATCTGTTCTCACCAAATATAGCAGATAAATATAAATCCAATTGTCTATGCATTTTTATATCTCTCATTTACAATTGTTGCACCTCATGACTATTTTTGCTGCTGTTGCTGCTATTAACCATTCAATTCAAGGACAGTTTTCGTCAATCTTTGTTGTGTTTTACTCGTGCTCAGTGCTCACCAAACACCTGAGCAAAATCACATTCTTTTTAAATGTCTTATTTCACATTGCACGTATTGCCCTCAATTCTTTATAATCCACCCTACAAAGCACAACAGTACTCTTGTTATGGCAGGACTATAATGAAGACGGGAAGCTTTCCTTATCTGAATTTTCGGACTTGATGAAAGCTTTTGGTAACGGGCTAGCAGTTAATAAGGTTGAACTTCTTCTCCATTTGTTTGGAGGTTATGTTCCTTCTGTCCCTTCTCTGAAGTGCTTAGTATATCTTATTAGTTTGTATAATTCTCTAGATTGAAGAGCTTTTCCGCCAAGCAGATACAAATGGCGATGACATAGTTGACATGGATGAACTAGCAGCCCTACTAGCTGACCAACAAGAGAAGTAACAAATAATTGCCTTTTTCATGTTTTAGTTCTGTTTCCTAGTTTAATCATATTCTTTTTGAGGATTAAGTTTAATCATATTGATTAGCTCTAACATTTAATAGTATCATTTGTTATGATCTGTTCCTTTTTTCAGAGAACCAATTATCAGTAACTGTCCCGTCTGTGGTGAAAGTCTTGGGAAGTATGATAACATAAATGATATGATACACATGACACTTTGCTTTGATGAGGGCACGGGCAATCAGATTATGACTGGGGGATTTCTAACGGATAAGCAAGCCTCATATGGGTAAGACAGTTCACATACTGATGAGTCTAGCTACCACACAGATATTTAACTGATACTTTTTGGAATTTCATTCAGTACCAGCGATTTATTCTGTAGTCATATAGTAATACTTGTCATGTACAGGTGGATGTTTAAACTTAGTGAATGGGCTAATTTTTCCTCATACGATGTTGGTTTGCGCTCTGGCTCTACTGCTTCGCATATTCTGGTAGGTTTCATTAGTTACATTAACTTCATCATACTCTTATCGCATAGTTTACGACCAACCATTATGTAATATGAAGATACTTCCGTTGCATTGCTCATTCCTTTCGCTAACTCAAGAACATGAATTAGGTTTTCGATCGTCGAACAAAGAGGCTAGTTGAAGAAGCAATAGATGGGAAGATTGTGTTGTCCATGAGGGCTTTATATCAATCAAAAGTAGGGCTCACTCTTATTGATACTGGTATGTTGGAACATACCTTAAAATTTCCAATAGGGTCCTTGGTCTTTTGATGGATACACCAGAGAACCTTTTGCATTGATACCTCTGTGTAATTGGAGTTGACCTTTGTGCAGGTGTCAAAGATATCTTGAAGAACCTTTCTGAGAAGCAAGGGAAAAAGATGAACTCGCCAGAATCTGCCAAAGATATTCCAAAGTTCCTCGAGTTATTTATGGTATGGAATTTTTTGCTGTTGAAGTCATACAGGCAACTGCACTCTACATACAAACCTAACAAACTGCAGAGAGCATATTATGTGCAAAATTCTGTGGTCTTACCTATATGTTACTTGATTTGTCTATTCGCCATTTCTGTTTGAGTTATGATTGCCGATGGTCCTTTTTTTTCATTTTGTTTCTATCGCATATGCTTTCAAGCTGCAAGTAGCATTTACATGTTGGAGCAATTTTGGTTCTAGCAACCAGTAGTTTTTACTTATAATTTTCAGGCACATAAGTAACGTGGATCGAAGGTTGTTTTATGATTCTTTTTGTGACATCTCGCAACTGTTATTCTTTTGTCTTTTGTACCATGTATCTTCAAATAGTTCGTAGGGAGATACACAGACTGCATTGTGAATAAAAAGTTCATTCTAAACATGCCATGTCGTAATTCCAAGCAAGGTTCTTGTTTTTCCATCAACTGATTGGGAACTGCCTGTTTCTGAACTGTTTACTTGATATATTTTCCATATAAATGCAGGGTCAAATTAATATGGATGAGACCAAGGACCCTATTGAAAGTTTTAAGGTATGCTAGCTTTATCTGCCTCTGCTTCTTTTCTTTTTTTTACTTATTTCACCCTCTTCCTTGTTCTGGTTTTGTATGTCAGTGCACACATTATCTTTGTAGTCAAGTTTGTCCATCACATCATTATCATAATATCTTAATGGTATGTTAAATGAAATAGTCAAGTTTCTTCACTAGTCTTTATAGTGGTTTCTCTGGCTCAACCACTAGAAGCATGAACCGTTAGTCTTGTCGTTTGCCTGAAGCAGCTAAGTAGAAGTAGCCAACATGAAATCGCCTAATAATGCATCATCTGTTTCAAACGACTCACTAGTTTGTTATTGACATACTATCCATTTTTTTAAGTATCAAGTTGACACTTTTTTTTGTATATGTATGTACTTATGAGCTTATTCTAATTCATACTTGTGTTTGCAGACATTTAATGATTTTTTCGTAAGACAATTGAAGCCTAGTGCCAGGCCGATTGCATACAATGATCAGAACAGTATTGCTACCTGTGCTGCCGATTGCCGTTTGATGGCTTTTAGTTCTGTTGATGAGAGCACAAGATTTTGGGTTAAGGTAACACATTACTTTACTACGTTAATAAAGAAGGATCATGTTCTTATAAGGACAAAATGATACAGTATCTTTTACGATAGTGTTTGGTTGAAGTCTCATTGTACTCTATCTTCTGTTCCTAGGGTCGCAAATTTTCAATTGAGGGTCTCCTAGGGGCAGATGTGCACTGTAATGAGTTAAACAATGGATCGTTGGTAATTTTTCGGCTTGCACCTCAGGTACAGCTTTAATTCCATTAGAAGAACCCGTGCAATTTACATTTTGCAATTTGTGATTTATATTTTGCAATTTGTAATTTGCAGGATTACCACAGGTTTCATGTACCTGTGTCAGGAACTGTAGAGAAATTTGTGGAAATTCCTGGATGCTTGTACACGGTACAGAATATTCTTTTTGACATGCTTTAACTTGTGTATAAAGGAATATATTTGTGTATGTACTCTTTTGTTCTCAGCATTAAATGACTGGATCTCATATCTTTTTTCGTTTGATAGGTCAATCCTATTGCTGTAAACAGCAAGTATTGTAATGTATTCACCGAGAATAAAAGAGTTGTCTCAATCATCTCAACTTCAGAGTTTGGAAAGGTTTGTCTTGTCCCTTTTTCTTGTATACTGCCAGACAACAGCTTACTTCTATTCCTGCCGCGGAAGATCTGAATTGATTTGTCCTATCTTGCCATGGGCAAACCTACTTAGTACTCCCTCTGATCCATAAAAAGTGTTGCCCATTTTGTACTAAGTTAGTACAAATTTTGTACTAAGTGGGCGACACTTTTTATGGATCGGAGGGAGTATGATGCCATATAACCTTGAGGCTGTGCCTAATGATACTGCTGTAAGGATTGCATTTATGGAGTCTGCCACTACAGTTTATCAAGATTGTCTTTTCAAATGCTTAGACTATCACTTAGTGTTTATTCTTTTAAAGTCAAAAGTACTAATGTCAATGTCTTCTATTGCTTCATAGCAACGGTTTGTGCTTTCTTTTTCCTTGATATGACCTTGTGCTGTTGTGCACAAAAAACATCTTTGAGCATTGCCATATTTACTTCCATAGGCTCCTCGTTAGTTATCGATGATTATTTGCACAAGTCTGTCACCTAGTACCGCAATCCAGTAGCTTTCTGAACTTTGTCTTCACTGACCATGCCCTGTTTTTTCTAATAACATGGTCCAGGTGGCGTTTGTTGCCATTGGAGCAACAATGGTAGGAAGCATCACATTCCTGAAAGAAAAGGGCGACTACGTGCACAAGGGAGATGAGGTTTCCTTCGCATTCTCCCTTATTTGCGACTTTTTTGCTGCTTGTGCTGGTCTGTTCAGTTATCTAACTCATTCTCTTGTCTCCCAGTTTGGGTATTTCTCATTTGGAGGGAGCACGGTAATATGTGTCTTTGAGAAGGTTAGTCATTCTTTATCCCCCTGTTCTTCCTACTATTTTTATTTTATATACTGCCAAACAACTCCATAAATATTCTAGCATCTCTTGCTCCAAGTTGACGCGGTCTTTTGATTGCAGGATGCTATACAATTCGATGCTGATCTTCTAGCCAACAGTGAAAGATCGCTGGAAACGCTTGTCCAGGTTGGCACGACGCTGGGCATCTCCAAACGGAAGAAAGAGCTACAAGTCCCGGAGCTGCAGAAATGATCACTTGAATGAGAGGAACGAGGGAGTGCAGCGCACCATGTTACATAACTGTAAAGTACCTGTAGATACAGCTTGCAGGAACAATGAATTAGTAGAAAGTGTATCATCGTATTATCTTACGTCAGATCCATTTGTAGTGTTGTCTCAGTAGTTAGCCGACTTCTTAGTTAGATCATCCTTTGTGCATCAGGTGAAGAATATCCAAATTTGTTGGAGCAAGTGATTGTTAAAAAAAAAATCTGTCATTTATTTTCGTAGCGAAAATCTGCGATGCACATATTTTATGTTTGATTTTCACCCACGAAAGTTTTCTGTGGAAAACAAGGATCCAACCACCGGCCAATCCTCTTGTTGAGTCTTGTTACAATCTGGTCAGGTGGTTAAAGCAGGAGAGGTCGCCTCGTTTTGAGAGGTGTCGTGGATTAATTTCACAGGATTTTCAGGAGAATTCTAGGAGTTAATAATTCAAAAATAAACTACAGTAGTATAACTCATTAACCCCCTCTAAAAATTTAAAAGTTGTGTGAAATCCACCTGTACCAATCTAGCCGAGTACGGTTCACAGGGTGAGCAGCTCCTCTCCTATAGTATCGAGCACACTAGCAAGCTTAGCACGGTTGAGCTACAGCACTACACTGTTTTCCACTCCGTGGAGGCAACAATTAGTGCTCGAGTCGTTGATGGTACATGGCCATTTGGTTTTCGAGGCGAATTCACTGCTTGTACTGCTCGTCAAAGTTACATTGTTTTGAAGTGGTAGCGTGTACTAAATTCCATCTCATCTCGGAAATAGTTTATATGGCATTTGTAATTTTGTATGTTCTTCTTTGAACAGTTGTTTGCTTTACCTATTGCTTGCATGGGTAATAAATATTCATGTCGTTACATGCATGAAGATGCTTATATGGTTTATTAAAGCTTTTACCTAATTCTCACCCGTTGTTCCAATTCCTAACGCAACCCAACGAACAAGCAATGTCTTATTTCTTCCCGTTTTCTTGTGGCCGTGCACTTCGGAGGGACGAGATATTCAACTTTTTGCAGTCATCCCTTCGCAATGTCATTGAGCGTTCATTTGCGGTTCTGAAGCAAAAGTGGCGCATATTAAAATCTACGCCAAGTTTCAAGCCTCGAGCACAAATGACGATCATTCTAGCTTGCATTGCCTTGCACAATTTCATTTGTGATAGCAAGTTGCCCGATGTGGAATTCGATAGCTGTGATGCAGATGAAGAGTACATGCCTGAAGGGGCCGAGGTTGGAACGACACAAGGGGATGACGGTCCAGAGGGAGAGAACGGATATGTCGTTCCCAAGGGATCTGGCGTGGTTACCATGAACATTAGTCGTGATAGGATCGCCAATGCTTTGTTTGCTGCGAGCGAGGTAGTTTAGCTATGTCCATGGCACACATTATCACGTGAACCATATATATTTTGTGTTATATTATAAAACGAAAGTCTTTATTTCTTATGTAAACAATAATTAGAATCAAAATTAATTTTTTCTTCGTCGTCTCAATCAATGCAAAGATCATAAATTTACGATCAATTCGCATATAAACAGTCTTCAGATAATTACAAAAGTAAAAGCAGTTGTCCTAGCCAAACATGCTTCCTGTTTTTCCACAGCAGGAAAAGCAAAGCAGCTTTTCCACAGAAAAAAAGCAAAACAGTTTTCTCCAAAAGCAAAGCAGAACCAAACGCACCCTAAGTGTACTGGCCTTTTGCATCTATTAATTTGATCATGGGCCAACTGACGAAGAAGCACATGTTATCCTCTCAAACATTCACTATCTTGGCAGCCACCGTTGATATATTGTAGAGAAGTAATGTATCATGTTTTACTAGCTTGGTCCATCCGTTAGGCCAAAGAGATTGTGCCTATCATTTCAAGGAAACCACACCTTTTAGGGTTATGATTTCAGAAAGGCACAACTCTTGGGGTTTGGTGAGCCACAACTTTTGGGTCTAGCTTTTTTTCAATAACCTGCCTTATTAGACGAATTGACGGCGTTTCTGACATGGCGGGCCCGCCTGTAAGGTGACAGATGGACTTTGGCGCCCAATAACTAGTCCACGTCGGATTCTTACCGGGTTTCGACCCGACCCAACCCGCTGCCATTTCTTCTTTGCGTCCTTCCTCTCGTCCGACGAGACCATTGTAGTGTCTGAGCCGTCCGTTCCTGCCACGCTGCCTCGCAGCTACATCCGAGAGCTGCACCACACTGCCTTGAGAGGTCGCACGCTCCGTCGCCCTCATTTTTAGCGATGCGAGTCGGCTTGCCGCAGGAGCTGCCTGCCATGAGGAGCACGGCTTGGCATTCATGTCGCCATCGAGGGGTACGGTCAATTCGCTCTTCCACGAGGCCAATTCGTTCCCAAGTCGAACCAAATCATCTAACGGCTTGTTTGTCACCCCTCATTTCATTTCATCTGGTAGAAATGAAATAAATCCGATTTTTGATAGGATTTCCTTTGGTTCAATGTGAATTCCAGGTTCAAAAATCATGTTTGTCTACTACATGGATTTGTAGAGTGAGAGACAATCTCAGAGAAATGATGTCTTTTCGAGAGAAATTGGTATCCAAACCTGTGTCAGCCAAACAAGTTTTCTTGAATTTTAAATGAGTTCCAGAATTCTAAGCCCAAAAGATGGGTGCCAAACGAGCTGTAATTGGTTTCCAATTCATTCTCAAACCATCCAATTCGTGCCCACCATGAGCCCAAATCGGCTAACCTGTTCCCCCAAATCAGCCAATTTGTGCCCACCATGAGGCCAATTCGTTCCCAAAGGTTTGTTTATTATGTCAAATATCTACTAGAGTTGTCTCTGGAAGCAAAACTATAACTATATACTTACACTTATAAAAATCTGAATTGGTGATTGTTTATTCATTACATCGAGGAACTGCTAGCATATCATATTAATTATCATCTATTCTATATGGTAGATATTTATATCACAATCTTCATGTTGTAGTTGATTTGACGTATACTTTGATATGATTAATATTTAGCACAAAATTGAGTAATAAGAGACATTAAACAACTCATTTAATACACAAGAACTTAAACAACTCATGCAATACATAATTTCAATTTTGTAGTAACACTCGTGTATTTAACTAGTTCACAATATATTATATGATGTACTGTAAAGAAATTAATGCAAAAAAAAGATGAAACATGAACTATACAATAACTATAAAAATTAACAAAACATATAAAAACTAAATTAACTAAAATATTTTTTATAACCATAGAAGAAATATTGAATGTCACGACGGCCAACTGACGGTGGGCCTTCCAACGAGGGCAAAAGAAAATCACTCCAACAGGACGGTCGTGGCTCACTCACAGGGCCTTTTTACCTTCGGTTTTAAATTTGAGCATTTTTTGTGCCTCTTTATTTTTTGATCCAGAGACCAGCTGCACAACCTTCCTGTGTCAGGCTTTTGTGGAGGGTTATATGTGATTTTCCCCCAACTATTCGGCGGACGTGTCACGACAGCCGGTCAAGTGCTCCGAAGCCACAGCTCCTGGCATGATCAACTTAATAAATAATTATGATATAAATATGCAGTTTAATAATTTTAGGACTAATTTAACACCTCAATAATATTAAGACCGTTGATGTATTTTACTCTTACAAAAAAAATATGGGCAATTACAAGACATCCCGAACTACATACCGTTGGGATTACCCCTGGCCATGTTTGGAACTGATTTTCTCACACGTGGAAAGACTTGACCAAGTTGACTGCCATGCCAACTAGGACACCAACATAACATCTTCCAATCTTCCTCTTTCTCGTAGCCCCGCCGCCAAAGCTGCTTCCCCTCCTCTTCTCTCGTAGCTCCGACAACTAGCTCGACCGTCGGCACCGCCTGCTGGCTTCCTCTCTGCTCCAACTCGCAGCAACCGCAATCCCCACGGCCCTGACTTTGCAGCCATGAGGCCCGACGACTAGAAGAGAACGACTGCTGGGAGTAGAGGAGGTAGCCGGACCTGTCGGTTGGACATGTGGCAGTCAACTTGGTCAATTCTTATCACGTGTGCAAATACCAGGTTCAAAGGGTTGTAATCTAAATAGTTTCTGGGGAAAACAGAGAAGTGTATGTGTACAACGTCAAGTTCATATAAAATGGTAGAACCAGCAAAACTCTAGCTGAAACCTGTCTCAACAAACTAGAAAAACGAGATATCACTCATCTGTACAAACTACTCTCAGGTGACTTAAAACTGGTAGCCCTTGACTTGCTTCGTTGGTTAAATCAGGGAACACAAGACTGCAGCATATCTCTCCTGTAACCCACGGTAAAGAGCCCATAACCATTATGTCAAGTACATCTCAGGAAACAATGACCCGTGTCGATTTCACATGTCTCCATCTTACAGTTCCTTCTGAAATTACTCATCACCGAGAACTGTTTTTGAATCATAACTGCGGTAGATCAATAGGCATGACAATGTGTCATATTTACCTGAACTGGTCATTACCAGTAATCACCACAGGAACATGAGCCATCTCTGAAGTGATGGAAGCGAATCACATCTCTCAAGATTATCTCTCTACATTCGCTCTTCGATATCAACTTCATAGTTGAATGGCAGTCACGGCAGACTCTCAAGTTCTTCATCACTCGTATAGGTGCTGACTGTGGTAAATGAATAATTCCTAATGCCACAGCTAGTTTCTCGCTGTGGCAATTCATCCAATTTTGCTCTCTACCAGTGGTTTCAACCCACTCTATGCAGGAAGTATCGGTGGTTGTCAATTTATCAATCTTGGAAAGCATCTCAGCCAGTTTCGTGTATATTGCATTGCACTCTGGATGGGACTTGTCACCGGCAACAAAAGAGTGAATTCCAGACCTTAGTTCAATCCAGCTAAGACCAGGTTCTTTCTTCACACCTCGCTCTTTCATCAGATCTCTGATTTTTGAACCTAAGGAGAGCTCCCCAGCATCCAGGTACATGTTGTACAGATTTACATAGCACCCCGAGGAAGCAGGTTGTAGTTCCATTATCCTGTCGGCAACAAGTTGACCCCTCTCCATGTCTCGATGAATACGACATGATCCTAGTAGAGACTGCCAGACAACAGGTTCATCATGGAAAATTGAGTCCCTTATAAAAGCCTCAGCATCAGCCAGTCTCCCAGCTCGGCCAAGGAGATCAACAACACATGTGCAATGCTTTACTGTTGGGCACAACCCATATTCCATTTTCATGATTTCATAATACCTGCATGATACCAAGAAAGAAAATGGAGCCATGAGGAACAAGAATAACTCTATTCTAATTCTAAGACAGTAAGATGCACTCCAGCAACCCAAAAACCTCAAAGTTCGTTTCATACTCTTAAGACAGTAAAATCCACAGAGACCTTAATGAATGATCTGACAAGAAAATGATGAAGGCTTACCTGAGTCCCTCGTCAACCAATCCCCCATGGCTACATGCAGTAAGGACACCAAGAAAAGTAATCTCATTTGGCACCACCTTTGCACCCACCATTTCATTGAAAAACTGTAAAGCCTGTCTTGCACAGCCATGCTGTGCATGGCTTGATATTATTGCAGACCAAGAGACGACATCATGTGATTCCATTTCCTGAAACCTCTGAATTGCAGCTTCAACATTCCCTGACCTAGCATACATATGTATGCAGGAGTTTCCCATGGCAGTGAATCGATCAAAACCAGATTTTGTAGCAAAGCACTGCATCTGCTCGCCAGTCCTTACAACAGCCAAACTGGCGCATGCATTCATCACGCTGGATATAGTGAAAGGATCAGGTTTCAATCCAACACCTAATAATTCATGGAACAAGGCCAGTGCCCTCTCAAAGAGCTCATTTTGTACACAACCTGAAATCATCGCTGTCCAGGTGACGACATCTTGCTTAGGAACAGATCTGAAACACCTGAATCCATCTTCCATACAAGCAGAGTTGAAGTACAAATCAATGAGTGCGCTCCCAATGAAGTCATCTCCCTGGAAACAGTGCTTGAGCACTTGCCCATGTATTTGTTTTCCAAATTCAATGTCACCTGCCAGGTTACATGCTCGTATGACGCTGGAGAATGTGAACTCAGTAGGCTCCATCCCTCGACTCTGCAACTCTGAATACAGACTCAGCGCTTCTCTCACGACTTCCTTGTGAACCGCAGCCTCATCACGACACAGCCCCGCAATCATGGCATTGAACACAACCACATTGGGATCAAGCACCGACTTAAACAGCGCAACAGCTTCACTCAAGGCGCCTCTCTTGGCGTACATGTCAACCATCGCGCTCGCAAGAAACAAGTCGGTGTCCAACCCAGCCTTCACCACGCATCCATGAACTGCCTCCGCAATGCCCCTAACAGAGCCATCGCCACCAGAACAACACTTTATGACGCTGCCGAGAGCGAAAGAATTCAAGCCCATCGCGCACCGGCGCATCAGAGCAAACACCCGCAGCATCTCCTCGTGCGCACCGACGCGTAAGTACCCTGAGACCAACGAGTTCCAGGAGACGTCGTCCCGCTCCTCGGTGACGTCGAACACCCGCCTCGCCTCGCCCATGTCACCGCACCTGGCATACATGCTGACGAGCGAGTTGGAAACAAAGACTCCCTCGGCGAGCCCTTCGAGGACGGCCAGCGCGTGCACGACCTTGCCCTCCTTCAGGCGCCCAGCCCGCGAGCACGCGGCGAGCGCCGCCGCGTAGGTGAACCGGTCGGCCTTGACCTCGGCAGCACGGTGCGCGTGCAAGAAAGTCTCCAGGGATTCCTCCGTCTGGCCGGCGCGGGAGTAGGCGTCGATGAGGAGGTTGAAGGAGACGGCGTTGCGGCGGGGCATTTCGTCGAGCAGGCGGCGGGCCTGGTGGGTGTCCCCGGCGCCGAGGCGGCAGTAGGCGGCGAGGAGCGTGTTGCGGAGGAACAGGGAAGGGGAAGGGTGGGCGCGGGCGATGTGGCCGTGGACGGCGGCGGCCTGGGGCAGCGAGGCGCAGGAGCGGAGGTGGTGGAGGTAGAAGGCGTCCAGGGAAGGGAACGGCGGCGGCGCCCGCGGCGGCATCTCGCTGCTCCCCGTCTCCGCATGAGGAGACGCGGGGCTGATTCGAACTTGGGCGCGAGGGCAGAAACTAATTTTTTTACAATAATACGAATTAAATAATCATTTTTAAAAGTAATACACGTTTTTCAGAATTTTCAAAAATAATACGCCCTCGGTCTGGGCCAGACCGATTAGCTCCAGTCAGCCTGGCCGAAGCCGATTAGTTCCAGTTGGTCTGGGTTAGTTCCAGTTGACCTGGGCGAAGTTGACTAGTTCCAGTTGGTGTCGTCCAAGCCGATTAGAACTAATTAGCTTTCTCAAGCTACTTAGTTGCATGATCATTGTGTAAATGACGTAGCTTGTGTTTCGTCCACAAACCCAAAAATTTGATTGAAATTAAAGCACGATTGAAATTAAGAAAGCAAATTAACAGAAACTGGTTACAGAACCAAAGCTGGCTACAGAACTAAGACACGATTGCACTATCTGCTCTCTTAATTTTCAATTTCAATCCAATTGTGCCTCGGTTCTGTAAACAGATTCTGTTAATTTGCTCTCTTAATTTCAGTCCAATTGTTGGGTTTGTGTACGAAACACAAGCTACGTCCATTTAAACATGCATTGATCATGCAATTAAGTAGCTTGGGGAAACTAATTAGTTTCAATCGGCTTGGGCGGCACCAACTGGAACTAATCAGCTTCTCACAGGCCAACTGAAACTAATCAGCTTCTCACAGGCCAACTGAAACTCATCGGCTTCGCCCAGACCAACTGGAACTAATCGGCTTTGGCTAGGCCGACTGGAGCTTATCGGCCTGGCCCAGACCGAGGGCGTATTATTTTTGAAAATTCTGAAAAACAGGTATTATTTTCAAAAATGATTAAATAATTTGTATTATTTTAAATAAATTAGCCAGAAAATGATTGTGATTAACGGCCGTCCGTCCTATTTTCGCGGTCCAGATCAGACGTTTGTTTTTTCCTGTCTACCATGGACACCCGAAGTTATTTCCTCAAACATAACCCGTAGTTATTCTTACTCATCGAGAACCCGAATTTGTAAATAATTTCACGAGCTTCCTTTCGGTAAATATTGTAATGTCGATACTCGATAGCGCTCTTGTCGGTAGTGCTCACTGCTCAGGAGTACTTTCAATTCGCTTGTTTTTCACCATGAGAGCAACATTGCATAGTTTGTTGTTATTATTAATTCTTTATCTGCAAGAGCTTAGCAGAGGCTGTAGGAAGTGCCAACTGCCCAAGTCAGATGTTTGATGATACGGAGTTTCTTCTTCAGATTAGTCTATAGATAGACGTCCCCGTTTGTATCAATCAACTAGGAAGTAGCCTACACAACAAAACTCAAAACTAACATCGTGCTAACTTTGATACTAACAAATTCATCGGATAAATAAAAAGTACGTGGAAACATATGTAAACCGCTCCTCTTCATGGCATGACAAAAGTAACTTCAGGAAGCAACACTCGCAGACAGGTATCTCGCCTCAAATTTAACAACGGAGTATTCATATTCATGGCGTTCGGAAAACAAATTCAAACATGAGCAGAAGGCAGGTATCTCATCTCAAATTTAACAACAGAATATTCATATTCATGGCGTTCAGAAAACAAATTCTAACATGAGCAGATCAACTAGTAAGAGAAATGGAGGCAAGCAGCTCGTTTCAAATGTAACAACAGAATTTCCAGATCCATAGCATAGAAGAAACAAATTCTCAATTTGAGGTGTACTTCGGTACAGGTATCAATACATAAGTTATCGCACGAGTATCATCCTTTGAGCACAAATTGCAGAAATTCCACCAGGAATGTTGAAGCAGATCTATTGGAAGCTCTTGGTGTGTCCCCTCAAATCAACCAGTTGAGCTCACACAAGTTACAGGCAGAGGCAAACGATAGTGATAGTCAAGAGAGAAAAGGTTTTACCTGCCAGGAACACACATGTCAGGGGTTCTACCTGCGTCTAGGGGAAGAGCTGCTGCTCCCGCTGTTGCTGGAGATGCTCCTTCCTCTAGGAGGCCTGAAAGACATGGCATGTTTAGTTTTCTGAAAATAAACTAATTTGGTTTCAACATACGTACATTGCTATATAATATTTGCATGTCTGGACATAGCGCAAAACGCCCGATAATGTAAAAACACCAGAGAAAGTCACCTACCTTCTAGGGCTGCGACTCCGCGATACCCTTCTTGGTCCCTGTAAAAGAAAGTTTTTAGAATTGAACCAAGTATTGCACAAGCTAACTCAACATACAGAAGTAAAACAAAGTGTTCTATTTTGATCGTGGGCGTGGCTACGAAAAACACAGCAGATGTGGAACTCACCTTTCTTGGAGGACTAGGTGACCCGGAATAGGATGAATCTGACCTTCCACGCCTCAATGGAGGTCCTCGGCCCCTGCTACCACAGAGAGAATTAGGAATGTAGGAATATCATTTAAATTGAACAAAAGAGATGAGCTCCATTGGAAGATGGATAAGGCAGAGAGATGGCAGCGATTTCATTACCTACGAGGAGAAATTGATCTTGAGCGAGAGTGAAGAGGGCGGCGAGGAGGAGGGGAACGACTATGACGACGCGGAGGTGGTGGTGGTGGCCTTCTTGGAGGGCTCCTCAACCTCCTTGGGGGTGGTGATCTGCAGAGAAGAGCAAGTGGATTAGCACAATTGATATGGTAGACAAAAAAAGAGGAAAAGGTATCTAGTAGAACTTGCTGATACAACAGAAGTACAGGACACCCAAGTGAAGAATTAGCAAGCTATCTTATACACCAAGATAACTGGCACATGGTATCGGTAATGGCCTTTGGCCCATCAAAATAAAAAAAATGATCAGCTCTAATACAATAAAAAAATGATCATGACTAAAAACATATATTTAAGTATAAAAATGGATAGAAGGATAGGTATACCACCCACAGCCATAACTAAAGAGCAATACCTGATAAGTTTAACACATCAGACCAAGGTCCCAAAGCATAAATTAAATATTGTATTCACGGCTGGGGTAGGCATGTTGTACAAAGGTGATGAACAAAGTGACTTACCGACGTCTAGGAGGCCCAGGGGAGCGTCTAAGAGGCCCAGGAGAACGTCTGCGCGGTGATGGACTGCCACGGCCCCTCCTAGGGACAGTTGTGAGACCATTGTCAGCAATTCAAGTAACAAGACAGTAGACACAAGAATGAAATTTAGACATCTCACCTCATTGGTGACCTATGCCTTCTAGGTGGTGAAGGAGAACGTCTTCTAATTGGAGATCCCGGCCTTCTATCACCACGCCTAACAGGGGAAGGATCTGGTCGGCGACGAATTGGAGAATCAGCACGACGCCTTGGAGATGGATCTGATGGACGCCTGGGTGATTCAACCCTTCGATTTGGAGGAGACCGTTTTCGAGGAGGTGAAGGTGGCTTCCTTCGTGGAGATGCTGATGGGAGGAATGTAATGGGGTTAGAGCATCAAAAGGCTGTAACATGCAGTGACGAAATGTTCTCCAAGGTTGGAGCAAAAGCAGCACAGAGAAATAGTAGGCCCAACTTGTAAGCTATAAAGCTTCAGAAGCTTACATTCCCTAGGTCGCGGCTGAGCATCCTTTTCAGCACTAGCAGCACCTTTATCATTCTGAG
This sequence comes from Brachypodium distachyon, assembly GCF_000005505.3. Classification (NCBI taxonomy): domain Eukaryota; kingdom Viridiplantae; phylum Streptophyta; class Magnoliopsida; order Poales; family Poaceae; genus Brachypodium; species Brachypodium distachyon. The sequence continues at coordinate 58,294,690 of NC_016132.3, read as the reverse complement.
GAACATCTCTTTTTGGAGGAGGGGGAGGTGGCTTAATAGGTGAAGAAGCCTTTTGGCGTGGTGTCAGTGTGAATCTCAGCTTGACAACATTTCCATCAATTTGACCCTGAGAAAACACAAAGTTGTTGGTCACTTGCCCATAAGAAAACAAAAGTTAAAACATAGGGCAGAAAGCATACACCATCCATGTAAAGAAGAGCCTTCTCAGCATCAGCCCTCTTCTTGAACTCAATGTATCCGTATCCACGAGGAAGGTTAACCTATGTTAAGAAAATAGAGAATTAGAAATAGATGTGAGAAGCTTCCTCACACATCCTTAATGAAACATAACCACTTACAATTCGGTCCATTGATAGCTCCACATTCACCACTTCACCAAAACTCCCTGCAAAATAGGATAATTAGCTCATTATGTTATGTGTGTTTTGCTTAGCACAACTGTTTTACATACAGAATAATTGCAAAACAGTGCATTGTCCATACGATGTGTGTAAAGCATCAAAATTGGAACGATGAAACAGGCAATTTTATATCATCTTAATGTAAATACTAGTGCAAGGACATACACAATGGTTACCAACTTCGACTCCAAATTTGAGGTCTCATCGCCTACCATTCTGACAAAACCGATTAATGATAGTATTACTTCTAGCATGTATACTTGACCAAATTAGTTAAAGATCAAGCAAAAGTTAAGATCAGTTGTTTAGTTCTCAATCCACAGAATGACATAAGTTGGTGTCAACAGTTTGTACAGATAATTTGTTTGACAATAAAATGGAACCATAATTACATAACAGGACTTGACCTTCAAGAATGAAGCCTAAGAAAATATGAAATCGAGGACAAACTCACCAAATATTTCTTTCAAATGAGCCTCATTAACATTCCTGGATAGATGATCAACATGTAGAACAACCGACTCAGGAGCAGGAGATGCTTTCCTGAAAATAAAAATAGCATGGACTCAATATCACAAGCACAACAAGATAGCGTAATACATGCTCAGTGTATGTTTCAGGAGAACAAGGAACAATTGTCGGAACACATAATGCAACATATTAACTCCTAGTACCAGAAATGAGGAAAGAAATTGCTCAACAACAGCTTATACAGGTGAGAAATGTATAAGAAAATATCTCAGATGCCACTGCCACTAGTATTTCCTTTTTGCGAGGATGCCACTGGTACTTGTATTACGCTAACATATATGAACTGAAAGCTCAAAATATAATGGGTATGATGGAAAAGCTTTGTATTGTCACCCCGCAAATGTAAGTCCTCTTAGTAACTACATAGTGCAAGACAGATGATAACAAGTTCAAACAACATTCTTAAACGTACAGAAACCTATGCAGCACCAGCAGAAAAAATACGCAGACCCTCTGTAAGCTGATACCTAGGAGGTGAAGCTTTTTTAGGTGGGGGCGATGCTGAGCGTCCTTTCCTTGATGGTGAACCCTTTTTAGGAGGGGGTGAAGGAGATCGACCTTTCCGTGCTCCAGGTGAACTGGGAAGACAACAGTTGCCATAAATAAATGTACACATACAGAAGAGAACTAACATGAAAACAACAGCAAAACAGGAAATATCAAAGAACTATGTTAAATGAATGCAGCGAGCATAAAGAGTAACCAAGTGCCTTCAAACATGAGTATATTCATATAATGTTTCACTTCTGTAACATCAGTGAAAGCAGTGACATGTGAAAGCAGGGAAATCATGTGTTGGGATAAAATCATTGAACAGAGGAGAGTGAATTTGACATCTGAAAGTCTTGGTTCATCTAGAACTACGCGGTATAAAGTGTATTATGGTACTATACTGTAATACAGGATATGTTTCAAATTGATAAAATGGTGCAGGTAAACATTCAAAGCGGAAGTCAGCGATTCAGTGGAGGCTTCGCACATACAAAAATATGAAATCAAACTCAAATTTAATGGTTGTACACTACAGCCTCATATCTACCTTAACTAGACTTGAAAACACCCCAAAAAAGGGAAACATACAATCCACGACTATATTGGTTATTTTACACAGCAGAATCAACCATCATAACCCCTAATGCCCATGCATATTCTAGCTGCAGTTGTCTCCTCGATAATTGGTTCTTTAAAGTGTGCCATTTCACTAGAAATGAGAAACGACAAAGCAAAAACTTTAACAACCCTAGCCTTGGCAGGAAGCTACCAACCACCAAGTCTATACAATTCCACCCGAGTAAGCTCTCTTGTATTATTTTCTTCTAACAAGGTATCGCTCAAATCAGTAAATCCAACGACAATCTTACACGCTTTTTTAGATGATAAGCACAAACATATAAGACCCACAAGTTCCTAAACAAGCCACAACTCCTAACTTATTTCACACGAACTGTTCCACTACTGGGCAGCGGAAATTTTACCCCGACTCATCGATAGCACAATCCTTACTGCGGAAACCATCGCCGTACTAAAATCCTCAAACCCTAAAACACCCATCCAGCATGCATTCAAAATCGAAACAAACATCACCTAAAAAAAAGCACTCAAGCGGGAAGCCCGTAAGAGGGTGTGGATCCGGAGCGTGCGGGGTCTCACCTGCGCTTGGCAGCGGGAGGGGAGCGGCTCCGGGAGGCGGAGGACGACGACGACAAGGAGCGGGAGCGCGAGCGCGAGCGGGACGAGCCGGAGCCGGAGGACGCGGAGCGGGAGGAGGAGCCGGAGGACGACCGCGAGCCGGAGCGGCCGCGGCGTGGCTTCGCCATCGTCTCCCACGATGGCGGCGGCGGCGACCGGGCGAGCGAGCGAGCGGGGTAGTGTGGGTTTGGGGCTAGGCTAGGCTAGGGTTTTGCTCTGGGAAGAGGAAATATGGGGTGCGGGGGTAAGGTATGGTCCGCTCCTCGGGGCCACCTGCAGCTACAGAGAACAATCCATCCAGTTATTAGAAGGAAGGAAGAACTATAGTCTATAGGAATTTCAGAGCAGATTTCCAACGCATTGGTTTGATTCTAAGAAAAAATTAACGCGTACTAAGTTAGCAGTATATTTTTAGAAAAAATATCTTGCAGTCGTTGTTTCACTTGGACGATCTCGTAATTCCGTATCCCACCTTCGTCGTTCGCCAACCATAACCAACTTGCTAGACCAGGCTGAAACTCTAACCCCAATTTTCGTCTCTCTGACGGGACATGGCTGCTAGCGAGTTGACGGAGGGAGACAGTTGAAGGAGGGAGGCCGCCGGCGAGTTGTATGGGAGAAGGACGACGAGTCAAAGGAGGAAAACCATTGGTGAATGGAAAGAGGAAGGCCGTCGACGAGTGGTAGGAGTGAGAGGGACGGCTGTCAGCACATGGACGGTAGGAGAAGAGAGGCAAGATGACTTGTTCACTAGCGGATCGGGAACGCATGACCATGGAAGAAAAACAGGAGAATACATTGCCGTTTCAACGGCCCATCATAATGACTCGTTTTCATGCAGGACGTTTCTTAAGACGAGAAACATGGAAATCGGCCAACTCATATAGAATCGCGAGTTTTGTGAGATCATCCCCATAAACTAAAAGGGAGTATCAGCGACCTGTGTTTGATTCCTTTGAGAAATATTCTGATGCACCAGACGTAACCCAAAAGAAGAGGACCATTTTACCAAATGGAAAGTTAACTTTCGAGTCTCGCAGCTGAATGTAAATATTTATTTTGCATGTTAATGCACGACGACCTACATGACAAATTCCTCGGCATACCAGAGCAAACATACTTACTCTTCATTCCAGAATTCGAGTTAAATTTGCTCTTTTCATTAAAAATATTTACAACGCTACCAACCATACAGTACAGTCCCTATACACGTCCACGAAAGAAACCAGCAAGTCCCTTCCTCCTATGTTGTGATGACTCGTGTCAGCTCAGCTAGCATCTTTCAAAAATCTTGTAGAGTTTCTCTAGAGAGGCAACCTGCATGATAAGTTCAAAAGACAAACAAATCAAATTTACCAATCTCTAACCCTTATCGTCTATAAAATTAAAGGTAATTTGCTCAATTTCTAATGGTTGCACTTAAAATCATGACAACTTTTTATTTGTTACCTGTCAACAGAAAACCAGATAATCTATTAAAATCGGACATGACGCTGGCCTCTCTACCAAACAATGTTAAGGAATTTATTTTACAGTTTGGTCAGTACCACAATTTTTAATTTATTTTACAGTTTGGCAGTTTACAACTTTATACATAATTTTTTAAGCAATGCAATGTCAACGCTTGGATGAGATACTACCAAACATAAAGGAAAACTGAATTGGAGTTATGAAAGTACCTGTACAAACGTTCCATCTGTTGCCATTGACTTCGGGGGCTTGAGGAAAAGTCGCATGGACGGAAACAAGACATGTTGAATGGTCCACTCGCGTTGAGCCCATGTTGCTTCTGCTTCCGCAAGCAGCTCTTGGTCAACGTCATCTTCTTCTGTAGGTGCTATGTGTATTTAACCCCAATAAAAATTAATTTTTAAAGAAGAGTACATACAAATAATGCTGTAATTGGACCCATTAAATACCGAGCTGGAGCATCATGTATTACAGATATTTCTTTAGTACTCCCTCCGTCCAACAAAAGATGTCTCAAGTTTTTCAAAATTTGGAGGTTTCTAGACATGACTGTGTATAGATGCATTCAAATTTAGTCAAAGTTGAGACATCTTTTGTTGGACGGAGGAATATACCAATTTCAGTGTCATGTTATCTGGGTGGTTAAAGAGTTAGTAGTTAACTGGGAGAAACTATGGATTCAATTACCTACTAAGGTCTAACTCTTAAGTATATCTGCTCTTTGTGCACTTCTATCAGTATCGAATCCAGATACACAACAAGCTCACCTGTACTTGTTAGATCATTATCAGCATGTTCGCCACTTGCCATCTGATCTTTATTTTTCTTGTATAACTGAATGCCATTGCCAGATGGATTTGGAAGGATGGGAGGATGAAGTGCATAGAAGTTTCCAATAGCAGCAGCTGCTGTTCTGAAGCACTCTTTCTCAACGTCCCATGTAACCTATTATAAGACGGATCAGTAAAAATCAGAATTGCCAATTTGGAGAAGTACTGCACAGTCTCAAACAAAATATGTCATGAATGACTCAAATTATACAACAAGCAGAAGTTATCTGGGTGACTAACTGCCATATATACAACAAGCACCAAAATTAAAATTTGAATAATATGGTATCAGCCTACAGATCTACTTGTCATTGCCTCGATAGAGGTATAATTATCATGCCCGGATTTAAAGAACCATATAAAATGAATGTGATGACTTAATAAAAAGGAAACCTACATCATTTCCCAAAGTCAAGATGAATTCTGGAAGGCGGTCCATATCAGGGGTGTACTGATCAAGTACAACAGGAAGTCTGGTCAGGTTGCCACCTTGGTCAATGTGAATAGAGAAGTACTCATTAATCATCTCAGCATTTTCTTTCAGTATCTCAGTGTTCACCTGCAAATAGATAAGTACTATCTTCATTAAGGGAGTGAACATAAATGAGCCAGAGGATTGAGCTGTAATACGAGAATCAAGAAACAGCATAAAGGCAGACAAATAATGACCTACAAGATTAACAAAGACTCAAGCAATTAAGAAACAACTTACTTCTGCAATTTCAAGTTTCTCCTTATCATTTTCATCACGCATCGATTCATCATCTTTCAGTGCCATCGTCAGCAACTCCCGAAGCGGAGCTGGTTCACTGAGCTGTATAGCATTGAAGTTTCCAAAACGGCACAAAGCTTGCTGGTACATGAGTTCTTTACTGCATTGAACCATTGATATATCACATAAAAGAGTACCATAATGGTTTAGCGCGCGCACACACACACACACACACACACACAAAATGCAATATTTGGAAGAGGTGGTAGTAGATGCAAGCGTCCATGTGGATAAGATATTTTTTTTGACGGAAATGTGGATAAGATATGCATGGGTAGAAGATTGATGATGATGTGTTTGAGCAATATTGTCTGTGTATGCATCTGATGCTGCATGCATTTGCAAAAGTGTAGAGGGAACTGGGGTTTCAGTTACCCTCATTAAAGCATGTCAGATGTTTGAAATTTCTAGCTCAGATAACTGATATAAGGGACAGAAGAGTAACATTAGGCATCCATGTTAAGAGTTTACCTGACATTTATCACATTCACAAGGTATAAGCGGGTATTGTGTTGTATCAAAGCAAAAACTTCATCAGCAACTCCAACATATGTGCAATTCTTAACAATATCCAAAAGGCCTACACCAGTACATAAATCATCAGTCTAAAGACATGCACTGCCCTTCAGACCTTACAGATTAAGATGAGCTCACCAGGATGTAAGTTGGAATCTATTTCAGTAAGAAGCTCATGACGACTGGACAAATCACCAGCATCTTTTGGATTTCTTCTTGATCTTACAACATTTCTTGGGAACCATATACAAATAGAAGAATAAAATTAGTCCCGGTAAAAACCAGTGAATCACCCTACTCACTTCTTCTAATAGACTTTCTGAATTAGGAACCATGTAGAAAAAGTCCAGCACTCCCATATAAAACAGAGTTATAACTTCTAGCGTGAAAACAGCATAATGATTAAAGTTGAACATTTTGTAGTTTCAAAGGCATACAGAAAATATTCACGGAGCACAAACAGATGATCATATCAAACAATATAGAAGATATAGAAAGTGGTGAACGTTGCCAGCTTCCTGATGAACATCATACCTTACGGAAACAAGGTCAGATTTCTTTTCAAGATTTGAAGATTGCCCATGCCAATAAGTGTGCAACCTTCCAGATGGATCTAGTGGATCTGTTCTGACCATTTGGCTCACAGGAATCTTTTGAGATTTTGCTCCTACAGTATAAATATGATTATAGCAAGATTATTCGCTAGCTGTGGAGGTGGAGGCATCACCCTCGCTTTACTAGATAGCTCAAGCACACAGTTAACTCATGCGATGTAGCTGTATAGTGCATACTTTAAAAATGTTTTAGGTTTAGGCGTATCAAAATGATAAATTCAATGTTAAGGCATTTCTGTTGAATATATGTTACAGTACATACCAGTAGCAGTGCTGACATCAGTACCCTTTTCCTTTTGTGTGTTAGCTTGAGCAAGTGCGGAAGAGTTTACCGTCTGCAATACAGTTTACATCAAAATGCAGAACACATATGCACACAATTTTCATAGTCCGGTAACTAAAGTTTATCCACAAATTTAATTGGTTTAAACTTACGTGCCAAAAGTTGATATTAGGTTGGGACGTTTATTACAAAAGTAAATTGCACTGCTTTTCCAAACAGGCTTGTGTAAAGTTAATGACAAGCACTGGTACCAGGCAATCAACTATTAAACTACAAGTAGGTGCTTCCCAAAATGTAGAAAACCCTTGTGGGTTTCTGAAATTTACTGCACCAGTCATTTCTAAGTATAGCAAAGATTGTAGTCATCTATTCTGAAAGGAGCATATCAGCATATGAACACCAGTGACCATAGACATGCATTGTACAACTAAAGGCGAGGCTTCCTCAAAATCTAAGCTTGACTATTTCAGCAAGGATTATCTAGTGGTAAGTCCATTTTCCAAGAGAACAAGTTTTAAGAAAAATGAATGTGTAAGAATTTCAGCATAATTTTCTGCAAGTATTTAGTATATTTGAAAATTGGAGCACTTATGGAACTAGTAGTAGCTTTCAAACAAAAGCAATTCTCTGGAGATGGTGACTCGGTGACCAGTTATGCAAGTAAGAGTAACCAAACAGTGACACAAGAGAAGTAACCACATGAACACTTAATAATTGGAGTTATTTAAGCATAACCAATGGATAACCTGAGTTTGGAATATCCTTGTGGTATTAGAATTCATCAGCTTTTCCTCAATAGCATCTTTAATAGTTTCAATAATATGCTCTTGATTCAAGAGGCTAACCTGCAAACCAAAGAAATCATTAAATCTGTGTTTCTCTAATTGGATAATTGAAGAAATGTTTGAACATCAACCACAGATTTTGCAACAATATACCTCTTTTTTGGTCGGATGTATATTGACATCCACGTGTTCTCGTGGAAGATTGATGGACATGTATATGAAGGGTTTGGATGCTTGAGGTAATATTGCAGAATACACAAATTCAATAGCTCTTTTCAAAGAAGTGCAATCTACAAGCCTATCTGAAGAGTAAACACGGAGACAGTTAAGTGCTAAAGCACAGAAACAAGACTAGACCATGATAACAGAGGAACTACACACCACTAGTTCATCATGGATGCTGGATAATATATATGTGGCAGTTCCACAAGAATGGATGCATAATTTAAAACATTGTTGGGCTTTAACAAAACATTATTTAAGATCAGAGTTACAACTGTATTATATGCATGAATGCGTCCAAATTGCCAAACTCTGATCAGAGTTACAACTGTATTATATGCATGTGCATTGACAGTGAAGAAAGAAATATTTGGGCATATATTAAAATAACATAATTTATTTATGGAGAAAAAAGCCCTAAAATCTTACAAGCGCCTTGTGATTTGTGTATGACATTGAGCCGCAGTTATCTTTCTTACCATTTATGAAAAGAATCATGGTAGTCTTCTTTGCCACATAATTTGCATTTGAGATGAAACCATCCATCGTGAATATTCCATCTACAGCATTCTCATCTGAAACCTCTATTTCCATCAGATCACGGACGACAGAAACCCCATAGACATTCCTGATCGCATCTAGCCTTGAAGATGTGCTTGCACTATGAACATCTGCTCTATTGGCTCCATGCTGTGACAAATATGGAGGCAAACATCACCCTCCTAAAACTGCCGAGTTCACAAAGACAGCTAGCTATATTTACCTTTCTGCAAGAGAAGTTCACGTTGATGTGATGGACTGCAAACCGACTGATGAAATCCACTATCTTGGGGTAGTCATCATTGGAGTTCTGCAATGTTTTCCTACGAGCTGCCATATTGTAAAATAAATTTTCAACCTGCATAAAATGTTCGATGTAACAAACACAATACATACACAATAAAATGTGCTTGCACTATAAACACAATATATGCAAGTTGCAAACTCACCATGACCTGAGTTCCTTTAACTGCAGCGCAGGGCTTCGGGTCATTCTCCATTACTCCATCCCTATAAGACACTCTGACAGAAAAACATGATGATAAATTAAAAATCATTAACTAACGACTCTAACGTCGAGCAGGAACATTTGAAATTGATCATGGACTGACCTGTAGCCATGCAGTTGGCCTTCTGTTATTGTTGTCACAGTAACATGGCCAACATAAGTCATACTTGCCAAAGCCTCCCCTCTGAACCCCATGGATTTTATTGTCTGTAGATCCTCATATGCAGACAACTTTGAGGTAGTATGCCTCTCACACAATATTGGCAAATCCTCAAACTGAAAGGAAACTAGATTAGCAAACATCTGTATGATCAACAATGCTTACACGAATGTTTCATTTATGTGATGCTTATAGCAAAATTTTGGGCATGCTCACTCCTTATATGCCCAACAATCAACATCCTAATGTCGTAGCCCATAGTAGGATGCAGGCGCCTAGGCCCCCCGGATTGCACAGCACAAGCCCATTTCATAGGCAAATAGCATTGATGGAATGCTTGCACCCTCAATTTCGAAAAGACATTCCTAATTTCGTGTAACAATTTAACAGATTATATATGTATCAATTCCCAAACCAAAATTCCCCAAACAATCGCCCATATGCTTGACAGTTCGTCCAATTTCCCATGACCCTTTCAATCAAGCAACAACAAAATGAACAGCGCACATACGCAGCACCTGCAGGAGTTTGATACTGGAGCCTAGAGTGGAGAAAGCGCCGCAGCATTGTCGCAGCAGCAAGGGTTTAAGGGATGGGGGAATGGTTTCGGGGGTTTAGGGTTTGGTAGAAGGGTAGAACACACCCGGATGCCGTGGCCGTCGTCGGAGACCTGGATGAGCTTGAGGCCGCCGTCCTTGACGGCGACGGAGACGGTGGAGGCGCCGGCGTCGATGCTGTTCTCGACGAGCTCCTTCACCGCCGACGACGGCCGCTGGATCACCTCCCCCGCCGCGATGCGGTTCACCACCGACTCCTCCAGCCGCCGGATGCGGGGCGGTTCCCCGCCGCCGCGCGGCGCCGAGTCGTCGACGTCCATGCCCGCAAGCGCAGGAGGAAGGAGAGAGAAGCCTGTGCGCGCCTTTAGCCGGGGGGCGGTGCACCGTGGACTGGTTGCACGGCGGAGCGTGAGCCGGCGATGTGTTGGAGAGAGGGCGGGGAGTAAAGGAGGCAACGGCGGGTCAAAGGCGTGGCGCTGGAATAGCTCAGGCGCGGCAGAGGTCTGCCGTGTGGCTCGGCGCACAGCGAACAGCCGAATGCCGGCCGCGGCGCGCGCTTGATCCGTAGATGAGCGCAGGCTCTGGAGCGGGAAGAAAAGGGGAAGCGGGGCGTGCGGGACAAATTATGGGGAAGCCGGCGGCCGGATCAAGTCGGCAACGGCCACACGAGGAGGGGGGCCAACTGCAGTGTTTGGGCCTGCTTTTTGCGTCCGGTCCGGTATGGTCTGTTTGGGCCGCGGGCCGGGCGCAAATCTCAGTCGTCCAACTCTCCCGCTGCGATCCATTTCGGGCGACCCATTTTTTATGTCCAAATTCAAATGCGTCTCCTGTGTGCGGCACATTCCTTGTTCTTTGGGCGCCGCCAACAATTGCGGCTAATCGTGGGCCAAATTAGCAAACAAATTAACATTTCAATGTTTAGGTCTCCCCGGCAAACAACCATAGTTCATTACAACAACAAAAATCCCGGGTTTGGCACGAAATGAGGGCGATCAACTAGATGGCGAGGCCGCATCTCGCTCTTGTATCATCTTCCTCCTGGGCTCGAAACAAGATTGCCGATCAGGGTCAAGGAGGCTCAAGACGGCCGTGATGATCCTAGTCTCTTCGGCGAGCATAGCGGCATCGGCTTCCTTGATCCTTGCGGCCGCATTGGACTCCTCGATGGCGAGCTTCCTTTTTTGAAGCTCGATGTAGTTGTTCATTTGTTCCTCCCTCTTTTGTTGGAATTTCTCCCTCCCCGCCTCCTTGTCGGCCAAAATCTTCTTGGTCGTCTCTTCGAATGCGAGGTTGGAGGCCTCACGTGATGCTGCCTTGGAGTTGGTCCTTTCTCTTAGCCGGACCGCACGTGATGCTGCCTCACTGTGGCCAGATGCCTCAAGGTCGATGGTGCTGGCGTCCCGCTTCTTCCCATTGGAACCGACCTTCTTCGTGGAGACATAGAGCTCCTGCCACTTGGGGGCCTCCTTGAGGACCCGCCAACAATGGGGCATGGTAAATAGCTTCCCATGGATCTCTTTGAAGTACTCCAAAACTTGGAAGACCTACAAACAGTGGACCATACATGAGGACACGACACAGATGGATTTATGAGGACAAGGACAAAAAATATCACTTACCAAGTCCTTGACGCCGACGCCGCTAAGAGGCATGTCCCTCAAATGATCGTTGGCGCCTGCGAACTTGTTGCATTCTTGTTGGATGAGTCCCCATCTCTTTTGAAGGGACAACTCGCCTTGGTCGGACGCGAAGCTGTGGGGCGGGAATTGCTGTTGCTCGTGGAAGAAATCAAAGATCCGCTTCCAATAAGCTTGCCCTTTTTGCTCGGCACCGCAAACTGGATCCTGTCCAATTTTGAGCCAGGCCTCGCACAACAGCTTGTCCTCACACTCGGCATAGGCTGCCGTCCTCTTGCTTTTGCCCTTCTTCTGTAGCCGGGCCGCATGCTCGAGGGCATCGGCATACAAGGGCTCGGAGTCTAGGTTCACGCAATCCTGCGTGTCCTCACCGCACTGCTCGCACCGGTCCTCCTCTCCCTGGCCTTCGGTGTTGCCAATGATGTCCTCCATGAGATGGTCCAGATCCATGAAGTACTCCAGGTTGCTCGGGTCAGCTGTGGCTGTGGCTGGCATTTCATTGAATAGGTTGCTACCTGGCGGAATTGAGGAGGCAGGGATAGGGCGCGGCACCTTGCTCAGCAGAACTGACGTCGTCATCATCGGCGACGCATTAAGGTCGACGCCGGGCGCAGACGGTGCCCAGTTTGCGGTATCCGGCGAGTCGGAAGAGGAACCCACCGGCGGCGCACCCTGAACAACAAACGTCATCGGACAGGTACGCAGGGGGCAGCTCACAACACTGGACTCCAAGCTTGCAGCCACGGCCACCGCCGCCTCCGTTGCAAGGCATCCTCCCTTTCTTTCGCAAGGGTAGCTGTTTCCTCGAGCTGCCGCTCCATGTCCACATTTTCCCTCACAAGGGCGGCAACGGCCTCTGCCTCACGGGCTCAGCTACGCACCCGCCAGTGAACCCTCTTCTTGGTCTCCATATGGCCCTCGCCTTCGGGGTCATCTCCCTCTTCGGCTTCTTGAGCTTGTCCTAGGTGAGGGGCGGGGCCAGAAGTTGGAGCGGGACCGGCCGTTGCAGGGGAGGGTAGGGGGGCGGTGGCGGGAAGGGTCGCGGCGGCGGGAGGAGGAGTGGCGCCATTATTTCGTCCACCATGGCCAGGTCGCACGAGAAGGGCGAGGGAAGAAGAAGTGGGGGGGGGGGGGGATGAAATGGGTTCCCGCTCACAGACAGGCGGGCAAGTGTTTAGCGCGCGCGAACGCCCCGCGGTCGTTTCGCCGTCCGCACACGACACAAAACCGGACCAGATTTGGGTTGGCAATGCGTCTATTGACCGTTCGCCCAGAATACGGACCACCGTGCAAAGGGGTCGCCATGCTGGGCGACGCGTTTTGTCCGTTTCGGGCAAACCGGACCACGCAGGCCCAAAGGGGTCGCCCCGCTGGATTTGCCCTAAGAGAAGTTGGATGTCTGTCAGGTGGGTCCGAGGGCCGACTGGCAGAGAGAGCTTTGCTTAGAGAGAAGGATGGGTAGATCAAGCAAAAGGGTGAAATCCATTTCTCTCGAGATTTGGAAACTGATCATGTGCTCAGTAGTTGAACTAGGAGATTTTATATTTTTGTTTACTTATTTGGATTTAGTAATGTTGAGATATTTCTGATGTCGATGGTCTCAGATTTTTTCAGAGTTCAAAAAGTTTGAACGGTTGGTTGAAACTTCAAATCTGACCGAAATTCAAAGTCCAAACTGCTCTAAATTTTTTAAATAAATTTCGAAAAAAATTACTATAAAAACTTGTGATAAAACTCCTCAGATGCCCAACAATCAATATTGCAACAGTATAGCAGGATGCCGGCGATTTGGCCCCTGGATAGCATAACACGAGATCAATTCGATAGAATAATTGCACCCTCAACTCTCCACAATCCATTACTGATTCCATACGACACTTTTTTTTATATCTAAACGGGATCAATTAAATCAAAATGTATCAAATCCCACACCAACGTGCACCAGACATCACTTTTTTTACATCTAAACGGGATCAATCAGATCAAAATGTATCAAATCCCAGACCAACATTCACCAAACATTCGCCCATATGCTTCACAGTTCTTCTAACGTTCCATCCATGGACCATTCAATCAACCAACGTTGCAATTCATAGCCGCACATAGCTGCCGAGCACCGAGCACACAAGACACAAACCTGATGGCAGTCTTCCATTTGAAACTTAACATTGACTTCCTTAATAAATTGCTGCATATTATAAAGGGTAAACAAGGCACAGTCGGTATAATTTCTCTGCATGGGGACCTGGCAGTAAAAGGTACGACTGTAAGACTAATAACAATATCAAAGTGAAGAACAAACCATAAAAAAAATATTTTTCAAATGCGAGGCAAGAGAACTGCACATTCTAAAATATAATGAAAATTGTGAGGCAGGAGAGCACATTCTATTGAGAAAACTGAATGAAAGTATTTACATGGCCGCGCATCATAGGAATTACCTCAAGTTTCATCATCTTGACATTTCTGATATGAATCGCATACTCTAAGAATCTGTTGACAACATACTTAGTTACACATGATATCACAGAAATATACACAGTGTATCACAGAAATGACTACTTACTTTCCAATGGAACTCAAAATAAAATCCGAGTTATGATAATTCCCCAGTGAATCCATATGTAGTATTGTTGCATGTTTACCTTCACTACTAGGAAAATATACAATGGCCAGGCTCCAGTGATTACTGATCAATTGCAACAAAAGAGAAAAACATGATTACCAGGACTGTATTCTCAAAATGCTAACCGGCAGGTAATTTCAGGACAGTAAATTTTATATAAATTATTTTCGTAACAAACTAGAGAACAATATTTCTTACTCTTCATTCATAGGGATAAATATGTATGTCACCAGTTCTTGGTTTACTTGTGTCCACCATGATGCCCGCTTAGGAAGAAACTAAGATATATGAGGCAGGAAGCAGTCAGTGTCATGGAAGGCAACAGAAGTTGGAAATTTAAGAATGTTACCAATTTTTTCAATTCGCCGCGAGTTTTGCTATCCACAATCTTCTTCCATAAATATGTATTGAAAATAAAATACTTGCCCTTTATTTTACTATCACTAATTTCCACCATTGGAATATGTCCTTGGAGATGTCTACGAGAGGTAATAAATGTAGCTGTCATGAAAAAGGGAACAAAGGAAACTCGAAAAGATGCATACCAAAAGAGTAATACTTACAAAGAGTATAAGTCGAATATATTGGAACCGATAAAGCAGTTTTCAACCGCGACGGAGTTAAGGTCAGTACAGGAAAGAAAGGCTTGGCACTCAGTGACAGATTTGTCACCCGGATACACAAATGTGGTTACCATAACCTCCTTCTCCTGACCCGTTCCCTCTGATTTGGAAAGATCCACCACCTGAACCACGATGCAACCAGTTAGATTAAACTTGAGGGGAAAAGAACCCAGTACCATGAGGCTCAAGCCACCTAGTACAGCAAAGATAGGCTTTGTGCTGACTGTAAGTTTTGTCAGCAGGATAGAAAAATGTATCTACCATTTTTTCGACACCACCCACCTCCATATCCATTGCCTCTGATTCAGAAAGATCCTTCGTCTGAACCACGATGCAACCAGTTAGATTAAACTTGAGGGGGAAAAGAAACCCAGTACCATGAGGCTCAAGCCACCTAAGGTCAAAAATTGACACAACAAACCTTATTGATAGCAGACATTTTGTTCCTTTGTGGAGGCTTGTCAACAGGAATTGCCCTCTGAACGATGATGCAAACAAGTATATCAAACTTTAGTTGTGGGTAAAGAAACCCAATAACAGTTGCTACAAAGGAACTTAACACGTTTGGCTTACTGTTGGATGCGGGTGTTTGTCACCATGGGTAATTTGCCCCTTAACATGTCGCATGCGGCCCATAAAATATTTATCAACTGACCGTCCAGACTAAATGCATTTATTTGTCTAACAGATCCATAAAAGATTTCACCTGATCGCTGAGTTTTTTTGTGTGGGACTGAGCATAAGATGTAAACGCCATTTCAGTGGCAGACCTCCATTTAGCAGTAATATTCAAAACAGCATCTGGTGATGCATTTTCTAAGTCAGTAAAATATTTCTTGTCCAAATCTTCAAGAATTTTCTTAAACTCTGTTTGAACACCTTGTTCATTATCATCTAAATCTTTAGCTGTTTGTGCCAGTTTCATGGCCACGTCGACAGCCTGCTCTAACTGAAAACGTAGAAAATATTAATTGTTAGACACCATGCAAGGAATATTAGTATTTGCCTCGAATTTTTTTTATATTCGACTTACATTTTTTTTAAACAAAGATATAACCGAGGGTTCACCATCATAACTGGTAGTGTTTTACTTATCTTCACCGCCGTCCTCTTCATATGTGTTAGAGGTGAGTTCATCGTACTCATCATCAATGAAAGCATCATCATCCGTATCACCATCCTTGTCTCTAATAGCCTCCTCCATTTGTTTTTCAAAATCATAAGTCTTGATGTACACACTCTCAGAGAATTTCATGATCTGCACGTTTGAAGGCAAAATATATGAACCAAAGCCTGTTTAACAGAAAGTATCTACAAAGGCAGCTATTGGCCCAGGCAAGGAATGAGCCGGCAGCTCTAATTTCTGGCAAAGCCTACTTGGGGTTAAACAAATTTTCATGCAGTTCATTAAGAGCCAACCCAATAGAAGCTTCTGCAATCACCATCACCTCTATATTATCCAAATTCTCATGATTCTTTAGCCAATTCATATGTATGTCTTCTATGTGTATGATCCGAGGGAAACCTTCATTTGTCGTGTCACAATCCTTTGCCATGTCAAGAAGGATAACCTGTACATAGCATACGTAAGTTGAAAAAAAATATTTGCAAGTAAAAATAAGGTCCATATGAATCATTTGGAGGTACTTACAATTAACAAAAGGGTACTTCCAATCAAATAGCTTGCCGTTGACTCAAGATATTCTGAAATTCCTTTCACTAATAGATGAACGATAAATCTGCACCAATTCCATTATTTGATATTATCGATATCTTTCAGAATATTCTTGAACTTTTTATCTATGTTTAGTGAAGTATTGGGGGCTAAGAGCCAACCCAATACAGCATACATGTACATCCGTACACTAGGCTTCCTCAACAACTTGGTGCACGTTTGAAGTTTATACCGACATTCCATCAACCGCATACTCCTACTGTCGCCATTATTCCGTCTGCTAGATAATACTTGTTCGTTGGCTGAACACATCTCATTATTTTCTAGGAGAATGTCTTTGGTCTTCCTAATGTTCTTGCCCCTGCCCCAATATTCAAGAACAATTTTTGAAATCCTTCTTTTACCAATATAAATTATCAGGAAAAAATAGAAAAAATAGAACCGTTGTGTATTTGCCCCATCCAATATTAAAAATGTAGTGTTTGCTCCATCCAATATTCAAAATCTGGGTCCGCCACTGTACTAGAGTCTAGACATTGAGGGTTTAAGGATCACGGATTTAGGTTTTGGTAGAGGTTAGGGATGGAGGGAGAGAAATTGAGAACATAAGATGAGGGAAATTTTATTTTTGTTATCCATGGGAAAAACATATATACTCTCGAATATTTTTTCGTTAATAAACATTGCACTATTATAGAGGTGGTTCTCATTTGGGTTTGTTCTTCTCTTTTAGTTACATTCTTAGACATTTTAAATTTTTACATAAATTTTATAAAAAAGTGCTGATCCATTTAACATTACCATTGCACTGACTATATTTATATTGTAAAAGATAGCCAATATTATATCTTCCGAAGACTCTAGCTAGATGTAATTAAAAAAATATCTTCACTTAAGACTTACTACCTCAAATATCCATCTATAACATCTCAAGTCATGTTTTGTCTTTAATAGTACTCTTTTTTATGACTAATTTAACTTCTTTGACCTAATTTTTGTCATTGTTGTCCATGAAAAAGACATAGATATATACTCTAAATTACTTTTTTCGATATCAATAACCATTGCACTAATATTTTTTGTGTTTGTTCTCCGTTATCAATCAATTTTAATCTCAGACATTTCAAATTTTCATATGATCTTTCTAAAAGTCTTGACGATTTGTTGTTGTCAAATGGATGGAGGTTTCCCATTTTTGACCTTCTGACCCATAGAATTGAGGAATGATCTGGATTTCGCAATATCACACCCAATATGGAGCAAATAATTGGAATTGACGGAGATTTCCCATTTTTCATCCGTAGAATCGAGGAACGATCTGGATTCCGCATATCACACCCAATATACGTGGAGCAAATAATAAGATTTCCCATTTTTCATCCAAAACATAAAAAAAAGTCAAGGATAATCTTTCGAGAAAGTACTTTACTTTCTAAAAAGTAAAACAAAAGTACATGCAGGAATGTTTAAATTCAATTTTGTTGAAATAATTAAAGTAAAGGGTATATTTTACCTTCAAACATATAGTCCATATCTTTGTATCTTTTTATTTTACTTTTTTACTCACATTTATGAGATAATGAAATATTGGTTGCCAGGGACTCGAACCCGGAACTGGAGTAGATAATTATTTCTTGTTACAATAGAGAAAAATCCCTTCCCAAAACTAGTCTGATGAGTAAACAACCCAACCCGCTCGAATCAAACCAAAATCAAAATCCCCAACGACGTCATCTCAAATGTCTCAAAACCAAAATCCTCCTCTTAGGTTCTTAGGGCTCATTCGGTTTGTAGGATATGTAGAGGATTTTCACAGGATTTTAACCCTCACAGCCCATTTGGCGACCATCGTTTCATTTCATTTGGTAGAAATGAAATGAAATCCAACTTTTGATAGGATTTCATTTGGTTGAATTTGAATTCCTTGTTCAAAAATCATGTTTGTCTACCACATGCACTTGTAGAGTGAGAGACAATTCTAGAGAAATGATGGCTTTTGGAGAGGAATTGAAGTTAGTTATAGTGCAATTTCATGAAATTTGAGATTGAATTCCTATGGTCAATTCCGTGTCAACCAAACAAGTTCGTTTCTAAAATTCAAAACGAATTCTAGAATTCTAGACCCAATGGGTGTCAAACGAGTTGTTAGGAAATTTTTCTGTATGTATCATTCATTTCACAAGATATGAGATCATAGATTCCTAAGGATTTAACCCACATTGATCTAATTCTAAAAGACTCTACACATTAGGTGAGACCTCGTGAAAAATTCGTAAAGAATTAGGTTGGGAGCCAACACAAGCCAAGCCAAATAATTGGCAAGCAAATTTTTTTGGCCCTTGTTTGGTTCTTTGCCAAAATTTTGGTTGCCGATATGAAATACATCATCTTTTTCACATATTCTTACCAAATAATTGGCAAAGTAAGGGTGGAGAAATTCTTGTCCAAATAATTGAGGAGCCAATTATAGCGTTCGGTTGGTAGGGCTAAAATGGGCACAGACCAAACAGCCCCGAAATGCCCGTGACATACTTTCCCTGCTCGTGTGATTTCCAAATCCTTAATCCAATCCCGTGTTGGCTCGTCCTGCCGGTGCGCGCTTGATTTCTGCAGTGCCCAGGTAGGCGGTGGCTCCGGCCCTCCGAGCTTTCCAATTTCCATCGCTTTATAGTCACCGGCGAGTCGGCGACTCACCGGTTTTCCCCTTCGGGTAGCGCTCCAGGTTGTTTAGATCGGCGGCCTGCAGCGGCGACAGCGGAGGCGGCGCGAGGGCTGGATCCATGCCGAGAGCGAGGCTCCTCACGCCGCCGTTCCCCACGAGGACGCAGGCCACGGCCAGGGTGTTCATGGTCTCCAGGTAGTACAGCTTCCCTGGTCTCGAACGCAGGCACGCAGCGCTCTGTTCTAGTTTAAGATTTCCGATAATCATTTCGACTAAGAATAGGAAAAATTCGCTGCAGCTTTGCCACTGAGTTGCTCGAGATAAGATCCAGAGAGCCCAAGCCATCCCTTCACGTGCTGGTCATCCCCGGCAATCCAGGTCCGCGTGCTATAAGATAGTATATCTGTTTCTCATTTGTTGGAATGCTCATTGTGAAGGTTCAGGGCTTAATTTGCTTCCATTTTTCTGTTTGGTAGGTATTGTTGGATTCTATAAGGATTTTGTCGAAGAGCTGTACGAAAACATCGGTGGGCAGGCATCAATTACAGGTGAGCTGATTGACCCATACAATTTTTTTGTTAGTGGATTGGATTGTCTATGTAGCTTCCTGATGAACCTTGTGCATTCTCCAGCGATAGGGCATATTTCACATGGCCGGAAGGTAATATAGAACTTCCTTCAGGTTAATTCATAGCATCACCATCATGTTGAATCGCCCAGGAATATACAACTTCCTTCAGGTAGTTACATAGATTGTTTATATGCTTGGGAGGCAGTATAGTGATGCCGATAAAAAAAGATTAGCAGGGCTATGTCATAATTTCAAAGCATTGGATGTTCTTGATGTCTCTAAACAATTGATTTAAACCTGATATGTAAACGGTGTCATCCAAAATGCCCAGCTTGGGACATATTCTTATCCTGGTTCAGGTTATAAACTTCTATGGAGCACTGGTGTCCCACTTGTGCGCTCATGATGATAAAACTTGGGACATACTCTGTTTCTAAGTTCTAAATAATGTGTTGTTTTCAAAAAGGATTTTCCATGTCTTCGTAAAGGTATCCAGAGTTACCATCATTAGTTTTCTAATTCAATATCATGGTCAGCAATAAATGAATAGCAATAAGTGTCGTCAATGCACATTATTTTAGTGATGCATTGGCATTTGTACTGTGGTATGGCTCGGTTTTTATTGTTTGTTCAGCATATTAATAGTGCTACCACGTTTGATCATTACACTATCCATGACAGGATTATGAGAATGGACGATTGTTTTCATTGCATGACCAAATTGATCACAAGGTTTGTTTTGGCATGCTTTGATTTATTTTTGTTCAGTTGAAACTTCTCTTCATAATTTTGTTCCTGACGCAACAACCTTTTAGATATCATGCCTCCAAAAGGAAATGCACTTAGAAATTAAATAGGACCATGTCGCAATTCTTTCCGCAATGGTGTTGACAGTTTACTGTTTCATATGTCAATGTTTGCAGGTTGATTTTATTGAGCAAGAACTTCTACATACTGAACAATCAATAATTTTGGTATGCTTCTGTCTTCAGCACCACAAGCTTTCTTTGATTAAATTCAGGTGGTTCTATATACGCTAGATTGGTACAGGGGTATTATAGTATATATATACCAGAGATATAAGGGTCTGAAACTTTGTATATTTATGCTGTACGGAATTTTCTTCTATAGGCAGTGCACCTTACCTCTAGTTCTTTGCTTAAATGTAGGTGGGTCATTCCATTGGTGCATACATAGGTTTGGAAATATTCAAAAGACTGCAGAAGAAGGTAGGAATATTTGGTCTCTTTTCCTGAAGTATGTACTTGTTAATTTGTTTTTGTTCTTGACTCTCTTGGACAGGTAAAATGTTTTGTAGGATTATATCCATTTTTGACATTGAACAAGAATTCGATGCAGCAATCAGCAATTGGATATATTGCAAGGTACCAAAATCCCTTTTATCAGCACAGAAACTTCTATAATCCAAATAAAGTGATGTGATTGCATAAGCAGTGACATTCAAATTGAGTGATAGGAAAAATCTACAACAGTTCACTATTTAACATGCAATGCAACATAGGAGGCTAGATAGAAGTCATATAACCAATATATACATGTCTAAAGCTATTCCTATCCAGAAATTTCATGTCTTAGAAGTCTAGGAGATCGGCGCCTGATGTTTGAGTTTCATTGTTGAAGCAATTATCCTGTCCATTCCCAAATGAACATCATTGTTTTGCTGACGTCGATCTTCTCAACTGGACATGACAGGTCATCTCTCCTTAGCAAAGGGGTTAGTTTGTTTGCATCTTTTATCGGCTCACTCCAAGCTTCAGTTAGAAGGAGCATTGTGAGAAGGTTCCTTGGATCTTCTTGGTCTGCAGCGGCCGTAGATGCTGGATCCAGCCACCTCTTGCAGGTGAGTTTTGAACTTAAGCACCCCCCTAGGCCACATGTTTTTTCGTATTTTTCTCTTATCTGAAAAATGTATCGAGGCATTTGCTCATGTTTTCACGAATCGTGCAGTACCATACAATGTGTAATGTCCTTTTCATGGCAAAGACAGAGTTCCTAAAGGTAATTCGCACTGTTGGCAATGCTATATTCAGCTGTATTATCCGTCACAAATGAGTTACACCAACAATTCCATCGTTTGGAGTACTAGACTGGTCTTCTTCCTATTTCACCTGTGTACAAGTCAGTTCCTGATCATGTTAGTGCACTTCAGCTTCATGAGGAACTGGACTGGTGTTTCATCAGAGCAGAACAGGACCAAATTGCTTTTCTGTTTGGTGATGACGACCACTGGGGTCCATTGGCTCACTTGGAAGAGGTGAATAATCATGTTATTCTGATGGCATTAGTCTCGGGATGTTAAATTGTGAATATGTTTGCTCACGCTTTTCTTTTCTCTGAGCTTCAATCACAGATCTCAAAGCATGCTCCAGGTGCAGCCTTGTCGGTCGAAACAGAAGGTCACACGCACGGCTATTGTTGCACGGAGGCTGGATCCTTTTGGGTTGCTGACTACGTGGCAGACTTGATTAAAACCAAGTGCTGACCAGAAATACCTGGTGATCCGAATGAATGAATGAATGAATGAATGAATGAACAAGGAGTGTGATTAGTTTGATGAGGAAGAGGTCCACGGTGCCATTTTCGAGTTTTTTCAGGCTAGTCTTGCGTAATTCTGAAGTGCCACGCTAATAGCACAAGGCACTATGTTAGTACAGTCAGGACTCAGGAGATTCATCAGAGCAAACATGGTGTTTATGACCTTCAATAGTTTAATTAGTCGGAACAAAGTGGTCATATGGGTTGGGATCTACGACGGTCCTTAATATTCATCTTGATTGTTAATTCGTCCCAGGTTTCCCTCTAGGTTGGACTGATATTTTATGGTTCCCTGTAGCTTCCTGGCCATCTTTCAGAATTAAGCAAGCGCATGCCGGTCTTCAGTTAGAAAATTCCTTCATACTCCTTCAAAAACGGAGGGAGTATTAACTGGCAAATAGAAATTAATCAGTAGTTATGGGCTATGTTCATTACAGTTTTTTGGTTCTTGATCTGTTTAAACTTGTGTTGCAAATTCTCGCCCGTCTGGAATTCTTTCGCCTTTTTGTAACACGAATCGTCACGGCTTAATCACAGCATACGGAGTTGTCGTCGTCCAGCAGCAAGTTTGCCTTGCATTTCTACCCTAGCAGTACCCTGTGTGAGATTGCAGAGTGCAGAATGATCCAGCCCAGCAGGCCAGCAGCGGCCCGCCGTGAGCCCGGATTATTAATTTTTCCGGTAGAACCCGGCAGGAGCTCTGCCTAGATTCATTAAGGAAAATAAGAATCCCACCACGTGACAAACGTGGTTAGCAATTAAAAATGCATAAAAAAAAGGAAAATAAGAATGGCATGGGCTGACTACGTACGTACTCCCGACAAGGATGACCGATGACATCAACACGATGAATTAAGACCATGTTAAACTTCTGTGAAGGCGTCCGTGCAAATATGCATTGCACGTGCATTAGCTCATTGCATATACTCCCTCCGTCTCAAATAAGTAACGTAGATTTGTATATATTCTTATACAAATTCAGGTCACTTATTTTGAAACGGATTGAGTATAACAGTAGTCACATAATGAGATCGATGAGACAATAATACTACTAGTATATGTCTTGTGACTCGATTATCTGGTCCCAACAATTAATCGTAATTGTACGTTCGTCCGAGCTAATTGGCTGCTTGGGCCCAACCTGGCTGCCTTAAATGGTGAAGTGATGCATGCTATATATATGGGAGAATTGGATTGAACTAAGTTAGAATACATGCATGCAGATCGATGTAACTAAACTCGTCGTGCAGCTCTATGAGCTTTCTCTGGACTACACATAGACATACCCCATGAAAATGTTTTACCATTGGGAGATATATATAGAAGCTGCATATGAAAAATAAGCAGCAACTATACCACTTCCCATGCACTCTCCCTTAAGAGCGCATGGTACCACAAAACTCTAACCTACAAGCTTAAGTGCTACTACTAAGTAATATATGCATGCATGCATGAAGGTTAATTTCGTGTACTAACTAGCTAGACTGATGAGACGACCATGACCGTACACCACAGTTAATAAAACACCAATTTCTTCACAAAGTTGGACTCATATGACCTTAATCACTAGACTAGACCACACGGAGGAAAATTGGACTGTCCTTTGTTAACTAGCTAGCTTGCCAAATGCACCACTCGATCGACACAAGGTGGTTATATATTGGCATCAAGATGATTAGTACCACTACTAAGTTAATTAGTGCAGGGATATGCATGCATGTAGGAAGAAGATGCAGACTTAATTAATCAAGGCAAGGCAAGGCAGCCATGGTTTTCTAGGCCGAGCTTAAGGGCTTCTTCTTCTGATGGTCTGGTGCTGTCACAGGAGCAACAGGCATGGAAGAGACGAGCATGTACTGAGGCAGAGCTGGAGCCGTCATAGGCGCCATTGCCGTGCCTGCATGGAGAAAACAAGGAGAACATTATTCTTAATTTTGACCGGAACTAGTACTACTCCCGATAATCAATCAGTCTAGCTAGGCAACTAGTTGTGCAGGCCTATTTGATGCTTCATAAATCATACTGTACATAAAAAAATTGTAGATCAAATCATGTTGCTCAAAAGTTCCCGTCAATTTTGGTTAATTCGGTTATAACCCACCGAATTTTTAGCCGTAACCGTATTAAACGAAAACAGTATTAACCGAACCGAAGATCGGAAACCGAATGCACAGTACCCTGAGCTTGAAGTGCTGCCTGGCCGACAGGATGCACATCAGGGACGACGGCGCCGCCGCCGGCCGCAGCGTACTGCGGCTGGTACACCATCGGCGGCATGTTGTAACCAGCGGCTGGGCCGTATTGCTGGAAGTATGGATAGATCAGCCCAGTAGGATCCGCCGCCATTGCCGTCACCGCACCGGCGCCGTTGAAGACCTGGTACGACGGCGGCGCTCCACCGGCGAGACTAGCGCCGTACGCTTGGTAGTAGGTCTGGCGACCAAATTCAGCATGGTTAACCAAGAAATTAAGAAGCAATTGTGGATCAATTCATTAATTATGTACAATGAACTGCGAACGTACGTACCAGAGGCTGATAGCTGTAGTCGGAGAAATATGGAGAGTACCTGCATGCATGCAGTCAATTCTGTCAACTGACAAGATATGGATCAGTCAAACTGTGCCTCTCTGTTTTACTACAGTACATTAGGACATGTTCGAACTAAAAACAAAATTACCGTCCTTTCCAAACTAGTACTCCCTCCCATCCATAATAAATGTCACGACTAACTCAGCGACACTTAGTATGTATCGGAAGGAGTATAATATGCAAACTTTTAAATTTTGATTAAGATTATAGAAAAATGAACTACTAATTAATATCTATAATATCAAATAATATACTATTAACATATAAAACAATGAATTTAATAAAACTAATATAGAGTTGTAGATATTTTTATAAACTTGGTCTGGACAAATTAAGGTAGAATGTAACAGAGGTACTAGCATGTACTCCCTCCGTTCCATAATTCTTGACTCAAATTTCTCTCAACATAGATGTATCTATTCTTAAAAAGCGTCTAGATACATGTAATATTTCGATAAGAATTATGAAACGAAAGAAATACTAACCAGCTGCTAGCTAGTTGAGAGAAAAAGAGAGTGAGGGAGAGAGATGCATGTGAGCTGTATGGGCACATGGACCATGGATGGACGGTGCAGTCCTACCATAAACATTGCATGCAGATATATATAGGAGACAAGCATGCAACGGCTTTTAACCGAAACCATCAATTAATCGTTGTCTTTACAGCTAGATCGATCAACCGTATACAGCACCGTCCATCATCGTGCTCTCTCTCCAGCAACTTTCCACAGAGAAAGGTCTACCATAGCTCGGTTTAGAGAGTACTACTCACCCATACACGTTGTAAGCAGCAGCTGCTGGGATCCCTTGCTGGATGCCATGATCTGGGAAGAAGCTGGTACCACCACCACCAGCAATGGCAGCAGCTTTCATTGCCCTCGTGTTGTTGTTGCCCCCGCCATGGACATGAGTCACTGCTGCTTGCACAAGAGGAACATGTCATGCGAGGTGGACGTATAGATCAATATATGCTACTCCCTCCGGCCGGAATTACGTACTTGTCGAAATATTACATGTATCTAGACACTTTTTACAAATAGATACATCCGTATTTGGGCAAATTTGAGACAAGTAATACCGGTCGGAGGGAGTAATTTGGTTTTGTAGGTTAAACTCTCTTTTTTGAGAATGTTGTAGGTTAATTAAACTTGACAGTATGTCTTCACTTATCATACTCCCTCCGTCTCGAAATAAGTGACTGGATACAGAGATGGTGCAAATTTAAAATTTTGTGAACAGTGACAGCAGAAATAAAAACTAGAATCTAGATCCAGGACAAAGAAACAGCTGAAGTTTGCGCTGAGCAAAGCTGGAGTAGTAGTGTAGTACAGATTGGAGGATATTGGAAGAAGCCAACATATATACATGTCCCAATAATAACGAACCGTGCTTTGCTTTTTACAGCTTTGCAGAGAAAAGCTATATCTATCTATCTGGAGGCCATGCATGCGCTTGGCCTAGCTAAGCTACCTTTTCGGTTCTCCAATGAAATTCTTCTGTCGACCGGATGCATATATATACGAGCGAGTTTGTTCTTGATTTGACTAATTAATTTGATCTCCAATTTTCGTCATCCAATATATCATATAGGCTTTGATGCATACATGGCATCCGGGGACCCTTAATTTAGCTGGAAAGTTAATGTTAATTTAGGAATTATTGAGAATTAGCATATCTTTTTGGATTTTGTTCCAGATTGATTCTAACAGAAAGAAATAAGAAAGAGAAACGCATTTTATAAAAGTGCAATCTTGATTGAGAGAGAAAAACTACGCAAGCATAAACCCCCCAAACCTTAATTAAGTGGCATGCATGCACCGATCATATCGATCTCCAGCTAAAAATGTCATGCTTTTGCATAACCTGATCTGGTCTCATGCATGCTATAATAATGTATATGATTTAATTAGGAAAGCGCAAATATATATGCATGAATGCTAGCTAGCTTAACTAAACTGTGTATATAATTACATGGTAAATCAATTAATCTAGGATTAATCAATTAGTTACCAGCATATGGCCCTTGCAGAGGCTGCTTGGGCTTGTGGAGCCCAAGGTAGGCAAGGTTGCAGTTGGCCCTCCTGCCGTCGATCACCGGGTACGGATCCAAGCACGCTCTCGTCGCCGCCGCCGCCTCACGGAACGTAACCTTAATTAACCATCAGTCAAATCCATCCATCCATAAATACATCTATCTCCGGCCAAATTAAGGCCAATTAAGATCGATCGATCACAGTAGTACTAAACAGCAAAACCAAGTGTGAATTGCTAGAAATTTGGGTGTAGTAGCAGGAAGAACTCACGAATCCGTAGCCCTTGGATCTGCCGGTGCTCCGGTCGGCGATGACGGCGGCCTCGGCAATCTCCCCGAACTGCTCGAAGTAGCCATGGACGCCTTCCTTGGTCGTCTCCCACGCCAGCCCGCCCACGAACAACTTGGTCAGCGTCGTGTCGCCCTGCGCCGACATCGCCTGATCAATCGAGCTAATTAATTGGATTAACTCTTAACTCTCAAGCTAGCTAGCTAGCTAGCTTGGTCTTGATCTGTCTAATGATATGATGACCTAGCTTAATCTGTGTTTGGGAGGGGAGATAGAGAGAGGTCGAAAAGGGCGATCAAGGCTTGATGTGCAAGGGATCGGTTCGGATCAGAGGAAATAAATTAAAGCATGCACCAACCCTAGCTGAGCTCTAAGTACTTATCCCTGCAGGAAGGAAAGAGAGAAGGAGGCCGGGATAGAGATCGAGGAGAAAGAAAGCGAAAGCTGGCCGGCAAAGGGAAGGGAAGGAAATTAAGAGAGGATGAGCCGTAGGATCGATCTGCTGGCATGCACTTTACCATTGATATGATGCCATTCATGAGCAGTAGACGATATCTTGGACATGGACGTTTACAACTAATTTTGATTGTACGCTTTTGTATGATATTATTGTTAGAAAGAATTATATTTATAATTACATATATTTAGAATGATATGGAAATAATTTTCATGACAAAGTTAATGATGTCATTGTACTTAATTAATCGACCAATCTAGATAATTTATACTCCGTACTACATTATTCCATGGCCGCGGTGATGGTCATGGTTGGACGGTTTCGCTACAATGGTCGGTTATCGCAATAGTGATACCAACTTCACCTGAGGAGCTGGTGGTGTCGCCGCCATTGTCGTGCAGCAATGCAGAGGTCCTCAACCTTGGAAGCATAGCTAGCCACGGTTGACGATGGTTCTATCAATGTAGCGGTGTTAAGTGTGGTGGCGCTGTCCTTGGGGAATTGTTTTGATCTCCTAATGAATTAGGTGTAGAAGATTGCAATTAATATGCTTCCTTTCGCCGAATGGATATTATTATGTGCCATGAGAAAAGAAGAGGAGGTAGTTTGTACATTTTGTCAACAAAAAAGGTGGCCATAATATTGTTGAGTGGGAGAGCATCACATGAACATTCTTTGAGATGACAGCTGCCCATACTAACAACTTGGCTTTTAATTAGCGCGTTAATCATTCATCTGTACTCTGATCATGTATCATATATATGTACCTCTTTAATTTGTACTTTTGCAGTTGACCCTTGCAAAGTAGTGAAGATCACGTACTTGTTGATTTTGTTTTGTTTAGAAAAAACAGCACTATTGCGCGCCTTTGATGATGTGTATTTCCCTTAGCTTTATTATATAGTTGTATGCAAGTTGACTTTTGGTGGGTTATGTTTTGTGAATAATACATATTTATAGCTGGACAAGTACATACTATATAGAAACCATGGTCATGGGATAGAAGTTCAACTTTGATCTCACCAAACACGTCATCGTCAGTAGCTTTTTTTTGGGTAGAACAGAATATGTAAGGTGCTCTCTATTTGCATTTTTAATTTCCAACAGAGTTGTTGCGTCAAAGTGAACCAACGAAATCAATAATATAATTTTCTTCAGAATAGTCAAGTCAATTGACCCACATACGTTCCAACTCTTGGACTCTTGGTCTGATCTGATTCTCAGGAGATAACCTTGCAGCCTGTAATGGCTGGCAGATTTAACTAACCATCTACACAACAGCAGCACCGTTACCAATCGTCAAGGGCAAAATGGGAACCGCAATGGTTCAAGGGCAGTCAGAATTCTTTCAGTCATGTGAGATCGCAATCACGACGAAACTCAGGCTTTGACCAGAAATTATCCCACTGGATTAGAGGCTGATGGCCTGGCAAAAAGCGAGGGCAACCTTTCTTGAGCAGTATAATACAGCAGGCCACTGGTATTGTACACTTTAGCCTTTTGACAGCTGTGTTCCTGCAGGCTCCCGAGCTTCCTTTTTGACCCAGGGGGTGAGAGCACTTTTCGAAGCATCCACCAAACTTGGATTACAACATTTGGTGATAGAAGAAAGATAACAGCTGAGTTTGAGTGCATACAGCATGAATTTTCCATGGGAAACCAATTTCGCAACTTGACTGTAGACTTGCAGCTGACAACAGGAGAACCATAAAACTTTAGCAGCAATGTACAAAGCATGTGGTGATTGAGCACATTAACATTGTCATAAAAAGGCATCAAGGTATATCTGAAGTGAATGATAAAAGTTCCATCTTGCAAGGTGGTAGCTCAATCTAAAGTAATTCAGTGTTCTGACACAGTACCACAAGAGGACTTCACTCCCTAGAACACCCCATGATCAGAAACAACAGTGTCTTCAGAACCGTCCCTAACATCTCCAGTTGACTCATCCTTGACATCAGAGTCACTACTAAAACCATCTTCTTCAGACTCGGAAGTATCCGTGATGTCAATATCAGAGAAACCATTAGTATTACTGGCCAGAATAGATCCTTGGTCCTTCCCATGATTCAGTTCCTCCATTTCCCGTGAAGAAGCTTTTCTATCATCACCATAAATCAGATCAGCATTTTGGGATTGTGGTTTTCCGTAAAGTGCGACATGCTGATAGTACAGTTCGAGCTCCTTTTCGGATACTGCAATGAAGCGCCGAACTGTCTCCAGCGACTGTTCGTATTTTGATTTTTCAAGTGCCTGATGATAAAAGAAGGCAGATGTCAGTGGGCATAATGATCACAACCAAATGCTGCCACCGAACTTGAGCTGTATTTTTTAACATAATCAAGAAACAGGCCGCTGGTATGGTACTGACAGAAATTTAGAATGGATGTTAACTGCTAAGTGATCTTCAAGTTTACAATTTATTAAATATAAACTATACCAATTTTTATTTATTCAACTTTTGTCATTAAAATTTAAATGCTGAAAGGTACACTTAGGATTATAAGCAGATAATTGCCATCCAGCGAGCGACAAAACAGAAGTAAAAGGAAAAGAAAAACTCCGGCATTTCTACCTGTTAATTGCTACCAAGCATAAGCAAGTACCAATATAAAACAAGGCATGAAAAAAGAATTAACCAACAACCTATTATACCTACCTTTTTCTTTGATAGTGTATCAATCGGTGACATGACATCTGGCTGAACATAGTCCTTTCCTCGGTAGAAGACTACGGTGTCATTTCCAACAATATTAATAGGAACACCACCACTCAGTCGAGCTATCTCACTTGCATACTCCTGGATTTGCCCTGGTTTGCAGGGTTTACAGATGACCTTGACAGTCTCATGTTTCTTCCAGTGCAAATGCATGTTCAGAATTACACCTCCAAAAACTCCTCGCCTTCCAATTGGTACATAATTTGACTTTTTCTGTGAAACTTTCTTCAAATAAAATCTTTCCTCGCCGTTGAGATCATCTGGTTTAGCCACGGGGCCTTCAGCTTTAGCAACCTCATATCTCTTTAGCTTCTCAATCAACATAGCTTCTTTTAATTTGGCCTGGAAGAGAAACAAAACACAGTAAGGAGAAGTTAAGAACATAATCTTCAAACCACTTAAGCATTCATTTGATGGTTATGAAAGTTTCTTCCAAAAAGCTAATCATGCTTTTGATTATGGCCATTAAAAATGGTGAATCCTAGGTCTTACAGGGTTCAAATGAACCAACTGCATTATGTAAAAATGGCCACCAAAACATAAGCAGGTCAATATATGACCATTCTGGGCAAGGGATGAAACTAGAGTGAAGATTCAAATATTGAGTAGCAATTGGCAAGTCCTATTCCTAGCAAGTAGCCAAGTAAGCAACTTCTTCTTGAACGAAACTGCATAGTGCACTCGTCAAAATGCTTCAGCAAGGAAGTAATCAAACAAACCAAAATGGCAAAAAGAGACAACTTGTTGGTACCTTCTCGATTTTGTATTTGAGTCGAGCTTCAGCTGTAGGAAATTTCTGTTTTATTTTCTTCCCCTTGGGTCTGATACGCCTTGGATCATTTTTATTGGCCTCCTTTCTCTTCCTCTTCTCCCGCTTCCTCTGAAGCTTCAAACGCCTCTTTGTCAAATACCTCCCCTTCTTGGAGGGCTCCACCTCCTCAATCTCAAACTTGGGTTTCCCATCGCTAGACAGAACCAGATTCACTGATTCATAGCTGGCCCATCTAACACCCCATGAATTCACAAACGGGCAAAAGGGGCTTACACATCTGCTAGGGGAAATAACACTGGTTCTGCAACAAGTAGAAGGGAAAATATGAGGTGAATTAAATCAACCATGTCATGGATTAGTATGTCCTGTTTGCTTGCCACACAATTCTTATGTTGAAACTTGATACAATAATCTGAGTTACCAAATAAGCAACACATGACAAATCCAGTGATGCATGTTCCACTACTCAACAGAAACAGTTTCACTATAGAGGAAATGAAACCAAACTTCTTGCATAATTATTTGAATTAAGCTACAATTTGGTCGCATAAATCAGCTGCAACAGGTGAATTCTGGCACTTGATTTACATGTACAAGCAATTAGGTACAAGTTCTGGCCAAGTGGTAGTTGCCTCCTCACGTATATGAATAAAACTAAGGATCAACCACTTACCTGAGAGCCGCAGGGTGAGGTGGAAGTAGTATCTTTTGGGAAGGATTAAGGAGATTGAAAGAAGCAGCAAACTTTCTCAGATTTTGACGTGACAGGAAACGAAGGATTGCCATTATCCACTACTCCTTCCACAACGCATTGCACGGGCGGAGGACCCGGTAGGGCAAGGTAGGGCGGCCGCCCTACCTTGATTTTTGCCTCAGTTACGAATTGGGGAAGATTATGACGGGGAACTAAAGGGTCCGTGCCCTCGTGGGGTGATGGGAGGTCGGGACCGAGAGAATCGAATGGGAGATAGATACCTACGGTGGAGGAGCGGCGCCCGGCAGCGGGATGGGGAGGGAGGGGCGGCGGCGCTCGCGCGAGGAGGAAGACGAGGGACGGAGCGAGCCAGCGAGGGGGGGGGTGGGTGTGTGTCAGGGCGTGGCGCTCGGCACCTGGATGGGCCAAAACCAGTTGAGTTTACGGGCAAATGCAAAGATGAGTTGGGTTTGGGCAGAATTTACTGGCCAAATGTATTAATCTAAAAAATAAACATAAAATACGACCGGGTCCAATTACTTTATACTTTTTATACGATTGTTAATGTAACAATATCTTTGCTGAGAATAGTCTCGTTTGCTATGTCACATATCTACTTGATCTTCTTTTTTTTAACTACCGAGATGTTTCTAGAATAAAACATATAACTACAGATTAACAGTTATAAAAACCTAAGTTGACAATCCATATCTATTTGTTATAGCGTTGTATGAAACATTAGATTACCAAACATACGTGGCACAAAGATCATCACAAACACGCATTCATATTTTGGTGATACAAAAAATATAACTATATGTTTGCTAGTGATCTGTATTTCTATGAGACTTATTGTAATCGTCTTGTTATGAGCACTCGTAAATATTAAATTGTTTTCCAAAATAAATACAAATTCACCTATTCAAATATTAAATGTTGAAAAATACAATGCCATACAAATTATTAAAAAACAAAAAAATACATCAAAAATACATTGCTGCAACCATAAATAAATATTAAATGTTATATGTATGGATATTAGTTTGCCCTACCTCAAAAAAATTTGTCCTTCGCAAATGACGCATTGTGAAACTTAGCAAGAAACTGCCATCTGTTTCTAAAACATGGCCTGTAAGAAGAGTGAACTGGGTGTGTTTCACAAAGACCCGTGCAGATATATTTGTCTGCATTTTCTGATAAAAATAGCTAATACAAGAATGTTTAACAAAGGAGGTTGTCACTACACAGTTACAGAACTTACGGTCTCCCCTAACAAAAGAAATTCCCAAATTTCCATGTCAAAATCCTGTTGTTCAGGGCTCAGGCCAGTACTTGTTCAATCTGTTTGGCTTGCCATTAGATCACTGCATACCCAAACTCAAAGGAAAGCTACCGCTCGCTGCATCCAGAACTAGTGAGCAAATTTATTTTGTTGAACTCTGGCTACTAGGCAAATCAATGGTCAATCTGCCAGCATATACAGAGAGAGAACGAAATTCATAGAGTGGGGGGCTCCGTCGCTGGACTTATCGCCGTGCGCGAGGATGGGGGCGGCGCCGTGTGCACGGAGGAGTGAGAGGCGGGCCACACTCGAGCGGTGGAAGGAGGAGGAGGAGAAGGAGGAGGCTAGGGGTTGAGTCGCTGGCGAGTGAGCTGCCCAACGGGGAGCGAGCCGTACCGGAGAGGAGAGTGAGACGCGAGACAAAGAGAGCGTGTGCCCTTGCGGGTAAATTGGCCCAAGTTCAGAAACCCATGGGCCCTGATTGTGGTTGGGTATCTGGCTATCTGCTCTGGGCTGAGAATCAACGGCGAACTTCAATTTGAGCCCGCGTTGAGTTTCTAAGCTGATTACAATAAAAACCAACACACGCACGCACGCACGCACGCCGTAAATCCGGCTTGATTGATCGATTGATTCGTGCTAACAACGGCTCTGTCCACAAGCCATTGAACAAGAAGGGGGCGTTGTCCACTGCCTTCACCAGCTCATGCTGGTCATGCTAAACTCAAAGGGGGAACCACCCGTGTCGACCTTGTTCCCAAGCATTTCTTTGCCGAGCTGACAGCTGGTCCTGTATAAGTTAGTAGGAATGTGTGTAACTAAATTTAGAATAATAAACTTGACACTGCATACAGAAAGACCATGGATGAATCTTGTGCGATCTGCCCTGCACAAGTAAAGCAAAGAATTGGCACTGATGTTCTGTTCAGTTTTGCCCCTCCCCGTTTCATCTTTATCGCTGACAGAAGATACATCGTTGGAGGATCGTATTCTCATGTGTGTGTGTGTTTTCCTTACGCGCGTGTCCATCTCACCATCCATCCTCCCAAGAATTCCATTCGCTGCACAGGGTTTATATATAGCCGTGCATGATGGTGATCGTGAACAGGACGTGCATTTCCATGGCTACAAGAAATCGAACCCTGGACAGCAGCGGCGCTGACATCACGGTGCAGGTGGAGTGGCTGGCACGCAGCCTGATGCAGAAGCAGGCTGGTGCGGCGGCGGAGGAGCAGCACCGGGCAACGGCGAGCAGCCACCGGCTGTCCCGTGTCCCCGCCCACCTCCGTGACAAGAACGCCGCCGCCTACACGCCGAGCTTTGTCGCCATTGGCCCGCTCCACGCACAACCGCGAGAACAGGCGTCTCCGCCCCGCCGAACGGCTCAAGGCGGCCTACCTCAATAGCCTCATCTCGCATGGCCATGCGGACCCCGCGGACCACCTCACTGTCATCCCGCATCGTCGCCGCCCGGGAAATGGAGGCCCGGGCGCTGTATGCAGCCCAGGAGGTCGTCGACATCGGCGCCGACGACTTCATCCAGATGTTGGTGCTCGATGGCTGCTTCAACATCGCCACTGGCCGGGAGGAGCCGTCGCTACACACCACGCCATTTGGTCCCCAGCAGCTATCCGTCGACCTCATCCTCGCCGAGAACCAGATACCCTTTTTTGTCCTCGTCGACCTGATGGCCGCCACCAAGCTGCCGGAGTTCGATGCCACAGGATATATATCCCCCACCCGTGCTTCTCGTGAAGCTCGTGCTGTTCTACCTTTCCGGCAACAAGGGGCGCGACACGAGCGAGGCGCTACCAGCAGCCGAGGGCATCTCCCACATGCTGCACCTGCTCCATTCATTGGTCACCACGGCGAGGACGAGCTGGGTGCCGCCTCCACGCGTCCTGGACGGACAGTGGCCCGGTGCTGGAGACGGCTCGGAACGTGGTGAGGCTGCTGCTCCTTCTTTTGCCGGCCGGACGCCCAATGGAGCAGCAGAGATCAGCGTGGAGGATAAGAGTTCAGTGCTGGAATTGTACATAGCCCAATGTTGGAATTGTACGTGGCCTAGATTTATTTATTTTAGTTTAGAGACTCTTTGATTCACGAGATAGAAAAAACACAGGAACTTTGTTTTTTTTTTTACTGAAAACTATAGGAGAGTATCTGACGGTGTATATATCAAATATAAGAAAACACTGTACAAGGGAGAAAGGGGGAACAAAGAGAAGAAAAGGAAAATACAAGGCCCTCAGGGCACAAAATAAACTGAGACTAGCCAAG
This sequence comes from Brachypodium distachyon, assembly GCF_000005505.3. NCBI lineage: Eukaryota > Viridiplantae > Streptophyta > Magnoliopsida > Poales > Poaceae > Brachypodium > Brachypodium distachyon. Next base: position 58,259,347 of record NC_016132.3, on the reverse strand, counting down.
CCAATCTAGGAACTTTGTTGCAGTTCAAATTTCTACGATCAATTATATTCAGTTCGTCGAACAAATAAAGTAAGATTGTTGTTCTAGAGAGAAAAAAGAACACACAATTGCAATGTCATGTCCATTTGAATGATACGGGATTGTAGTTGCAACAAAGTTTGTTTGTTTGTTTGTTTGATTAAAAAATAAAAGGAATCTCAGCTGTTGAAGTGGATGAGAAATTTTATATGAAACGTAATGCAAATGGGTCCTTGGAAAAAAACATGGAAATCAAGCAACCCCTATATATAGGGAAAAAAAATCCTAAAGATTCAAATCCTTCAAGTTTTTCGTTAAAATCCTTTGAGTCAAAAATGCCTAGTTTTAAAACCTCCAGTTGTGGATTCTAGTTTTTCCCTCCTAGTTATTACTCCCTCCGTCTTAAAATAAAACCCTAAAATAAGTCTTAGACTTTATTTTAGGACGGAGGGAGTAATATTTTTTTAGTTTAAATTCGATTTAAATACCAATTGTACCAGAAAACCACGTTTTGTTTTTCCAAAAGGCCCCTACGACTTGTCATAATCCCATCTCCGAGGAAAAAGTGTTCCATTTGGGCCAGCTCAGCTCTATCCACCCAATCCGAAGCGCCCAAAAATGGCGGCACCCTCCCACCACGCGCTGCTCCCCTTCCTCTCCTCCACGGCCTCCCCGCGCACCGCCCCCTCCGCCGGACGCCGCCGCCTCCTCCGCTGCGCGGCCGCCGCCGGGCAGGCCGGCTTCTTCACCCGCCTCGGCCGCCTCATCAAGGAGAAGGCCAAGAGCGACGTCGACAAGCTCTTCTCCGGCTTCTCCAAGACCCGCGAGAGCCTCTCCGTCGTCGACGAGCTCCTCACCTACTGGAACCTCGCCGACACCGACCGCGTCCTCGACGACCTCGAAGAGGTCCGCCCCTCGGCTCCCACATCATCATCACCAAGTCTCTCTTCTTCTTCTCTCGGCTGCCTGCCTCTTTGGTTGATGGCTTCATCAAATCTTCTTAGGCGCTGCTGGTGTCCGACTTCGGGCCCAAGATCTCGTTCCGGATCGTCGACACCCTCCGCGACGAGATCCGCGACGGCAAGCTCAAGTCCGGGCCCGAGATAAAGGTGATCGATTAGTTCCAGCAAAGTTTCTACTTAGTGCCTAGTAGTTCTTCGTTACTGTGGAAGCAATGGGACTGGTTCCATGTTTTGATTTGTTTGTGAATTGTGCTGGAACGGTGGAACGCAGGCGTCGCTTAAGAGATGCATCCTCCAGCTGCTGACCAGCAAGGGCAGCAACACCGAGCTGCAGCTCGGCTTCAGGTTCTGCATTCCCTCCTGACTAGTGTATCATTGTTGCCTGGTGTCTGAATTATTCTTTTGGGAGGTCTCAAGTGTGATTGGTCGTTTTGGCAGGAAGCCGGCGGTTATCATGATTGTGGGGGTGAATGGAGGTGGAAAGACGACATCACTAGGTAGTCCTTGACATGGTTTGCTGTATTCTCGATTGCGTTTCGATGTAGATCTTGTAACTAGAAGAACCATGTCCCGCTTTGAAAAATATGGCTTAAACCTTTTCAGATTGATGATATTGGCCTATAGGGCTTTTTATTGACCACCCTGTTAGTAATAACATTTGATAATTCTCAATCGTCTTCATTCTTCCAATCAGTGTTTGATCCTCGGTGCTTGTTCCAACCTACCACTATGCAGATGATGAACTATGTGAGCATATTCCAAAGATAATCTCTTAAATGGGAAGGTTTACAATTTTTTTGAAGTAAATTTGTAGTGCCAATAAAGAGTGTGTTACACAAGCTGCCTAATCGATAATCCACATTCGGAATGTGGGGTAGCACTAGATTAAGGTTTTGTTGGTTATGTGGTTGCTTTGAAGCTAGCATCAATACTATACAGTAAGACTATTTAATACGGGGTGGTAATTTGGGTATTTCTATCAACTAGAGTCATTGCTTATTTTTCCACAATTATTTTTTTGTTACTCGTCACGTCAACATGATGCTATGAGTTGGCAAATTGATATAATTTTTTATCTGCAATATTTGTAGGAAAACTTGCTTACAGATTTAAGAATGAAGGAGTGAAGGTGAGGCTATTTACTTGACATCTGCTAGTTTAGCTATACATATTGCTTATGTACTTGCTTTCAACGATACTATAGGTATTGATGGCAGCAGGTGATACCTTCAGAGCAGCAGCTCGTGACCAGCTAGAAATTTGGGCTGAGAGAACTGGCTCAGAGATTGTTATCGATAACGATAAGAAGGCACAGGCTCCATCAGGTATGATATGAACTTCTGATCTGCAATGGTGGAAGGATTATGTTTTCATAATGAGACCAACCTCTTATATTTCATCTAATTTGACTCGCTTGGTAGTTCTTTCGCAGGCAGTGAAACGTGGGAAGCGTGAAGGATTTGATGTTGTTCTATGTGATACGTCAGGACGTACGGTTGTTGTCTAAAAGATTTGGAGCAGAATATATTTACTTATTTGGGAAATTGACTATCTTTGGCAATTATTTTACAGGACTCCATACAAATTACGGTCTAATGGAAGAGTTGGTTTCTTGCAAGAAAGTCATAGCTAAAGCCCTGCCTGGTGCTCCTAATGTATGCCGTACTTAAATATTTAACGTACATTATTGCATAGTGGAGTAGTTTTTGAGGCAAATTTAAGAATGTACAATTTCATCAACATTACGGTGTTTGCTTCTTTGGTCACGTGTGATAGCTTGTATCATGCATTCCATGCTCTGCAGGAGATCTTGCTGGTTCTGGATGGTACAACTGGCTTAAATATGCTGCAGCAAGCGAGAGAATTCAACGATGTAAGAGCTACTGTGCTGTTTTTGATTAATTAATCCATTGGTTATATTCTTTTAGGATGGTGATAATGATGGGCTTCCTTGGCTTCATGATAGGTTGTTGGAATCACAGGATTCATCCTGACAAAGCTAGATGGCACTGCTCGTGGTGGCTGCGTGGTATGCACGATATCCAGTTGAAAGTCCTAGGTCCTAAACAAATAGCTGCAACTGGACTCAGCTAGTCAGCTCAGCTGACCTGAATTCTTTGGCTTGATCCATTTCAGGTTAGCGTTGTAGATGAACTTGGAATTCCAGTGAAGTTTGTCGGCATTGGCGAAGGAGTGGAAGATCTCCAACCTTTTGATGCTGAAGCATTTGTCGAAGCCATTTTCCCATAAATTTTGGTTTTGGAAGAAAAAAAAATCCTTTTCTCATGTACATCCACGAATATCCTGTCTTGTCATTAGTGTTTATCATGTAACAAGATTCAGCTAACATGCTAGAAGTTAGAAGCAAAGCTTTGACCATCCCAGTTCTTTTTGCTCGGTTGTTGTCTCACTTTCAGAAGCGTTCATGCCATGATTGTTGTGATTAATCTAGAAACAGTATCAAGTCACACTAAAGATACGTTGTGCAAGAATACTATAAACAGAAAGAAAAGAGTTGGTGCAAACTTTATCATGTACTTACTCAGCCATAGTACAAGTCTCTAAAGAGGTCTAATTAGTGATCATACAATGAACATACAACTAGATCCACAAGCAAATACTTTTGAGAGCTGCCCGTGCAACAATCTTAGCAAGTAGCAATTAAATACCAAAGATACTACAAATAGGTGTCTGGCGTTTCATCGCCGGATGATGTTGTCATACTATTGCCAGCTCCCATACTGCTGCTGATTGCGAGAACCACCAGGAGGATAGTTCGGGCCTCGGCCTGGACCAGACGCGCCATATGGCGGCGGTGCACCACCTTGTGGATAATTTGGCCCACCAACTCCATATCCACTGCCAGCCCCGCCACGTGGACCACCTGCTGCAGGGAACGGTGGAGGTCCCCGTCCTTGCTGGGGATATGGGCCACTCCCATAGCCACTGCCCTGGCCTCCACGGTTCGGATTATTATAGCCACTGCCTTGATTCCCACCCTGTGGGTACCTGTTCGGGCCTCCCGGTCCTCGGGGTTTTGCATAGTGATGGTTCGGACCAGCTGCCACGGGTGGAGCATTGTGCATAGTCTGCCCGGGCCTGATTTGATGTGGCTGGCCTGGATGCTGAATCGGAGGCAAGCGAGAATGTGGAGGAGGATGCTGTATTTTCTGGCGCTTTGCAGCTTCCTCCGCTTGTCTCTGTTGCTGACGTTTTTTCTTAGTCTGGAATTCATGTGATGCTTCATATGTTGGCAAACTGCATTATCAAACATTTAGTCGGCATGGTTCAACTAAGCTACAGATAGAAGGTATTAGGAGTTTGGCAGTATAACAAGAATTGCCATCGGAGCTACCTTTTTGGATCACATGGTAAGGGATCGGTCCAGAAATATTCTGCATCAAGTGCATCTTTTGCCGATATCCTCTGCACAATCAAATAAGAGAGTGAATTTGTTGAGGAGAGTGAATAAGTTAAGGAATGAAAAGTAAACAACGATAAATGTTTGTACAACCGGGCCTACAGAAATAAAAGGAACAGATTTTATAAAATCCAAAATTTTCATGCAGTACCTGTAATGGATCTAATGTTAACATCTTCTCTAACAGGTCCAGAGCATGCCGGTCAAAACTGCAAGTACATAAAAGTGTGAGTAGCAGGAACATGAGTAAAGCTAAACGACAGAACAATGCCAAGCCTAGCACTCACTGTTTAAATGCATCTTTAACTTTTCTCTTCAATTGTCGGGGAGGCTTGAAATTGTTGTACCATGGCATTTTGGTGACCCCAGGCCAGATTACCTCATCAGGGGTGCCACAAAGCTCAAAAATTTTAGTCAGCTGCTCTGGCTGCAATAATGGCATAAGATGTTAAACGACAAATGGGTTACAGCTACTATTTAACTAGATTAATCTGTGAAACCAAAATTGGGAAGCATATGACTAAAATGGAAATAGTTTAGAGAAGCAGCTAGAAAAGATTTATGAATGGCCGCAAGGGGGCTAAAAATAGCGACAACTAATGCGCAAATATGATGCACGGATGGTTCATTATAAAAATCAATATTTGACGAGAGAGCGCAATAAATGCATAGGTTATACACTTCATTGCTAAAATCTTCATAGAAGGTATACCTCATTCTTTCCTGGCAGTATTGGCTTCCCATGGAGAAGCTCAGCAAAAATACAACCCACAGACCACATGTCAACAGCAGGACCATACCTTGTGCTTCCAAGTAGCAACTCTGGTGGTCTAAATGCAGAAATCCAACCGATTAATAAGAGAATGGAGTAGAATAGAAGGTATAAATGAAGCATATAGAACCAATACAATTGTGACCCCGGAAGCACTGATCCAGCTCAACGTCCTGATATGGTGGGATACAGGGATTCGACAGATACATTATCTTTTGATGGGATACGGGAGCCCATTAGGCCCGATTGCAACCCTATTTCTATGCAGACAGGCAGGCACACACTGGACATAAATCACAAAACTGCGCTCGACTGAACTCAAGCAACTGATACACCGCTGCCTGGACTCGCCGGTTGCCACCGCCACCTTTTATCACCGGTAGACGCCGCTGCCGCCGAAATCCCCAGGCCCCAGCACTCCTCCCGGCGGCAAGCAAGCTCTGTTCAACCAAGGCACCTTGCCCTCATCTCTCCCCTCCAGCAGTCTAGCCCTCCTCCCTCTACTGTTGTCTTGGCTTCTTGCATCTGTGCTGCCGTTGCTGGCTGCTGCCACCTACCGACGGCCTTGCTGCTTGTTGAGTTATTTCTGTTGTTCACCCGTGGTTGTCTAGGAAGCATGGCATCTAGTGGCAGTGGCATATTCTTCTATGGGCCACCTGAGCCTTGTAACCTTGTAGTTATCATATTATGTACTGATGTTAGTGCCTCAGTGGACTTTGTTACGTTGTTATGCGCTACAGCCTACAGCTGGACTGCTATGTTCAAATCTGCTAGACTGCTGCTGCTAATGAAAAATAATGATACACTGATATGCTACATTGCTACTATACTTGGGACTTTGGAGATATATATGGGTAAGCCAACTTACTGTTTTCATGTTTTGTACAATTGAAGAATGCCATACAATTTCTAATACTTACATATGATGTATTTTGCAAGTTGCAAAGACCAGGGTATGAGCATTGACGAAATTGAGGATCATTCAATCATCGAGGACTTCAAATTTCAAAAGGAGATGTGGAGGCAATCAGGCAACAAATGGTTAAATCTCATCTCAGTTCTCAAAATTATCTTTTATCTTGATTACATTGCATTTTTTAACTATATAACCATATGGCTTTTTTGGAAAATGCCGTATCACATGTCCCCATATCCATATCCCTGCATCGGTGCTCCGTAGTGTGAAAACCCTGTGAGCAGCAGAAATTCTACCTGTACCACAAGGTGATCACACGGTTAGTCAGGTTTCCATTGTGATCACTAGAGAATGATCTCGCAAGGCCAAAATCAGCAAGCTTCAGGTTACCCTCATTGTCTATTAAAAGGTTAGAACCTGCAAGGAAAGTATCAATATATTAGGTTAGCAATAGCAATTTATAAAAATTTAATATATCAGCTCAGCAACATCCAACAAGTCACAGCACATTGTTACAAACATTCCAGTGGAGCGGTCAAAATAATATAATACCTTTGATATCTCGGTGAAGCACTTGATTGACATGGCAGTAGTGCAGGCCTGTCAGCAGCTGCCTCATGTAGCACTGGACCAAGATAAGACCACGATTTATCAGAAGATCAATGCATCATGATAAAGTCGTCGCATTAATATCCAAAGGAAAACACTAAAGCCACATGAACCGGTAGTTCTACCTTAATCTGCGGCACGGTGAACCGCATCCCTGGTCTATCCGCGAGCCCGGTGAGGTCATGGTCCATGTACTCGAAGACCATATAAATGCTCCCCTTGTACTTATTACCACCGACTATTTTCAACAACACGACAAGGCATCAGACCTCACAAAACCTAAAACCAATCATCACCAACCCCACAACAAAACCAGGGGCACACTAGAACTGCAAGAATGAAATCGAGCCATACTTGACTTCCCTTGCTCATCTCGCTCCGGTCCTGCAAATCCCACCACGGCACAAGCTCCATCAGTCCAAAGAAACAACAAACCCCATACGCACGCCCACATCTAAAAATCTAACCCAAATTCAAGGTGCTGGCGATGGAATTTTCAAACACCTGGGGAGGTGACGATCTCCTTGAGCTGGATAACGTTCTGGTGGTGGAGCTTCTTCAGGATCTTGATCTCCCGTATCGCGGTGATCGGGAACTGCTCCAACGACAAGGAGAAAAATCAATCGAGAAAGACATCCGAGCGAGGGGAGACAAAGAGGTCGTGGGGGGGGGATGGAGCTTACGCCTTCGCGCTCGTTGTCCATGCGGATCTTCTTGAGCGCGACGATCTCGTTGGTCTCCGTCTCCTTGGCCATGTAGACTTGCCTGGCGAGCCGGCGGGTGGTAGGGTTAGGGCGGGGACTCGAGTAAGGAAAAGAAATCGCGGGGTGTGGAGAGGACTAACCCGTAGGTGCCTTCGCCGATCTGCTCGAGCTTCTCGAAGCAGTCGACGCCGCGGGAGCCCCACGCGGGGAGCTCGTCCAGGTTGAGCTGCCCCGGCCCCGCCACCGCCATGGCCGCCGGAACCTAGCGAGAACGCGTGGAGATGCTGCTGCTGCTGCTAGGGTCGGAAGAATCTGTCTGAGCTCTGAGAGAGAGGTGAGGATGAGTTCGAAGGGCCGCGGGGTATATGGGCCGAGGGCGAGCCACATAAGAGCATCTTTAGGCCCAGTTCAAAGTCGGAGAAACTTGCTCAAAAGGATTATCAGAGCTTTTATTCTAAAAAAAAGGATTATCAGAGCTTTTGCTGTTCTGAACTTTACGGCCTGCACGTTTCATTTCTGACGCCATTGTAATTAGGCTGTTGGATGCCCTGCTGTCAAAGAAAAAAGGCTGTTGAATGCTCTTGCGGCACCACGACACAAGCCCCAAGCCACGCAAGATGATCCACGACACAAGCCCCAAGCCACGCAAGATGATCCACGACACAAGCCCCAAGCCTTTGCCGCCAGTGATTTTGCTGGCACGTCTAAGTAACGGTATAGATGCATGCATTGCGTCTAAAAAACTCTACTGAAAAACGCTACTGACGGAGACACACTCCGTCCAGAAATAAGTGACATGGATTTGTACAGATTCACTTGTCTGTAAATAAGTGACATTGATTTGTATAGATTTATAGTACAAAAAGTTCTCCAATAAGAAATCTCATTTCCTTCCCGAAATGCAAATTGGATGTCCAAAATCAGATTGGAATTGAACCGAGCTTTGTATACAAGACGAAGAAAGAAAATTCGCAAAGATGATCTAGAGCAGTTTGAAACCTACGAGCGTAGATGGTAGTCGAGATTCAGTAAAACTTCTATAGATCATAACATGTATGGAGTATCATGGAATTAACAGTAGCAGATTAGCAGTGATGGCACTGACACATTTGTATAATTAAATAGTAAACGCAGTCACATGAATTTTATCCACTCGCGAGTCAAAAAATTTACTGCACAAAGCGGTGGATATGGAAGTAACACACTGCTCCGTAGGTAACTGACGCTTGAACCAAGGTGTGGTTGATCTGCAGAGCACTTCAAGATGGAGTTCAAAAATCTCGGCCCAATGGAGCTTGGCTATATTGTGCAGAACAAGGAGCCAAAGCCATGAACTGGATCCGGTCTGGTAGATTCGCGCAAGTCTCCAAGATGGAACCCGAAAAATGTACGTCTTTATTCTTCAAGACGTTAGTGGTGCAAGTGACTTCCTTTGATCTCATGTTGCCGCTGCAGTTCTAGGCCTCTTGAATCTAGGAGAGTGGGTGGATGCTTTCACTCCGCTGTTTTGAGCCCTGTTAAACGTACCACTTCTGGGTCTCTTATCGTGATGTTGTGATTTTTCGCCTCTGTGACTTTCACTATTTCCTGAATGTGCTCTGGATTTGGATCTGAAATTAGTTCTATCACCTTTGTCGCCTGATGCTTTGACGTGTTGCCTTCTAGCACCCCGAAAGTGGGCTTTCCCAGCCCCTTTGATGAAGAATTCCTTCTTTCCGGTCGATGTTTCCTCTTGCCGAATTTCAGCGCTAGAATCAGTCCATTTTCTTCTGTATATATACCAGATGATATTAGTAAAAGGTTGCAGAGGATAAAAAGGAAGGAATTGACGCCAGCTAACCTCTTTGGAGTATACAATGCAGGACCTTTTTCCTCGGACTGTGCACCATCTGCCACTGGATTATGATTCCCCTTACGGCCCTGCAAAATTGAAGTACCAAAGCTTCTCAACCAATGCAAAGTTTGAATTATGTTTTGCTTTACACGCGAGCAAGCTCAGCTGAGCATTTTAGAAGGGAATGGTCGGAATCTTCATGCCCCCTCATGGTTTGCTGTTTTTATTTTGGAGAGTTTGCAGTTAAAGAGTAACTCTTTTTAAGTTGACAAGAGCTCAGAGACAAAACTGCAGCATCATTGCAATGAATAGCTAGAAATCAGGACTCCATTTGACCACATCACCTCACTATGCGAGCTACTTTAAGAAGATTGTGAAGGAATTACCCCCACTAACTAACACACTAGACAGATATGGATCAATCATAGGCTAAATGTAGTTTAGCAAGAGCAAATACAAGCTTAGGGGTACAGAACATCCCATCGATGAAAACATAAAGATCTTTATTCCACAGCTAAGCCAGGAAAAAGTAGCAAACGGAAACTCACCTCTTCAACACTTCTAACAAACTCCTTGTACTTTTCAGGTGTAACTAAGTTAATAGCATCAAATCCACATTTCCTAATCAATATTTCCAATATTAGCACAACCTGCATACAAAACATCATAGCACATCTTATTAAGTCCACGGTACAGAACATACGAATGGAACGAACCTATGTAACAATTGCACTGACTAACCTTCCCTTTGAAATGGTGCTTTGTAACAGATGACCAAGGTAATATGCCAGTCAAGATATCTGCTTGTAAATTCAATAATTTCTCTGATTGCAAAGATGTTACCAACACCTTAACAAAGCCCAAAGATGCCTAAAATTGTATATAAGAAAACAAATCAGCCTCTTTCATAACAGGAAAACAATCAATACGGCATGTAATGACACAGAACTCACTTTAATTACTTCAGTAGCTTTATTTTGCAGCAGAACTAGAACTGACGGTATCAAATTTGGCACTTCCATGCAAAAATTAGCATCGTTGTATATAAGCAATGATAGCGCAGCAATTGCTCCACTCACTATGTGAGGAGATGGACTTGAAAGATATCCCATCACCTGAAAATCAACAAGTTATCATTTGTCAAAGTTTCGAAAATGGAAATCCTGCATATTACAGTCTTACACACTTGCCATGTTGAATTATATTGCTTACTCACACCTTCACATAGAGTGGGCATGATAAAGTAGTATAGGTATGGTAGATCTCTACTCCTGAGTCAGGGTGTGCATTCGGGTTTTTCGGTTCGTATCGGTCGGTTAATACGGTTTTTCAGTTAACCGGTTTGTATACTTCGGTTAATACGGTTATGTATAAAAATACGGTTCGGTTTCGGTTATAACCATTTAATTCGGTTCGGTTTCGTTTATAACCAAATTAACCAAAGTTGACGCGAATTTTTGAGCAACACATAAAATTTATAGGCATGTTTGGACACAGAAGCACGTGCTTTTTGATCGAGATACTTGCTGTGATTCTACTGTTGGCTGCGCCCGAGAGTGCCCAGAGTCAGCCCAAAACTGCCTCTTCCAAGACCATGCGTGCTCAAAATCGGCCCATCTTGCCATAGAGCCGACCCAATAAGCCAGGAAAAAGCAAACAAAAAGAAGCAGCAGCTAGGAATCAAACACTGGACCACAGGATCACTCGGAAGGCACAGACCACTGGGTTACTAGTTAGCTTATGTTAGGTACTGCACCTTCTATTTTATATTGTTTCGGTTTTGTTCGGTTGAACCGAAAACCATTCAGTTTTAACCGAAAAAAACCGAAATCCAAACGGTTAGGCATTTTGAAAACCGGAACCGAAACCGTAGCCCGGAAAAACCAAAATTTCGGTTCGGTTTAGGTTATTTTTTTCCGGTTTTCGGTTTCCGGTTCGGTTTTGCAGAGGGTGACTCCTGAGGGATGCAGGTTAGCCAATTTAAATAACATCACTGTAATAGTGTGATGGTCCAACATTATTGTGATGCTCTTAGAGCTGGAAGCTTACTCTTCTCATATATACTCTTATTACTTGTATGCTTCTAAATCTGGACTCTGCAAAATCATAAACCTTAGTTTGACTGTTTCCAATGACTTTTGTTCTTGCACTAAGCATCAATAACTGATATCAGACATAAGGACTTGATGCTACAGAATGTGCAATACTATCACTTGAAGCTAGAAATAGAGAGAAGATGTTGCTAGATTTTTTTTCATAGAAGCGAAACAAATACTTGAGCTGCAATGATTAGGAAGAGGGGACAAGAATAAATGTTTCCTCAAATAAACATACTAATAAAAATATCTTGAGAGCAGCGAAGAAGTTCGTTAGCTAACCATTGTGAACAGCCGTTGAAGATCTGAATCTCCGTTATTTGATTCGGAGCTCCTCAAGCTAGTACTAATAGCCAGGAGTACATCGTATGCTAGTCTTCTACTTTCCTTCTTAGACTGCATTTGAAAATAAGAAAACATAATGAAATGAAGCAGTTGATCACAGAAGATGAAGAAAAAAATCTTGCTGCATGGCCTTTTTCATGGCCTTGCATTAAGGTATGGAAAGCGATGGCATATATATGACAGGATGCTATCCCCATAATACACAATTGATAATTGATCAAAACATGAGGGTATGAAAACATACCTTCAATGCAAGTATTAACTCATTTAGAATCAAGAATGCCTTCTTGCTGGTGCTCTCTTCATTAACCTACAAACGGTAGAGAAATTAAGAAAAAAAACACAATATGAAAGGTGAAAGATACAGATCAACATAGCAATTTCAATATTGATGTCATGCAAAGGGAAAGCTCTTCATACTACATTAGGTTAACTATTATGGAAAGAGAATACAAACAGTCAACCTACCTTGATCATGTGAACCAACAAATGCTTGTAGCATACTAACTGGCCTTCTAAAACTGCCTTATTCGATTCTGGCTTTATTCCATGAAGAAGCATCATTATTTCATCCAACCAGGCTAAAGAATATCCATTGTGTTCCTGAAAGTAAAGAAAGGGGTGAGATGATGATTAATAGCACAAAAAGTACATGTCAAAATTTGAAAATTGCAAAGAACTCATGCTCACCTTCAAAATTATGCTTAATGCGGAGAGGGCTTTGCTCTCGCAAGACTTGCTGCTGTTCTGTGAAGAAAAGACAAGTGGTGTGAAAATAGTGAACTTTCTACTAAGAGTTGGGATATGGGGCATAATAACAGCAGAGATTATCATGGGATACCAGTAATAAAGAAGATTTGATGAACCCAAAAAACAAATCAAGCACATCCTCATCGGCAGATTCAGCTAGCGTGGAAATGAGTTCCATTATAAGTGACCTGCACAAGCGAAAATATAATCGTGCCGTGCAAAATAAGCTTCTGGATGGATGCATCATGTGTGCGCTACCACAAAAAAACACTGATGAATACAGGATGCAAATAATCAGATAACAAGGTTGGTAAAATTCCAAGAAAAAATTCCTAGTTTTGATGCCATAATTGTTCCATGATATTATTTTTTAGAGAACCATTTCATGATTATTTAACACCTGAGCTATTTAGCATTGCATCAGCAGGAACCATGATTATTGTAACACCTTGTTATATAGAGTTTTCAGAACGGCATCACTGCATATTCAAGTTAGCTCTTTGGGATCAAGTGGCTCCAATCAATGAACTAAAACCATATTAATATAACACTCCCTAATATATACCACTAAAATGATACACAACTGCCAGAAGTATACTACTACAGCCATTTATTCTGGGTAGGACTAGCCACAAGATCATTAACGGTTATCTCACTAAATTGTCTTATGCCCCAGAGCACTTATCCTAATGTAAAACTGAAGGCATTGGGGATTAAGTTCTCCAGAATGGAATGTAAACACATGAGGAAATGATGACTTTTGGTAATCGTTTACATGGAAGAAAGTCAAATGACATTACTAAGAACCTGGGAATTTATTTGTGAGTTTGTCCTCTTTTTGTACAGAATGCTAACCTAGATAAAAAAGAAGCGATCCTACAGAACATAGATGAGCAAAGATAAATAGCAAACCTCTTATTATTTATCTCCATCGTTGCGTCAGTACTCTCCTCGCCCTTCCCGTCTACCTCATTCGTTTGAGGTTCTAGACTCTCTGCCTCCAATGGAGTATCTTCCAGACCAAATCTTTTAACTAGTGAAAGAAAGAGGCTACAAATGTTTGCGCTACCAGAAAGTTGTGCCAGGGATCTCACAGCATCCTGCAAAATGACAAAGATGACTTGATAAAATATCACAGAATGTGCGGTCTGGGAAAAGATTGTCAGCAACCATTGAAAAGTAACACAATAACTGTTGAAGTTCGATCAAGATAAGTAGTGGCTGAAATCACTGTGGCCAATAAATGTTTGTCTCGAATCGAAGGTATGGGCTTACAAGCAGCTAGAGATCTTACAACCTGTAAGAACATAGCCATTTTCACGACACACGCAAAATTTGCGTAGTGCAACACAACTTTACAGGACAGGAGAGGCATACTATTGTCCTAAACATAGAGATTTGAGTCTCACATATTTGAAAACCATTTTACACAAGTCTGCATTTAGTCTTCCAAAAGTGAGTATTGAGTCATGTACATGGCATACACAGAATGAATAGCATATTCATTTTGTACAGCAAAACTATTCACTTGTGTGGGAACAAAACTCTATGCCTGAGTTTTACATTGCATATTGTAAAGTAATTTAAGTTTTATTGTCATGCGGCCATATTACAGAGTGATTCATAGTTATGCCGCCACTTAGTAAGACCATCAAGGATAGGCAGACAGGATTTTCTATTTCTCCCAATTTGCAATGCACTTGGTTCTTGCATCTGGCTGAAACAGCCATGGACCAGGTCATCTAGTACGGTAGATAAACTTAAGCCCCCTCTGGCCTATGGTTTAAGATTCCAAACTTAACGAGCATCGAAGCATCTAGGCAGCCTCTCCTTTCAACGGCAAAGTGCCTCCTAATCAATGACAAGTGCCTCCTAAATCTAACATCTTTAACATGCATCCATGCATCTAACTTGCCCAAATTAATCAAATGGCAAATGCTGGTTCATAAGTATGAGTTGCTGTTTCAGAAACTACGTATGCTGTACAAGACAATCATCATCTGATAAAAGAAACAATTGAGTAACAGAGTAAGTGATGCACCTTTAAATGAGGGCGCTTTTCTGATGAGTCAAGGAAATAATCTGCAAAAGTGCAGAGAAGATCCACAGAATGTGATGCCAGGACTTTCATGCTTTTGCGGGGATCTTTTTTAGAGCACCTTTGTAAGCTTACACAGCTTAAGTTATTAGTTTTCGAGGAGAACAAGGCTGAAATTTCTGCAGAGATTTCATCGTCTTGATCACTGGTACTTAATCTTCTAGTCCCATCTATAAGTTGCTGAGGAACAATAGACAAATTATCTGAGAAGACATGAAGCAGCTTTGTAGTCTATGAGTTAAAAAACTGAATATAGGTAAGTTGCAGCGTATTCAACTAAACCTGTAGGGCTTTACAAGCGGGTTTGTAGAGAGATCGGTCAGACTTCAGCATCTCAACCAGCAGTTTGGACAAGGAACCAAAATTCTGATATACATCAGTTGGATAGCGGCAGAACGCAGGAAGCAAGTTCCACAATTGATCACTCCAAACTTGCAATTCTTTACATTTCCGTGCTTTTTTGGCTAAGGGAAAAAAGAAAATATTATGAAGCTGTGTAAAATGTGAATTTAGGGCCTAGTAATTTGTTTGTCTTTACCTCTGGTTGAAGCATCTTGTAAAGATTTCGCCAGCGGTACAATATACTCTAAAAAGTGTTGCAGTGAGGCCCCATAAATATACTTATCTAAAATGGGTAGAAGCCAAGTATTTGAGCATGTAAACCAATCCTCATCAAAAGATATTGGAAGTAGTGAATGAATTTTATCTGGCCCCATAGCAACTACTGCTGCCCCAAGGCACTGTTCAACCTGCAATTGTAACAAAAATGCAAGCTTAAAAAAAGCTACATAAAGGTTAACAATGCAAAGTGTAAGCCTTTTCTC
Source organism: Brachypodium distachyon (assembly GCF_000005505.3). Lineage (NCBI taxonomy): Eukaryota > Viridiplantae > Streptophyta > Magnoliopsida > Poales > Poaceae > Brachypodium > Brachypodium distachyon. The sequence goes on along the minus strand of NC_016132.3, from coordinate 58,243,998 downwards.
TTTACCTAACAGATGCAAATAGGTATAGAACAATATTTAGTGTAAACTAAACCATACTATCCTATATGGAACTCAAGGAGAACATATCCAGTGATACTTCTCTTTCCGTGATACTGTACCGACATCGAAATAGTGATGTAAATGGTCATTAAAAATTCAAGAAAAACATCAACACAATTACACAATATTACTCTCATGTCAAAGAAAATCAAATCGAAATTTGATACCACATTACTCGCTAAAATTTGTCTTTACGTTTTGTTGATATACATCTCGGTGTTGAATGAACGTGTGCAATACATTTCATTATATATTGCCATAACTGGAAACTTTTAGAACTCTCTAGATCACTATTTGGACGTTGGTATCATGGTATCACCTAAAAAGTGGTATGCTCTCGGAGGCTCCAGCTTCCTTTTTTGCAGTGGCTAGATAATGCTGAATCATAAGTAGTAACAACTCTCATGTATGACCATTTACGTAACAAACAAAAGCTAGATTATGTATCATATGCATAATGCTTTATGTTCACACAAGAGGTGATGTATATGCAGAAGACGTGAAGAGATTCCTTTTTCCAGATGGTACTGTATCAAATGCATAATCAAGAAATGAACTTACATTCCTTAGGCGTGGTTCTTTGCGTATTTTCGAACCAAGCCGTGACAAAGTTAATAGAATATCTTTCATAAAAATGCAAGAACTCTTCCCTGCAGAAAATTACCAAATACAAAAGTTAATGAATCAAGTGAGTGATATGTAAAACATGGCAATGTTAATATAGCATACATGCCAAAAGAGAACATAATGCATGACAAATATAGCAGGTTAGAAGGTGTTGAGCTTTCCATCTTTAATGTGTCTAAATAGTTTACTAGGTACTTGCTGTAGTAAATAGTCTACTAGCATTGTGTTTTATTTTATATACTTTTTCTAGCACCTATGTGTACTTGCGTACTCAACATACAAAATTTTGCAATATATGTACAAGAAATAAGATTAAAGGCGTGTGCTCTTTTATGCACAAGTAAACCACATTGAAACAAAACAAACAGTGTATGCTGATAGTAAGGATAACTAGGAATTCAAAATATTCTCTCAAATGATTACTTGTATAAATATATTGATCCAAACAAAAGCAGATGAGCTTGCCGAAATAATTAAGACATACCGAGTTTGAGAAACAAAACCAGGACAATTGTTAACACACTATCAGGAGGAGAAACACACTTTCGGAGTTTTTTATTGATAGACAAACATATTGCTTTGATGGCAGCCCCATCACTCGAATCCTCAGCATCACAATCATGTAACCGTGACTCATTAGTCAAAAAAATACTTTGGTCAACATGAGAATCGATGCAGTCTATCAACAGTTTTGCTACATCTTCGGAACATTTTCTGTCCAGAATCAGGTATCCTGCCGAATTGAGAAGTACCAATGTTAGGTTGGTAAGTGGCATAAGATAATATACAGATACATACATCAGCAACACAAAGTATGGCAAGGTTGACCAAAAAATGTCTATCAACATTAATTACAAAGAATCCCCTTAGAAATGTACTCATGGATCATACACATCAAAGAAGGATAGCATGCCAAATTTGAGCAGATGCTCTCTCAAAAAAGATTAAAAACAAGATTGCAAGTCTTAACTGGTAACTGCCATAAGTTTTCCCCAAAATGCACCCATGAATATACCATCAGATGAAGCATGGTTGAGGACAAGTGGACTACAGGTTCAACATGCACAATTATGATACAAGTATATATTCCTAAGTTTCCTGAAATATTTTTACATCTCAGTCATTTTCTAAGTCTTCAGAATTTTAGATCAACATCCAAGATCCAACCATCCCATCTCACCTCACTTTATATATAAACTGTTGGCGAAAAATTACAATAATATTAAAAATTGCAGAATCACAGTTACAAAAGTTTCAGACAACTGAGAATTGGCAAAAGCGATTATGATAAACAACAGAACTCACTATTCCCAAAGACTGGAAAGTCATAAGATGTTTTTTGAACTGCCATGGCCCATGAATATTTATAAGAAGCATCATGGCATGAAACCACGATGCATGAAAAGTGTGAAGATGCATACCTGAAACTGCCTCAAATGCAGCTGGAAGAGCCTTTCTCCACTGTTTTGGGTTATCAGTCAGTTTTGCTAAACAACTTCTCATAAGCTGCAATGCTGCGATGATGGTATCATCAGGCTTCTTCTCATCATAAGGGAGGTAAGCCAACACCAAGGAGATGAGATTCTCCAACTCTGATTCAACATTCTCAGCCTTCAGATGCTCCAACAAGGTCTCCATAAGCCTGATGACATGCCTTGTAAGTGGACTAAAACACCGGCTCAATAGCTGACAAGCACCCGAGAACACCGTATTCCTTGCCTTTTTGGATAGGTATGGAACTAAAACTGCTACTGCACCTAGCATATGAACCGCTTCGGTCTCCTTAGCCTCGGAAGCATCTGAATCCAAATTGGCAAGACTTTGCACTGACGAAATGTGTGTCTCGAACAAGGCAATTGCAGCATTGCTAGCTTTCTTCACACAACCAGAACGTTCCAAGTAAGCAAATACCTTCTCCACACTCTCCTGTGCACATCTTCGAACCTATCAAAGCGACAAATGGCATGCACATGAGCACGATTTCTATTAACAGCAGTAAGAAATCATACGCCTAGCTTCCTCACCTTGGCCCGCTGATCCACGGAAGAAGCAAGGAGAGCCTCGAGAGGCGTTGCAACAGCGTCCCAATCAGCCGCAGCGTCGAGAAGGAGGGCCAGGTGGCCGAGCGACTTGACCACCGAGCGCACGGTGCCGGTGGGGAGCTTCGAGGCGTCAGGGGAGGCGAGGAATTCGGCGAGCGAGGAGGCAGACTCGGAGGCAGAGGCCGGCGGCAGGGAGGGGATGTGGGGGATGAGGATGACGAGGAGGGAGGCGAGGGCGGAAGCGGCAGCGGGGTCGGACGGGCCGGCGGTTCGGAGGGCGGATACTACGGCGGGGAGGTAGGACGCGGCAGTGAGGGGGAGGCCGTCGTCGGCGAGAATGGAACGGATGGCGGCGGCGGTGGCGAGGAGGTGCTTGTGCTGTGCGGCGGCGGAGCGGCCGTAGCGCGCGGTGAGGGCCGCGCAGACGTCGCCAGAGTAGTCGTCGAGGGGGAGCGGGGCCAGGGAGGGCTCGTCGGCGTCGACTTCGGCGGCGGCGGCCGCCGCGGAGGCTCTCTGCTTCCGCTTCATGGCAACGGACGCGACGGGCCGAGGGAGAAGGGTTTTGGGAGATTTGGGCCGGGAGAAAGATTTTTCTGCTCTAGGGTTTTAAAGTTCGGATTATATACCAAAAGGCCTTGGCTCTTTTTGGAGACAGAAAAAAAACAGATAAAAGCGATTTCAATTTTAGCGTACAACAGTATTTCAGCAAGTGACCTTTATTTTTTATTCGGCTTGTTCTGAGATTTCAAACAAACTCTATTCGAGTTTTGCGCTTCAAAGAGTTTACTTAATGTTCAATGAAACTCGGTGCAATTTTGGAAGGATTCCTTCAAAATTTGGGGACACATGGGTGGACGCAAAGATGGACGAGGGAAATATATACATTGGGCAACTGTTGTTTTAGCTTAGCACTCGATTGTGTGAATGTCTAGGAGTAATAGAGATGAGCGACAAGAGAAGGTAGGCAAGGGAAGGAGGAGAAATAAGTGAAGGAGGTGCCGAAGGCAATACTGCCACTGGTTTGATTGTGAAATGGGCAACCGATAGCGTCAAATGGGCCCAGCGTGGCCTTTTAGGATTTTTTCGACCATGCCCATGCCTAATACCCAAGTAACGGCATATCATGCAATAATTGAACGAGAGTTGGACGATGGTGAAAAGGAGACGATCACAATCTTATAGATTTTGTCTGAAGTCATAGGCACATCGATGCTATCTCTTCTCTTTCCACCAACCAGCGGAAGAAAATAGATCTATGTACTCCCTCCGTTCATTAAAGAATGGCATATTAGCTTTCATTAAGACAAAGATTTAACCACAAATTACTATGTTAAAATGTGGTTTATATGACATGAAACCACAAGTATCATGAAGTACTTTTGATAACGGATCTAACGATACCTTGGCATAGTAATTGGTGGTCAAAGCCTTATCTTAATGAAAACTAATATGTCATTCTTTAAGGAACGGAGGGAGTACTTGGTTGCATGCTTTAATCCTTCAATCCTATATGCTTATGTACAATCTCCGATCAATAGTTGTAGCAAGTCTAGCTGTAAACACCAGTTGAAACCTCGGCAACATTTCATGGTGCAAAGAATGATACCATAGAGAAAATGCCTTTTAGAAATTTCATTTTAGTTCTTAATTATAGTAGTTACTTTGTAATTTCTATGGTCTATGATCCAAAGCATTGTACCTAAATACCAATAAAAGATCAGACGAGACGGAATTGGTAATGTGAACGTCTTTTCGTCTTCTAGCCTGAGTTTCATATAAAAAAAACCTGGCTTTCCAAAAAAAAAGTCCGAAGACTTTGAGGTTTGAATAGTCTACTATTGGGAAGAGAGTAAAACGCGCTCAGATGACGTGTGGAGGAGATCGCTCCCTATGTCTATTTTTCTTCCATTCGCTCGCTGGCAAGGTGGGGGCCTACGGGGGGTTTGCCGGAAAACTTTGGTGGTTTTCAGCCATGCTCCCAAAAAAGCAAAGGCTGGAAAACACGCCAACCAAAGAAAAAGAGTGTAGGGAGGTCGCTTTTATGCGACCGATTGATTGTCCGTAGAAAATAGTTCGGATCGATTAGATCCGTTCCAAAAAAAATCTGAATTTTTTTTTGCGTTTTTTTCAAAGATCCCTTCCTTCCGTTCCGGTTCCCTCCACTGTATCTTTGTCCGAGTCAAAGTGATTTGTTCTAAACTTCCGGTATAGCGTCTCGTCGGTCACTGTCGCGGGGTCGATGACCCGGTGGGATCGAACAGCTAGCATCTGCCCGATTGGTCCACAACCTGTGCCTTCTTGTTCACTGAGGTTACAGTCTCTATCGATTTCCATCCAGGGCTGTGTAGTAAGGTTGTTGCCTTGAATAGTAAGTTCGGATTGCTAAGATAGGAGCAAAGCCGAACGTAAGCATCGGTACGGATCGTCTGGCCCGCCCACCATCACCACCGGAACTTTCACCTCTAGGTTCAGAGAGTTTATCGCATCCATATCTTCTTGGGGCTTTCTGGTATCTTTTATAGATTCCTTGAGATGGAGGCACTAGTGTGACTGAAGGTGGATCAGCGATTCCTGTTCAGGTGGTTCCAAAACTATAAACTATTCCTCTACTCGCTATGCGAAAAAAACCCTGAGAAAATAAGTATAGTCTAGATCGTACTCATGAAACTCATATAAGAACAAGGTATGGAAATTCATCTTTACAGATCGGAGGAAGTCTTTATAAGAGCATGCCGTGGAAGAATTACTACGCTGCTGCCTTGGCTGAAAATACCGTAACAACACACACTCATACACAGAGTCACATAGAGGCCAGGACTAATCTGTCTTCATGGTCTAGAGGGTATTTAGGATATCATGGAGGTAACCGACGATGAATTCGTCTCTTGCCTCACCGATCTGAACACGGAGTTTCCGAAGCTACAAGAGTGCTTGGTTAAACGGTGCCATTAAGTTTAAAGTGTCTTTAAACTTACTACTTCAAGTGCACTACACAGCCCTGGATGGAAATCGATAGAGACTGTAACCTCAGTGAACAAGAAGGCACAGGTTGTGGACCAATCGGGCAGATGCTAGCTGTTCGATCCCACCGGGTCATCGACCCCGCGACAGTGACCGACGCAATGCTATACCGGAAGTTTAGAAGGTATAGATTTTTCCAGTTTTGGTGTTTGAATAAAGTTATCGGTCTGAAAGTTATACGTTACTCTCTCAAAAAAAAAAAGCTGTAAACACCCGTGTAAGTGTGTAACCTTTTTTAGTTCCCTTTTGTAGTTGTTTTAAGATCTATACACTAAATTTTTACAAAGAAGCACAATGGCTAGTAAAGGTGCTACAGATTATTAGCACTAAAAAAATGAGTACGTCATAACAATTGAACTCCTATGCAAAAGATACATAACTTAGCATAACCACAAATTGTGGACATGGTTAACAATTCACCCAGTTAAGTCAGGGTTAAACGAGAATCAAACGAACGGAAAACAAAATATAAAAAAGTCCAAAAAGAATTGAGTTTTTTTGGTTCTTCTCTTGTGTGTTTGTCAGAACCTCTTTTCTGTGTTCTTCACGTTGTACGATCTCAAGCTAGCATGACTCCAGTCCAAAGCGTATAAAATTTTCATCAATATCCTTCTTGCTAGAGTAACAAAAACAGCTAAAAATGTGATTGACCAAAACAAACAAAAAGATTACAACTTATAGAACTCAATAGAAAGCTAGAGAAGTAAGCTTCAATATTAACTATTCTCTCACTCTCGTCCCTTACATATCATTGAATCCATCCCCTCATTGCCGATGACTCCCACTCGTCCCCATCAGGGTAGTACCCATAGTAACCGTAATCACCATTATCCTCGCCATAAGGTGACAGCATTTCTAGTTCCGAGTACTCGATGGTCCTGCAGTAATCCGTCAAGAGCTTGATAATGGTGAAAGGACGACGACCACAATCATTAAGATCTTCGAGCCCATGCTCATCATCCCACCAATTAGCAATGGCAACGTGATCTCTAACCGTGGAGGACGTATATTCCTGTTCCACGTAGTAGATGCTGCCTGCTTGGACGCCAGGGAACTTGCTGGCGTCGACGGAGAAGCACCGGTATGAGCTGAGGAATAAGGCACGGCTGCCGATGCTGCTGATCGGAAGGATTTCCTTGTTCACAGTGTCCAGCTTGTAGACCACCGGGCCATTTTGGTAAATCGGGAGCCTGTCCATCACCACCAGCAGTTCCCCCTCGGACTCGACAAGGTAGTACATATTCATCCGACAGGCCTCTGGAAAATCGGGGCCGAGGATGGTGGTGAGTTGCTGCACTTGGTCTAACCTGACGCCTTCCTCCTCGTCGGCAGCGGTGGCGGCGACGACGTCGGTTCCCGACACGATGGGTCCGTCGTCCCATCTATCGCCGATGTACACGTCGCCGGCGAACGGGACCATGCAAGGGAAGCGCATGTTCCCACGTGCCGGCACAAACTCTCCGTGTCCATCTCCAAAGCTCTCGCTGCTCTGGTCGGCCCACGACACGGAGTCGCCGTCCAGGCCGGAGATGAACACCCTCATCGTTGTCGGAGAAGACGTCACGGCGACAGCGGTGACTCGCTCCGCGGGTATCGGAGCCTGGAAGTGGACCATGGCGCCCGTGAAAGGGTTTAGCACACGGGTTTGGTAACGGTGGCTCACGTTCCCCGAGCACGAAGAGCCTGCCGGTCATGACGCCGACGAAGAAGTAGGTATTGATGACGTGAGAGACGTTCTTGTGAAGGAAGCGGCCGGTGGTGAGGTTGACGAAGGTGACGTTGCCGTCGTCGAAGATGGAGTGGTCGAGCATGATCCACTTGGTGGGCAGGAACCGGGGGTCCGTGCCGTCTGCTGTGGGGTTGACGGTGGCACGGCGCCAGTCCCGGCACACCGTGTTCCGGAAGACGACGTAGTAGTCGAGGTCGTCCGTCTTCAGGAAGCACTCGCTGATTCTTCCGACGAGGTCGTCGGGGAGAGTTGACCAGTCCGGCTCCGCCTTAGTATCTTGCAGCCGGCAGGTGGTCACGGTGGCCGCCATATCTAGCTAGCTACTATGGATCAAACTTCGCTTGTGTGTATGTTTTCTGTGCTTGCGTAGCTCGGCTGTGTGGAAGTTTATTCTACGCCTGTCTGGTTGTGTATATATATGCAGTTTCTGGGCGCGTCTCACCATGATTCAGACGAATTTCAAAATTTTGGGTGTGGGAAACCATGCGAGATTTGGTGTGTTGGCTGGATGAATTAGTTTCTACCAAAATTACCGATGTTAACTAGCTGTGGTTTGGCCGGCCGCCGTGATATTTCTGGAAAACCTTGAAAGCAAAAGAACGTTGAGAGAACAGCTAGCTAGCAGACAGTAATTTCAAAAAAAAAATGGGTGTGTGAAACCGTGTGAGATCGATTTGGAGCACTGGCGGGATAAGTTTTCACCAAACTTACCAAAAGTTAATTAGCTGTGGCTTGGCCGGCCGGTGATATTTCTGGAAAAACTTGAAAGCAAAAAACGTTGAGAGAACAGACACAGTACTGTATTTCTCTCTAAAAATGTGCGCGCCCATCAAACACTAGTACTTTTGCGCTTTCAAGTTCTTCCAAAAACGTCTCTCAAATAGCAAGAGCTCACGTTGTAATTTCGGGAAGAATTAATCGTGCCATCTAGCACATCTCCCACGTTTTTCGAATTCGTTTCAATCATGATTAGGTGTACGTTGATTATATATACCAGGATCAAACACGCAGCATTCCACACAACTACACACAAGCTTCTTATCCAAAAATAAAACTACACACAAGCCATCGCAAGCACAGAAAAGCATATACGCTTACCTAGCTAGTAGCCGTTGCTCCATCTAGTCCTAGCTACGTCCTCGAACACTCATATCAATGGCTAGAACACAACACCGACCGACCAATCGGCGCCAGCGGCGCCGCACGGCTGCAAAATCGGCCTTGCTCCCCTACGACGTCCTCCGCAAAATCGGCGAATCCTTCCTGGAGACGTCGGACCTCGACTACTACTACAACTTCCGTGCCGCCGCCCCTCACTGGCGTCGCGCCACCTGCAAGCCCACGGCAGACGGCACCGACACACGCTTCATGCCCAGAGACTGGATCTTGCTGACACGCGACGACGACGGCTTCGTCACCTTCGTCAACGTCAGCACCGGCCGGTTCCTCCGCAAGCGGCTCCCTTGCCTCCGGGACTACTTCTTCGTCGGCGCCGCCACGGGCAGCGGCTTCCTCGTGGTCGGGGAGAGAGCGTGGCCGTACCAGACACGGGTGATCAACCCTTTCACGGGCACCATGGTGGAATTCAGGGCGCCCATCCCTTTGAAACGGGTGGACGCCGTCGTCGTGACATTTTCTCCCATGATGGTGTTCATCTCCGACGAGAATGAAAGGTACGTGCAGTGGGCCGATGAGAACAGCGAGAGCTTCCGGGAAAGAGAGATCTGCCCGAGATGGCCTCTGTGTTGCGTGAGCATGACGCTCTTTGCAGGCGAGGTGCATGTCACCACTGGCCATGGAGTCATCGCCTCAAGTCGTACCGAAGCTGCCGCCGGCACCGAAGAAGAAGGAGGAGGCGCACGAGTTGTTGATCAACAGCAGCAACGCTCTGCACAGACAGTTAGGATGGACACCATTCTTGGCCCAACATTGGTGGAGGGCCATTCTTATGATAACTATTATCTGGTGGAGTCCGAGGGGGAGTTGCTGCTGGTGCACGGCCAATTTTACGCAGGCCCGGTGGTCTACAAGGTCGACGTTCTGAACAAGGTGCTCGTGCCGGTCAGGAGCATCGGCGGACGCGCCCTCTTCCTCAGCGATTCCCAATGCTTCTCCATCGACGCCAGCAAGTTCCACACCGTCGAAGCTGGTACCATCTACTACGCGTCTCCTGCCTGGCTTCGTGCTTACGACTACGAGAGCCTCGAAGAGAGAGATTCAGGGCCCGTGCTTGATCTCGCCACTGATTTTACTCTCAAATGTTGTGGCCGCCCTTTCACCTTCCCCGAGCTCCTCACCAGTTACTTCACAGCCTTCCCTGAGCTCACCGAACTAGAGATGAAGGTGTATGATGGTGAGTACTACTATGATTATGGCGACGAGGCAGATCAAGACGATGAATGATCAATCGATCATACCAGTGATATATAGGATACAAAGAAGCAACATCATCTTTTCCATTTCATGTTGTTATGTTACTTTGGCTGCCCTATAAAAAAGTATAATTTCTCCATCTCTTTTTGTGAGTTTATAATTTGTAATCATTTTGTTAGCTTCGATTAATAAAATTCAGCAGTGTTTGTTACATCCGGTGCATAAGACATAAAGTATTTCACGCAAGGTGTTATAGATCATTGTCAAGAAATGGCTTATAACGAATGTTGTTGTTATTTTGCAAATTAATAAGATATGAGAAGTGCATAACCTTTCGGCAGTTGAGAGGTTAGAAGTTTCAAATGTTAGATAATCAGATAGGCATTAATTAGTAACATTGGAGAAAGAAAACTGGCAATGAAAAAACTGAACTCATTTTCATACATAAGTTCAAACATGCTGTGCCTTAATTAATTTAGAAGCCTATGTAGTCATGAAAACTTGATCACCGGTTCAAACATGCAGGACCTTAAGAAGCCTAGTTAGTGGTAGCAGCAGAACATTGCCAGATCAACAAGAGATAGTGAAGTACTAAATTGAAAATGCAGACATGCCTTATCCATTCATCTCATGCATGCCACTCTTGCTTACACTATTGTCCCAATGTTCTTCTTTTATTTCTTTAGTCCTTTTCTTCATTTCATCGGCCATGGCTTGACTTCTTCGACTATGCCTTGTTGGCCTTGACCCCTCTTAACTGACACCTTGTCAGAAGGTGGTCTTTGTTGCTTGATGCTGTCACGTAGGATCGATTCAAGGCCGGCCTAGCCCATATAAGTGATTTATTTTGCTGCAAGAGAACTACAGTGATGCTTTATGATTCTATCGAAACAAATTAGGATCTTTAAACATCGAGTGCAATGAATTATTTGGGTTAGCTAAACCATCTCAGTCCAACCAAATTCCATACCACAACCTTTCTTGACAATGAAAATTATGATAAAAGGTTGATTGTAAATATATGGAGTAGGAACCCTAATATTATTTCTTGTTCTGGACATAACAGGTAAACCAAAAATCATGAATATAGGCAGTAGGAACCCTACTGTTTTCAGTCAAAAAAAAAGGTGCGTTATCTATGATCTCTATAAAGTTCATCCCCATTTAGTGTAGTTAATGTTTGCAAGCTCAAAGCACAGGCTTCCACGTCATCTAAAATGTTTAGTCCATTCGATGTAATTTCTACGGCTCTGATTCAGTTTCCAGGCGTGTTGTGTTCTGTTTCCTACTTAATCCAACCCAGCCCAAAGAAATTTGGCCTAGCCCAGCCCTACAATGGGCCGGTGTTCCACTTCCCCAAAGAAACGTCGAGTTGCACCCAAAAAAAAAGGGATCGCTGTAACTCTTGATCATACGCACATGAATGGGAAGAAGGGGATAATGGCGCTGGCTCGCCGCAACGACCGCTGGTCGCTCGTCGCCACCGAGGTCTGCCGAATAGCCTCTGATCTTCCATGCAGCCGCCACCTTTATTTCTCTCTCAATCTCCAATCAATTCCGATAACCGTCTCCATTACCCGCGGCATGCGAAGAGGCACTCCAATACTCCATGGATTTAATGGCCTCTAGGGCTTCCGTCGGTTGGCTGTTGTGCTACAGCCCGTATATAACATCCCTCCATGTCCTCTTCTCATTCAACAGTTGTTGCCGTTGCCTATACGCCTCCTGGTGAGCACTTACACAGGTTTTTGGCTCATCTATCTCCTTGACCCTCATTTGGTAGTGTTTTATGTGTCTTTCCTCATTGCAGCCAGTTTTTGGGTGAAGAAAATCTCTACATCATGTCGTTGATTCCATCCAGTAAGGCTGCTTCTGAGGTACGTATGTATTAAGTATGCTCCTTTTTTCAGTCATTCTACATGTTTATTAGGCTGCAAAACAGGAAAAAAATACTTACTGCAGTCATTAGAAAATGGGCTGACTACTCACTGAGGAATGAAATCCTGTATTTAGAGGGCATGTATACACCTGAATCGCACTGCTCTCTGCTTGGATGATAGTGATTTTTTTTATTTTCTAATCTTAATTTTAGTGCCACTCAGTATGCACTCTGACTAGTTTTATTCAAGCATTCTGATCAGTTGTTTTCCAACATTAGGGAACTAACATACCCACCTAGAATTATGATTGCCCTCCAGATCCTAGACCCTTCTTCCAGTAGCGTCATTTGAAGTCAATTATGTATGTGCCAGCCTACTTTTGTTGATTATCAGTAGCACATTATCTGCTCGTGCAGAACGATATATTATCGCTCCAAGCTGCCACCGACATGAATTCTTCTCAAAGGTTTGTCATCTAATTAATTTTTTCCTTTCAACTGAAATTATTTTTGACATGCAATTCAAGTTCAAGTGTTACTGTACCATCATCTGCACAGGAGAAAATTTTAGATGAACAATCTGAAAGTTTTAGCATTGATAACCCACCCAGGTACAAAATTCCTACACCAAATTTAGTACTTTACAGTTTTCTAATTTGTAGCACGATATCAGCTTAAGTACAAACAGACAGCTCGATTTTGAACTGAACAATGTTGTAGATATTCAAAGGTATTCCAGTTGTATTCTGTTTTATATTGGACCACAATTTTCCATCTTGAGAAAAATTATGGTTCACGGTTGATATATATTGTCATATCATCATCAACAGCAATGCCAAACTGGATGCTACTTGCGACAATGTGAACAAACGAGATAAACAAAAGTGTATGTCCTACTTCCGCAATAAGTAAACTAGCACACCTCATGTACTTAAGCAGATCCCACCTCTTGAGCGATCTTTTCAGCAACATCAGATGATCACTCTCATCAAAAATAAATAAATATGTTAGCAAATAAGTAGTTGTTATAGTTCTGTTATTCCTGCACTTTGCTTCAGATAGAGTTTGTTAGGATCTGGGTTTGTTCCGGGTCTGTAGTTGCCGCACGAGCCAACGTTTCTGTGTTGTGCCGTGCTTGTAGGATCAATCAGAGACTCATTCCCATCGTGGGATGGCACGACCGGTAAGGGAGCGTTTCTCGTGGATCTCAGTGAATAAAAAGGAGAAAGCAGAAAACGCAGCAAATCCTGTGTTTGTCTTCTTCATAGAGAGTTGAGAGCTGTGAGCGCCACCCATCGTCCACAAGTGGTATCAAAGCCCGAGTTCTCCCTGGACTGGAGGCGCCTATGACCAAGTACGGTGACGGAGGGAAAGGTAAAGCTGGTGACGACGACTCGCCGCAGAAGTCAGCGACGGAGGCCGGGAGAGCACTGTCTTTTCCGCGGCCGGCCAGAGATTTCGCCATGTCGAACACCAATTTCCCCATGCTCACGAAGTCCAACTACGGTGAGTGGTCCATTCTCATGAAGGTCATCCTCCAGGCGCATGAGATTTGGGACGCCGTCGAGATCGGCACCGACATCGCCACCGACGAGCGCTCGGCAATGGAGGCCATTCTCCGGTCTGTCCCACAGGAGCTGGTACCAATTCTCGGCGCCAAGATGAATGCGAAGGCCGCCTGGGATGCCATCAAGACGATGCGCCAGGGCTCGGCGGCCGTCAAAGAGGGCCGGGCGCAGGCGCTGCAAACGGAGTTCGAGACGTTCCACTACAAGGCCGGCGAGTCTGTGGAGGATTTCTCACTCCGCCTCTCCTCAATCGTCGCCTGGCTTGGAGAGCCTGGCGAGTCCATGACGGAGGGCAAGGTGCTACGCCGTTTTCTCCGAGCAGTGCCGCGCAAGTTCAGTCTCGTTGCCATGAACATAGAGACAAGCGGCACCCTGGACACCATCTCGCTGGAGGAAGTCACAGGCCAGCTCAAGGCTGCAGAGGACAGGCTCGAGCAGGACGACGGCGGCGATGCTGGCGGGAAGCTGCTGCTCACTGAGGAGCAGTGGCGCGCGTGAAGCAAGGCACGCGATGGTGACGGCGCGGGCAGCAGCGGCGGCTCCGGCGCTAAGAATAGGCGTCGCGGCAAGGGCCGTGGCAAGGACAAGCAGAACGCGCCCACCCCGGCGCCCAATGCTGGCAAGGACGAGCCGGCGTGTGACCAGTGTCGGTACTGCGGCAAGTATGGCCATTGGGCCAAGGACTGTCGCCAGAAGAAGAAGGACGAGGCGCACCTCGTCATGCCCGTCGACGACCGCGACGATGAGCCAACATTGCTCATGGCAATGTTGTCCGAGGAGGATGCCGGGCCTGTGCTGCTTGACGGCCAAGTCTTCCTCAACGAGCGCCGTGCTGAGGCGCATCTGCAACGCGGCCAGGAGGGCTGCGATGGGCATTGGTACCTTGACTCCGGCGCCTCCAACCACATGTCCGGCGACGTATCGGCATTCGCGGAGCTGGACTGGAACGTGATTGGCAAGGTGAAGTTTGGGGACGGGTCGCTTGTCGACATCAAAGGGCGCGGCTCCGTCCTCTTCTCAATCCGCTCCGGTGAGCATCGCGCGCTGACGGAGGTCTACTTTATCCCTCGACTGAAGACGAGCATCGTCAGCCTCGGGCGGCTCGACGAGAACGACTGCGACGCCAGGATTCACGTCGGCGTCATGACCTTACTTGACCGAAATAGCAAGTTGTTGGCGCAGGTTCCTTGCAACAAAAGCCGGCTGTACGTGGTGCGGCTTGAGATCGCCAGGCCGTTGTGCCTGGCCATGCACCGCGATGACGAGGCGTGGTTGTGGCACTCTCGCATGGGCCATTAGCACTTCCAGGCGCGGCACAAGATGGGGCGCGAGGAGCTGGTTGCCGGGCTGCCGCTGCTGGACCACGTCAAGCAACTCTGCGACGCGTGTCTAGTTGGCAAGCAGCGCCGGCTGTCGTTCCCGCAGAAGGCCAAGTACCGCGCCACCGAGCTGATCTATGCGGCCCCATCACACCGGCGACACACGGTGGGAAGAAATATTTCATGCTTGTTGTCGATGACATGAGCAGGTACATGTGGGCGGTCTTGCTGGCCTCGAAGTGCGAAACGGCCACCACGATCCAGCACTTCAAGGCGCGTGTTGAGGTCGAATCGCGCCAGACTCTGCGCGTCTTCCGCATTGACCGCGGTGGTGAGTTCACCTCCAACGAGCTCGCCGAGTACTTCGCCGACCACGGGGTCCAGCGCCACCACACCGCACCCTACTCGCCGCAGCAAAATGGTGTGGTGGAGCGCTGGAACCAAACCGTGCTGGGCATGGCACGCAGCATGATGAAGGCCAAGGGAATGCCGAGCGCGTTCTGGGGCGAGGCCGTGTCGACGGCTGTGTACTTGCTGAACAGGTCGTACACCCGCAGCGTGGATGGGCGGACGCCGTACGAGGCCTGGCATGGTAAGAAGCCAGACGTGCAGCACCTACGGGGTGTTTGGCTGCGTCGCGCACGTGAAGGTGACGCGCCCCGGCCTGAAGAAGCTCGACGATCGCTCAAGGCCGATGGTCTTCATCGGCTACGAAACATGCTCCAAGGCCTACCGCATCTTCGATCCGGCGTCGCGTCGCGTGCACGTCACCCGTGATGCCGTCTTCGACAAGGGCGCAAGCTGGAACTGGGGCGACGAGGCAGACGAGGTAACGGGCATGTCGTTTACTGTGCCGATCTCAGGTTTCGGGGGAGCATCATGGCGGCAGGAAATCCCTGCCGCGGCAGAAACGACGGCAGACGCGAGCAGCAGCCGTCCCGGATCTGCTACAGTGGCGTCCGACAAGGGCTCTGCCGCGGCAGAAACTGCGGCAGAAAGGGGAACTCCGCCTCAACCTGCAACACCGCGCGCGTCCCCTACGGCGCGCACGCTGGACTTCACGACGCCGCCCACCTACAACCCCGAGCAGTACGCCGACGCCGACGATGCTGATGCCGGCGATCACTGCCATCGGCACGTGGCGGACCTGCTCGGCCCTGATGCCGCTCCACCCAGTAGGGCTGAGCGTCTGCTACTGCTGCCTGATGAGGAGCCTGCCACCTTCGACGCTGCTCAGCCACACGAGTGCTGGCGGCAGGCCATGCTCGATGAGCTCCGTGCCATTGAGGAGAATGGCACGTGGACGCTCACGCCGGTCACCGCCCAATTGGTTTGAAGTGGGTCTACAAGACCAGAAGAGATGTTGCCGGCAACATCGTGAAGCACAAGGCCCGTCTCGTGGCAAAGGGCTATGTGCAGCAAGAAGGCATCGACTTTGACGAGGTCTTCGCACCAGTGGCACGCCTTGACTCCGTGCGGCTGCTGGCGGCATCAGCGGCACAGCACGGGTGGAAGCTCCATCACCTTGATGTCAAGAGCGCATTCCTAAACGACGACTTAGAAGAAGAGGTCTACGTGTCACAGCCACCGGGTTTCATCCAGAAAGGGCGCGAGCACCATGTCATGCGTCTGCACAAGGCGCTCTATGGGCTGCGGCTAGCCCCTCGTGCCTGGAACGCCAAGCTCGATGCCACGTTGGCACAGCTGGGTTTCAAGAGAAGCGTCTCCGAGCACGCCGTGTGCACTTGCGGCTCCGGCGACTAGCGCATCCTCCTCGGCATCTACGTCGACGACCTTATTGTCACTGGGGCGTCCAGCACTGAGATCGAGCAGTTCAAGACTGAGATGCAGCGGCAGTTCAGTATGAGCGATCTGGGGCTGCTGCACTTCTACCTGGGTATTGAGGTGCACCAGACCGACGATGGTGTGTCGCTATGCCAGGCTGCATACACCGGCAAGCTGCTGGAGCGTGCGGGCATGCAGGGCTGCAACTCAGTCCATGTCTCCATGGAGCTGCGCCTCAAGCTGAGCAAGGAGAGCGCAGGGATGCCGGTTGACGCCACCATGTACCGGAGCATCGTCGGAAGTCTCAGGTATTTGGTTCACACCCGGTCGGACATCTGTTTCGCGGTCGGGTATGTGAACCGTTTCATGGAGAAGCCCACTTCTGAGCACCTAGCAGCAGTGAAACACCTGCTGCGCTACATCGCCGGTACCCAAAACATGGGGTGCCACTATGCTCGAGGCGGAAAGGGCGTCGTGTACGGCTACAGCGACGCGGACATGGCGGGAGATCTGGACGATCGTAAGAGCACGTCAGGCGCCATCTTCATGCTCGACGGCAAGCCCATCACCTGGCAGTCCCAGAAGCAAAAGGTCGTCGCGCTGTCTACGTGCGAGGCCGGGTACATCGCCGCGACGACGGCGGCGTGCCAGGCAGTGTGGCTTGGTCGCATGCTTGGCGAGTTGTTCGACAAGGAGCCTGAAGTCACTGCCATCCGCGTCGACAACAAATTCGTGATTCAGTTGTGCAAGAACCCGGTCTTTCATGATCGCAGCAAGCACATTGCGACGCGCTTCCACTTCATCCGTCAGTGCATTGAAGAAGGGAAGGTTTCTGTCGAGTACATCCGTACTGAGGATCAGCTGGCCGATGTGTTCACCAAAGCACTTGGTCGTGTCAAGTTCCAGGAGGTGCGTGAGAAGCTCGGCATGAAGGTGATCAACAACTAGCTTAGGGGGAGTTTGTTAGCAAATAAGTAGTTGTTATAGTTCTGTTATTCCTGCACTTTGCTTCAGATAGAGTTTGTTAGGATCTGGATTTGTTCCGGGTCTGTAGTTGCCGCACGAGCCAACGTTTCTGTGTTGTGCCGTGCTTGTAAGATCGATCAGAGACTCATTCCCGTCGTGGGATGGCACGACCGGTAAGGGAGCGTTTCTCGCGGATCTCAGTGAATAAAAAGGAGAAAGCAGAAAACGCAGCAAGTTGTACGCTGCACCAAATCCTGTGTTCGTCTTCTTCATAGAGAGTTGAGAGCTGTGAGCGCCACCTAAGCTAGTTTATTTGTCCACAGAATACAGGTAAACCTCCAAATGTAGTCACCTCTGCAATCTTCTTATTTCTTGCAACTATGCTCCTCGATGCCACATTACTAAAAAGGGAGGTTTGAAACATTTTGCACATTGCCAATTTGACCATATACTTTCAAATAAACTTTCTGTTTCAATTATTCGAACAATTTTCTGTTTAAAATACTAACATGGTTGTTCATATTGTAGATACCGTCAATGTGCTGAGCTGCTGATGAATAAGGATCACTATGGCCTCCTAGATGGATATGCGCACCTACTCTGTCGCGCTTCATGCATATCACACACATCTCTCATGATAATTGCTTAGTTATGTTTGCAAACTTTTCAATGATTTGTGCTGACATTGGATGTATTTTACTACAATGATATTACCTGCAGTGTATCATGTCCATCTTTTTGTTTGCCTAGAGTTAGATGATTTACTCCTGCCAAATTGTTCAATCTACATATTTATATGTTTTCAGTCATACAACAAATTATTGGTGCAAAAGATAATTTCTTACGGTATAAAAATATTTGTGTTTTCTCTTCAATCCTTGTGAGTCCTCATACTCTTCTTCCCTACAAAATCATTACAATCAAAATGTAATATGATCTTATATAATTTTTATTGAGATATTCTGTTTTATCACATTAGATCTATTTTCCCCGCACGACCCGCAGCAACGCGCGGGGAAGCCACTAGTATAATATAAAAACTGTACACAGGTCATAAATAATGACAATGTAAATCTATGTGATGAATTGAAACCGGTAGTCTCAAATGTTTGAAGGACGACAAATTTGTTTTTGTATGCAGTGATTGCATTAATATTCTCTTAAAGAAAACCTCAGTTGATATCTTCCAGTGATATCATCATAGTTCTCATTGATTTTAAAGAAAACCAATGCATATGGGGCCATGGTTTTAAATCATGCACAATTAATCTGTGCAGCTTCGATCGAGGTGAGGTTGATGAAAATATATTCATAATAGTTATTTACCGGCTATTTACAATAGTGTTTTTGTACAAAAATTATTAACTACATACATATAAAAGAAGTCATATTCAAATAAGTTAGATAAGCACAGTAATTTTGGCCTAAGTAGCACTACAAGTTTGGAATGTCCAAATTAAGGAGCGGAAGGACACGAATTCAATAGGATCAAGATTTTAACCGTCGTTTTGTGCGGTTTTGTGGCGAGGTTGATCGATGAAATTCTGCTGATGAACATCATATGTTAGCTAAGATATAGTTCTAATAAAAGCACAATATAAAATATAACAAATATGAATAGGAGATATAATTAACAAGCCAATGCTAGTGTCAAAATAAATAACCATTGCACAGTTTTTTATGAAGTACTTAATAATGAGACTGGATGTTGGAGTATACAAAAAATAAATTGAGATGGAGTTTCTTCGTATGATTTCTCACCCTAAACCTTTTTTTCATAACAGTTGGCATATTTTGTTTCGTTAAGACAAGGCTTTGACCAATAAATTGGATCGGTGGCGCTCGATCATGGCCTCAAGGGATGGTAATAGGCAGGATGGTAGGAGCAAGGCCTCGAGGGATGGGTCAGGTCAAAGGTGTGTGTATGTTTTTTTTTTCAGGGAGCCAAAGGTGTGCATAGGCAGGGTATTGGTTTCTAATCGGTTTTTAAAAACAGAATTTACTCTCCAGCTACACCATCAACAGCCGTGAATCTGAACTCGTGACTTAAAGAAGGCTTAACCCACCCATCTATCATGGCGCTGGTTTCTTAAGTGACCGTGAGGAAGATGTTGAACTACTGTAACTTTCTTAAGTGAGGAATGATTTGATGTGCATCCATCGCTTTATCTTAATAATATATGCATGCAGTCGATCTGGTGCTTTTGGCCACTATATATAAACTGTTGGTCCGCGCTTGTTCTCAGTTTACTGCTGCAAATGTGTGTTTACGTAAATTTCAAACTTTTGCGCCTTCGTTATAGTCGTCTGCTCTGCTCGCTCACAACGGGCATTGCAGGTCAGAATTCAGGCAACGCGCTCCACAGTTAGACCTGTCCTGTACTTCTCCTTTCGCGGGTGGCTTCTGCTTCTACGTGGCAGCCATCAAGCAACAAAGACCACCTCCTGTGTCAAGGTGCAAGTTAAGAGGGGTCAAGCCAACAAGCAACAACGCATAGTCAAACTAGTCAAGCCATGGCCGGTGGAATGAATAAAAGGACTAAAATTCAGCAGTGAATTACTAAAGAAATAGAAGAAAAATAAAACATTGTAAGCAAGAGTGGCATGGCATGAGATGAGTGGATAAGGCATGTCTGTAATTCACTATTTCTTGTTGATCTCGCAAAGATGCTGCTACCGCTAACTAGGCTTCTTAAGGTCCTGCATATATGAGTGCATGTTTGAACCGATGATCAAGTTTTCATGACTACTTCTATAGGCTACTTAATTAAGGTATCGCATGTTTGAACTAATGTATGAAAATGAGGCCAGTTTTTTAATTGCCAGTTTTCTTTCTCCAATGTTACTAATGCTTTAGGTAGATTGGTCTCTTTAAACTGTAGAGTATTTTGTCACTAAATTTAAATTGCCTATCTGATTATCTCACATTTGAAACTTCTAACCTCAACCGCCGAATGGTCATGCACTTCTCATATTTATTGATTTGCAAAATAACAACAAAATTCGTTATAAACAATTTCTTGGTAATGTTCTTTCAAACCCCTTGTGTGAAATAGTTGGTGTTTATATGCAGATGTAACAAACACTGCTGAATTTGATTGATAGAAGCTAGCAAGAAGAATACAAATTATAAACTCGATCAGAAAGCTAGAGAAAAATTGGACTATATTTTTATAGGGGACAACCAAAGTAACATAACAACGTGAACAATGTAAAAAAGACCATTTTGCCTCTTCGTCTCCTATATATCACTGGTGTGATCGATCAACAATTCGTCGTTTTGATCCGCCTCGTCATTGCCATAACCGTAGTACTCGTCACCATAATGCACCACCCTCTCTAGTTCGGTGAGATCATCATGTAAGGCTGTCAAATAACTGGTGAGGAGCTCGGGGAAGGTGAAAGGGCGGCAACAACATCCGAGACTAAAATCGGTGCCAAGATCATGCACGAGCCCTGATGTATCTCTCTCGGCGAGGCTCTGATCATAGTCGTAAGCATGAACCCAGCCAGGAGCCCCAGGAGCCGCGTAGGCGTAGTAGATCGTACTGGCTTCGATGGTGTGGAACTTGCCGGCGTCGATGGAGAAGCACCGTGAGTCGCTGAGGAAGAGGGCGCGTCCGCCGATGCTCCTGAGTGGCACGAGCACCTTGTTCACAAGGTCGACCTTGTAGACCACCGGGCTTGTGTCATGTTGGCCACGCACCAGAAGCAACTCCCCCTCGGACTCCACCAGATAGTGGTAATCGTAAGAACGACCCTCCCCCAAAGGTGGGCCGAGAACGGCCGTGTCCATCACAATGTTCTGATCAGCAACTTGGGCGCCTCCTTCTTCTTCGGTGCCGGCGGCTTCGACGATGCTACTTGAGGCGATGGCTCCACGGCCAGTGGTCACATACACTTGGCCAGCGAAGAGCGTAGTCATGTGCCTGCAACTCCGAGCCCAGCGCGGGAGGAACTCTGCTTGTTGGAAGCTCTCGCTGTTCTGATCAGCCCACTGCACGAATCCGCCGTCGGAGATGAACACCATCATGGGAGAAAATGTCACGACGACGGTCTCCACCCGTGGCAAAGGGATGGGCGCCATGAATTCCACCATGGTGCCCGTGAAAGGGTTGATCACCCGTGTCTGGTACGGCGGCGCTCTCTCCCCGACCACGAGGTGCCCGCTGCCCGTGGCGGCGCCGACGAAGAAGTAGTCTCGGAGGCAAGGGAGCCGCTTGCGGAGAAAGCGGCCCGTGCTGAGGTTGACGAAGGTGAGGAAGCCGTCGTCGTCCTCGCGCTCCAGCATGATCCAGTTTCTTGGCATGAAACGTGGGTCGCCGTCTGCCGTGGGCTTGCCGGTGGCGCGGCGCCAGTGGGGGGTGGCGGCACGGAAGTTTATGTAGTAGTCGAGGTCGGAAGTTTCCAGGAAGGATTCGCCGATTTTGCGGAGGAGGTCGTCGGCGAGCAAGGCCATGGATCTTTCCGCCATGGATCGATATGAGCGTTCTAGGACTAGATAGAGCAACGGCTGATAACAGCAGGTAAGCGACTGTGCTTTCTGTGCTTGCGATGGCTTGTGTAGTTGTGTGGAATGCTGCGTGTTTGATCCTGTTATATATATACTCATCAGCTACCCCTGATTGAAACGAATTCGAAAAACGTGTGAGATATCCTGTGCGAGCAGCTGGCGCGATTAATTCTTCCAGAAATTACAAACGTGAGCTGTGGTGGCTAACAGACATTTTTTGGAAGAACTTGAAAGCGCGAAAGCTAACGATGGGCGGGCGCGCACATTTTTAGAGAGAAACACAGTACCGTCTGCTAGCTGTTCTCTCAACGTTATTTTGCTTTCAAATTGTTCCAGAAATATGACCGGCCGTCCAAGCCACAGCTAACTAACATTGGTAAGTTTGGTGGAAATTATTCCCGACAAACGCTCCAAATCTCTCACGGTTTCACACACCCAAATATTTTGAAATTCGTTTGAATCTTGCATTGGTAGGTGGGGGAGACACGCGCCAGGCCAGGTATGGTGGCCACCAGCATGAACAAGCAGAGAGAAACATACATCTATAGAAAGCACCTCCATGTACTCCACCGTACTTCCTTCGTTTCATAATTCTCGTCGAAATATTACATGTATGTAGACGTTTTTTAAGAATCGATACATTTATTTTTTGACAAACTTGAGACAAAAATTATGAAATGGAGGCACTGGCTTGCTAGATATGGCTGGCTAGAACAACGTTTGCCGCGACTGGCGCCGTGCCACTGTTTTCTTTTTTTTGAGCGAAGCGCCGTGCCACTGCTAACCCCACAGAGACGGCACGGACCCCCGGCCTAGCTCGCGAGGCGTTTGCACGGCCTCAAAGCCCATCCTCCGACGCGACATAGGAAAGAGCCCAGCCCAGATCAAATGCCGCATGGGCCTTCACGCGGCGGCTGTATCGGTCCATCTTAAAGAGGACTCAACATATGAATAGCTCGGTCTCCTCTTGTGTCGGTCAGAATGGACCTCATGTCATGCTTCTATAGAACGGGCCAGGGTCTGCATGGCACAAGATTTGTTTTTTTCTCAACCATGCACGATTATTCCTTGGTGAACGACTGTTCCTTGGGGTTCGTTTTTGACTTTTCGACAGTTGGCATGGGCGATAAGCATACAAAAATAGTCGAGAAATGATTTTACATAGTTTTTGATAAACTGGGTGATGGAAAAGTATATTTTCTTTCGGTTTATTCCCTACTGAGCTAGTCGTGCGTACTTTCAGTTTCAGTAAAAAAAAACACTACTCTTTCCATCCAAAATATAAATTTATTCCTACTTACATTTTTTTGTTTTTTATATTAAGATTTACCTTTTTATTTTTGGATGGAAGGATCATATAACAAGGCAATGTGCTGCAAATCATGGCATAAACTTCTCAATCCCGCGAGTTACCAAAAACCTGAAACCACCACACGTAGACGTACACAACCTCTAGCTCCTATATATACATACATATAAAGATCGATCTCGCATGCTACATATAGCTACAAAACAATGGCGGCGGTCAAGTACTCCATCCTGATCCTGGCCCTGGTTCTGGTCCTTGCGGTGGCGCCGGTCATGGTGGAGTCGACGCTTAGCGAAGACTGCGCGGACACGCTGTCGCGGGCGCCGCCGGAGTGCGTGGAGGAGCTTAAAAGGGCCATCTACACCGGCAGCACGGCCGGCAGCTTCGGGAAATTCCAAGTGAGCTCCGACTGCTGCCTCAACCTGGTATGCATCCGTGAGCCCACCTGCGCCGCCGAGCTCCACGACTACTGCCCGCCGTCCGGGGTACCCTGCCCCTCCTCTCACCACTGATGGATCTCTTCTTCTTCTTCTTCTTCTTCAACTTTTCTTTGTGTGTCAGTGTCAAGTGCGCGTGGTGCAGTGTGTGTGAGATATCGATCTGCAATTTCAGCTTCCGCCGTGGATCGATGCTAGCTGCAGGTGTGCTTTAATTTGGTGCTAGAAAAATAAATGAATTATCATCAATCGGTCTCTCTTGTTTCATTTGAGACTAATCGATATATATATAGCAGTAGGATTTTGCTACGCTGAAATGTAATTTAGAAAAGAAAATAACTATATATGTATTTGCGTCACGTTTCTGCAGGCTTTCTCCATTAATTTGATCGATTGATCCAGTTGCATCCATCCATGAAATGCAATCTTTTTTCTTTTTTTAAGAACAACGGTCTGGCTTTATTGATTCATAAAAGAAAGAACACTAAATCGATACAATCGAAACAAACATAAGCAACGGAGATAAAGCTCCATCGTGGTCTTTCAAAATAAACATTTCTAGATCTATCTTCCGCATTTTGACGTTTCTCCATGCAACCGGTAACGAAATGCAATCATGTGCAGGGAGTTGACACTGAAGCAAATTTGGGCCTGTTGGATCCGTTGTGGGCTTGTGGCAAAAGATACATTTGGGTGAGCCTCCCGTATCAAAAATTGAATAGCCGAGCGATCAGGCTGGATCCAGAGCCGAGAATAGCCCGATTCGAAAATAAATGCCAAATATTTCGTTTCCTTTAATATCCTCGTATTCAGTACGGTACCCGTATCATCCTATTTCTGTCCATGTGATCTATAGTTCGTATTCAGTACCGTAAACCGTATCATCCTATTTCTGTCCATGTGATCTGTAGCTACGAATATCGGTGCCAAGTATTTCTGTCCATGTGATCTATCGTAGCTGTTTCCTCGTAGTTACTCGTGGCTACTTATGACAATGGTCTTGGAAGAAGATCACGTGCTCTTCAGGGCCAGGTGAACGAGCAGTCATTTGCATACTGTACTACTAACTCCGATCCAGTTTTGTACTAAATCGCCGACACTTATTATGGGTCGGAGGGAGTATATATGTAACAAACAACCGAGTTGTACAAACTGTGATTTGCAAGATGAGGTTTTTCTTTCCTTGCTTAAAAGGGAAAATGCTGAGCTACAGATGATGCAAAATGCAAGGCGCATTACACACAGAAATAGAAAATGCACTAGCTCCTATTGTTGGTATACTAGCTAGATTTGTGGGGGCACACGCCGGGCAGAATTGGACCAACCCCCGGATTCGGGCAGAGGCCGCTGAGCACGGGCTCGCAGGACCATTCCATGACGCACCAGAGCATCAGACAGCAATGGGGGGTGACGGGGGACTTGCTGAAGAGTGCGTTGATGAACTGCCCCCCGCACTCCTTCGGCGACATCGTCGCCGTCTTGTAGCACTTGCCGTCCTTGTCGGTGACGGTGTTCCCCAGGGGCCAAACGGCGGCGGAAGCGACGGCGACGGCCAGGAGGAGGCAGATGCACAGGCACACGGAGAGTCGTCCCTGCCGGAGGAACGCCATTGATTGATTGAGTGTATGTTTGTCGATGGTCGATCGAGATATCGGTCTTAATTGGTGGCAGCTACTAGCGCTCGATCCATCCTGGGTATTTATACTACGGCGTGTAGGACTTTGATCTCAAGAACAAGGAACAGATATGCTTGCCTACCAACGTAGTATCAACTTATGCGGAAATAGTTAAATTGACGGCCTAAATTGACACCTTATCTTTAACTTTATCTTTATCTTTACTATTTCTGTAGTTGTATTGTTTGATACAGCATTATATGAATAAAGGTTTCCATTTTCGAAAGAAAAAAATGTGGACCATGTGGACATTTTCCATTTTCGGCCTTAGGAGATTGCAAAGACCATAGGGACGATATTTGAGCTTTATTTTGAGTTAACTTAACTTTTTAGTACATGCGGAACTATATATAACTATGCACTACTACATTACAGAAAATTCCTTGTGGTGGAACCAGCTCACTCAGGTTCAAGTCCTAAACTTGATATGGGTGTCACATTTCCCTAAATTATTGCAAGATTTAACCGGCGCTATTCTTTCAGTGGTAGGTGACGTGCCCGTCAAGAGCGAGGCGCAAGCGGTGACTTCGTCAATATCTCAAAAACTGCTGGCTCAGTCTTTCGGAGGTGCTCATAGGGGCAGGGGTGTGGGGGTGTGCGTTCATAGGGGTGAGTGTATGCGCGTGTTGTGAGAGTCTGCGTTTGTACTGTGTTCTAAATAAAAAAACAACTTCCGTTTGTATGTGCCTTGTTGGACAATTTGACGTTGATAGAGTACCTCTGAAATTAAAGAAGGATATTGGAATGGCATTGGCATTTTTGACGCAGCGGTTCATTTATTGCCAAAAAAATCATGTGAAACGTCCCGAACGTTTACAAAGAAAAAGCAAAAAAGGGAAAAGAAAAATCAGGTCAAACCTCATATATGGTGAGCTGCTGGACCTGAAGCGCGAGGCATGCATTTTCTTCGGAGCCGATTTTCTGCTATCCAACTGTGTGTATCCGTTGTTTAAACCGAATTATCCGAAGAGTATCGTCAAAAATAGTATTCCCCTGTAATTTATCGTTTGATCACTAAAGTAAGTTGAATTAGCAAAAAAACCAGCGAGTTAATTATTGCAAAAAAGAGTGTGTGTTAAAAAACGACTGAGCTAATTAGTATGCTCGTTTCCATGTTTATGTACTATACCGAATTTTGTTGGTAAAGTTTGCACTATCGATCAGTGCTGCACACTGCAAACATTTTTCTTCTTATTATATTACTCGTTTTGGCCAGAATTACTTATCAAAATATTACATGTATCTAGATACTTTTTACACATAAATACATTCATATTTGGACAAATTAAGACAAGTAATACTGGTCGAGGGAGTATTATTTGTAACATGCATGAGGCTAGTGACAGACTGAATTGCACAAGTTAAGGAGCAGGCGCATCACACACAAGAAGAAAATGCACTAGCTATGGTACTATAGACTACTCGGTATACATATATAGACGATGTATGTCGTCATCGTCTATGGGTTTTTGGGGCATCCGCCGGGGAGAAAAGGAGCTAGCCCCGGAGGCGGGCAGAGGCCGCGGAGCACGGGCTCGCAGGACCATTCCAGGACGCACCAGAGCTGCAGGCAGCAGAGGTCGCCGATGGACTTGTTGTCGGTCAGGAGCGCCCGGATGAACTCCCCGCCGCACTGCCGCGGAGACTTGGTCGCTGTGTTGTAGCAGTTGCCGTCCTTCACGGCGCTCTCCAGGGACCGGCGGCCGGCGGCGGAAGCCAAGGTGGCCAGGAGAAGGAAGCTCATGATGCATACGGAGAGTCGTCGTCGCTGCTGGAGGAACGCCGCCATTTGATTGATTGATTGCTTTGTTGATGTTGGTGATCAGTAGATCGATAATTCGATATTCAGCGCTTTATCTCGAATTCTCGATCGATCGATCCTGGGTATTTATAAGCAGCGAGCCGATTGTAAGCTGTTGAGAGGTCCAACGGCACTGCCACTAGGCCCACTACGGCGTGGACTTGATTGGATCGAGAATGCTTGCATGCAGCCCGTTGACGTGCTCAAGCTAGCTGAAGATTAGTCTCCACTCTGCCCTCAAGAATAGGGAACGGATATGCTTGTATAGCAACAACCCACGTGTACTACGCTATCAGTTTAAATATGAGGGAAAAAAAATGAAACTTATGTACACCCGCAGTTTGCGGGCCTACGATTCAATCGGGGTCTTACATTTTTTTTATTTTTGAGAAGACATGGTCCTACGGCTCTTCTTTTTAAAATGAATTGTAACTTTATTCAAACACGAGAATCATTACAGATACAATGACGATAAATCCTAGAGATTACAAGGTAATTCCTGTGATTAAGAATTACAATGAAATTACAAGGTAATTCCTAAAAGATATCTTCTTCGTGGTATAATTTTTTGCAATATGAAACACCGTTATGGCTTTAACACAAAGACTACAATCAGACTACAGCAGCAACGTATCCACTCGTATTCCTTCACGAACTTAACTACCTTCAAAGGTTTTAAAAAGCCCCTTGAGTCGCTCATCCAAAAAGATGAGAAGACGTGACCGTTGAACTACTTGGGCCGGGAATGATCCCTCTAAAGGTATAGGCCGTCGAACCGCAAGATCTTCACCAGAACGATGGAGAAGGATTCCAAAACCACAAAAGATAAAACCAACAAAAGCACTACAACACAGTAACAAAAACTCAACAAATACGTATAAACTGATCTGCAAGTACACAAATCCAAATTCTAGCTTCGCGGCAACGTCCGTTGAGGCACCCCCACAACAAAGGAAAAATCAAAGTACCTTTATTTGAGACGCCATCGCCTTACCGATGAGAACCAACCAATTGAAAAATTAGTACAGTTAATTAGTATGTATTGCCTCATTACCGAAAAAGGCCGGCAACGACGGGCTTTGCCGAAGGCTTTCTATCGGGTCTTTCGTCAAAGGCACCAATACGCCGTGGGCCGCCAGAAAAGCCCACGGCAAATCGGGGCACCAATACGCCGTGGTCGAACAGTTCTAAACCCGATCCGTCCAGTCCAATCGGGGGCAATTTCTAAAATATTAAAGGTAAATGGGTTCTTTGGCAAAGGCCCCGAAATAAGGCCTTTTTCTTTTTTCTTTTTCTTTTTTTCCCTTCTTCTTCTTCTTTGTTATTATTCACTGTGCACTAGCAGTATATATACACTAGCTTCACAACGTTATTATTCCCCTAAAAAAATATCTTTAGCAACGTCACCGCATCCAAAACATCAAGATAATTTAAGAATGGCATGAATTGATTTCCAAAGATTAGGCCGTCTCAATTAATGCATACGATACGTTACAAACCTCCCATTATACATCCACGCCAAACGCCACCGATCGATCTAGAATTCTAGATAGATAAGCCCACATCAAACAATGGCGCCGCTCCGGCGACTCTCCGCCTGCCTTCTGCCGCTGTGCTTTTGGTGTCTCCTTGTAGCAGTCCTGGCTTCCGCCGGCGGCGAAGTCCAGGACGGGCCGTGCTACAAGACGGCCATCGGGGTGCCCAAGTGGTGCGGGGGGGAGTTCATCCAGGCGCTCTTCAGCCACTACAAGTTCAAGGTCAGCGACAAGTGCTGCGCGCTGCTGGCCTGCGTCGAGGAACACTCCTGCGTCCCCGAGCTCCTCCGCGTCTGCCCGCCCCCGGGCACGGGTCCCGTGCTGCCGCACGAGTGCCCGCCGAAATAGTACTGTACTCACGATCAATCGGTCTTTGTAGTTCTGTACGCGTTCTGCGTGTGATTCGGATTCTACTTTGGTTTCTTGTTTGTGCGATTCTACTTTGGGTTCTTGTAATGTCGATCGTGGATGCATTTGCCTTTCTTCGGTGCCGTATCCGTGTTGCCGGTGAATGAATTGGGGCGTACATATTGTGTGCGTCTCTCGGGGAATAGCTCGCGGTCGTCGTGGAGGAGGACCGTCGGGGCGTCGGGCCGGCAAGCGGTGGCTCCAGCCTCCAGGAATGGCGTGTTCGTTTTTTTTTTTTCTGTCGTGTTCGTGTTTTTGCGAGGAAAAGGTGAGCTTTATTAATCTATAACAGGGTTACAACCAGCAGCAAGAGCTACAAGAACACAAGGATGGGGCTGATTCAACAGATGATCAGATCCTCGAGCCTCCCTCGTAAAATTTGCTAACAAATCTGCAACCCTATTTTGAGTATGACTAATCTTCTTTATACTAAACTCACGATCTCCATTAACAAGGCGACGCAACTCCTTCAGAATGAAACCAATGCCCGATCTGCTCATAGACTCAGAAGCCATCGCTTGGATCAGCACCTCACAGTCCAGCTGAAGGGTCTCCCAACATGTGAGGCTGACTGGCCGCCCAGGATTTATGCAGAAAGCACGAAACAATTTATTGCTTACGTGTTTATCCAAACAATTTATGCAGAAAGCACGAGACAAAATTAGGCAAGTAGTGACATCGTCACAAATTAAGCAGGTAGCATACTCCGTAAATTGATCGATTTCCAAAATTGAAGTCAACTATTAATGCGTGATTTACAACCTGCGGTCTATATAGATCTCGGCAGTCTATCCAAGCCAAACGCCAAGGACGATATAGATCTCAGTTTACGGGACAACTTCGAGCAAGAGCACATCGATCGATCAACAATGGCGCTCCGGCAGCGACTCAACGTCCAGGCCTGCCTGCTGTACATGGGCCTCCTGCTCCTCCTGGGCCTGGCCGCCGTTTCTTCTGCCAGCCCAATTGGCGGCCCGCCTGCAGATCAGGTGGTGGGCAAGGACGGCGCCTGCTACAAGACTGCGACGAGCGTGCCGAAGAAGTGCTCGGGGGAGTTCATCGCGGCGCTCCTCACCGACAACGCGTCCAAGATCAGCAACTACTGCTGCGGGCGGCTCTTCTGCGTTGCCGAAGCGTCCTGCGACTCCGTGCTCCGCGGCGTCTGCCCGCCGCCGGAGATGACTCCGTGGTTTCCTCCCGGCAAATGCCCGCCATCGTCTACTGCACTACGTCACGTCTCGCCTTTGATTAATTAATGTCAGTTTTAGAAGGTAATTTTGTATTTGTGCCGTTTAATTATGAGTTAATTACGGCAGTTTTAGTAATTTGCCGCTGCAGTTTCAATAATTACCGGCTGTATGCGAATATGCCTCCAAATTTTGCATGATTAGCGGTAATTTAGGAAGAGTGCCTTAAAAGTTTCCAGAACTAACGGCATATTTCGAACATCCATCGGTTGTACTCTCCCCGTCTGGAAATGAGTCACTTATACCCGGCGGAGGGAGCATATCAAGGTGGGCAAATAAACCGAGAACCGAAAAACCGGAATCGAACTCACGAAACTTTTTTTTCGTCTAAAGTTCGGTTGGCATATACTTCCTTTGTCCAACATTAAGTGTCTTAAATTTGTTAAAATATGGATGTATTTATATACAATTTTTTTTTAGATACATGTAATATTTCGTCAATTAATATAAAACGGAGGAAGTATGAGTTCAGAAAATTCAGGTAGCACGCTCGGTCAACGGAAGAACCTTTTTTTTAAGAGGAGTCAACTGAAGAACCGATCCCTTATTCTTACTGGATCCCCGCGTTTTCGGTTGACATTACGAATTCACATGGGCCTGAGGGCTGAGGCCCAATAGGTGCACCGCGCAGCACAGACCTCGTGATTTTCTCTCCTTCCATACTCGAGGCGACGGGATTGACGACAGCGACGGAATCGATCAGGATTTAATTCCCACGGCACGGCGCTTGATTTCTCCCTTTCTTCTGATAATAAAATCATGTTTGAAATGTTTTTAAATATGTTATTTCCTTCTTCCAACAAAGGATGTTTCAAGTTTGTCAAAATTTGGATGTATTTAGACATAACTTAGTGTATAGATGCATTCAAATTTAATCCAACTTGAGACATCCTTTGTTGGACGAAGGGAGTACTAATAATAACATCGGATTAAATGCAGTGAAAATATAATAAAATCATGTTTGAAATGTTTTTTCCGGAGTATATTGTTGTTTATAAATATATTAGATAATACTCACTTTGATTCTAAATTCATGACTCAAATTTGTCCAAATATGAATGTATCTATTTTTAAAAAACGTCTAGATACATGTACTATTTCGACAACAATTTAGGATCGGAGGGAGCTCTAAATTGATGGGAAGCACAATACAAAATTAGGCAAAGCTTCTAATGCAGTAGTGATCTACTAGTCACGAATTAAGTAGGAAACTCCCAAAAGAAATCTCAAAAACTGAAGTCAACTATTAATGCGTGAGTTGCAACCTGCTATTTACAGATCTCTGGTGTTTATCCAAGCCAAGCGCCAAATATCTCATTATCTATAAATATTACTGCCCAGCCGGAGAAATGGATCGATCGTCGACAACACTGATCGAGCAAGAACATCGATCGATCAACAATGGCGCTCCAGCAGCGACTCTACGCCTGCGTGTGCACGTGCCTCCTCCTTGCCGCCGTCGCTTCCGCCGCCAGAGGCCCAATTGCAAGCGCACAGCCACCGCTGGGCTCCGTGGAGGCCCAGGAAGACTGCACCAAGACGGTGGACGGGGTGCCCCGGTGGTGCGGGGCGGAGTTCCTCCGCGCGACAATCGGCGGCGACAAGAGCTCCATGAGCAACTACTGCTGCGAGCTTCTCTCCTGCGTGCGCGAGTGGACCTGCGAAGACAGGATCCGCACCGTCTGCCCGCGTCCCGACTATGGCAATTGCCATGGCCGGTCTTCTTCACTAGAGGCACACTGTTAATTAGCAGAAATTAACCTAGCATATACATATGCATGTGTGTGCGTGTGATATATATGCTTCAGGTAATCTTTTTTTCTTTTTGTCATGGAAGGATGCTAGCTCCTCTCTAATAATCGTTTCATCGGTCGATCTGTGTACGCGCTCGTGAGTAATGCGTTTGATATGTATTCACATTGATGCGACGCGAACATTTAAACAAGATTTCAGTTGCTTAGTTACCAACAAGGCAAACCGCTAGAGTAACGGGGTTCGATCTAGAACACAATTGAAGAGGATTCTGCTGGGCAATTATTTACTACTGTTTGGGCCGAGGTACAATCGTCAACTTGATTTTATTTGCTATTAACCACGCTACTTCAAACATTACATAGGACTGTATAATAAATAGTTGTTTGCTATATTTTTTTCTGCAAATAATGTTGTAAAAAATATAACTAATAATATGTTTATGTTTTAATATAAATGTTGTAGTTGATGTTTTAAATCTATTAGATAATAGAAAATGATATAATATTAAAATTAATAAATTGTGTTTATATTTTAATTATATTAGATAGTAAAATTTTGTTTTAAGTGTTGTAAAAATAAATAATATATATTAATATTTTAAACATATTAGCCACCTCCGCACAAAAAGCAGACATGTCTTCCCAACCGGACGACCAACGAAGTATTCGCTCTAGTTGAAGAAAGGACGAGCGGCTGCTTCTTATAAGTTCTGCTAGATCATAAATCATTTTAAAAATGTTCCAAAATATTAGTTTTAAAAAACTATGACTCCCTTCTTCCAATTTATATGTCATATAATTTTTTTTATGCTAAAGATACTGCTTGTATGAGACAGCGCTGGCTTAGCTCACTCCGCGGGTGATTAATTTGGTGAGTTATAGTGAATGAATATGGGTCCTCATCTAGAGGAACACAGGTTGTTGGCCAGCATACACTAGCTTAGCTCACTCGGTGAGTGATGAAGGAGTCAAGCACTGTCACCTCCTGTATAAACGTACGGAGGCAAAGACCAAAATGACACCGTCGACTCCGGCAGGCTATCTCACCGGCTTCTACAAATGAAATAGGGCTAGTCTAGTCAACAATGTCGCCGTTCCGGCCACCCTGCCTCCGCAGCCTCTTCCTGTGCCTCGTCATCGTCGTCGCCATTGCTTCCGTCGGCACAGGTAGTAGTACTGTTCAGCGGCCCTGGGTGCCCCAAGATGGAGAGTGCTACGGCACCGAGCAGGGGGTGCCGGATTGGTGCGCCAAGGAGTTTGTTCTGGCGCTCTTCAACGGCAACAAGCCCAGCGACCACTGCTGCGTGCTGCTCGCCTGCGTCCACGAGGACTCCTGCGTTCCTACGCTCCGGGGACTCTGCCCGGTTCTCTACCGGGATCCATCACATCCGTCGTTCCACTGCCCATCCCCGCCGTAAACATTAGAACTCTGTATATCTTTTGGGCGCCCGGTGGAGATCTAGTTTAGATATAATAATATATACCAGCTTCTTCAGATCAAGTTGCTTAATTTTCTCTTTTTATTTCCTGTATCGCTTAGTTTTCTGAAATAAGAACTCGATCCGGTTTGCAGTTTGTTTTGTGCTGTGAACTCAGAAGAAGCTAGGTTTCGTTTTTGCATCCTGGTGTTGTTGCATCACGTTTCTCTGATGCACTGTGTGTTGCGAACTAGTGAGTAATGGGCTAATGGCCACGCGCGTTACAGATTTAGTTTTGTGCTGTCACTTTTTTTTAGTGGATTTTGTGCTGTGACTAAGAAGAAGGTTTCGTTTTTGCATCACGTCTCCTCGAGCGAGCGAAGTCACGAAGCTCGCTACCGGTACGCGCTGGGCTGCTGGTGCTACCTGTCGTTCTTGGCCCAGGCCGAGCAGTACACTACACAGGCCGTTCGGGGGACTCTCGGAATGATGGGCCCTGCTGGGCGGCCGCGCCGCTCGCCCCCCTTCAGGGCCGGGCCGCAGCATCCCACTTGAATTCCTATACTAAAAGCATCAAAAGATCCCTCCTGAATTCCTATACTAAAAGCAACAGACGAACCTGACCGAACGATGACGGAAGGAAAGGTAACGAGCACCGAATGGAATGCTCTATTAACCAATAACACAATAACACGTACTCCCTCCGTCTCATAATTCTTGTCGCTGTTTTAGTATAAATTTGAACTAAAACAAAGACAAGAATTATGGAATGGAGGGAGTAGATAAAA